>NC_140422.1:11912500-12382500 GCF_965140295.1 Lepidochelys olivacea | reverse complement strand
CCTCACAAACCAAACATCAACAAAAAATGAAATGCCCAACAAGCACCCCCCCGTACCTACCCTCCCAGGGTAATAATACTTACCTACCTCACTGGACTGTTGTTCCTGTGTGAACTTGGGAAAGACATTTAGCCTCTTTGTAGCTCTGTTCTCCACATGTAAAATGGAGATAATAGCACTTCCCCACCTCACAGGGGGGTTGTAATGATAAATACATTAAAAAGATTCTAAAGTGCTCTGAAACCTACTGATGAAAAGTACGATAGAAGAGATTCATATTGTCATTTATAGGTATTATTGTTAATTAATTTTTGTAAAGTACTTTGAGCCAGAGTGCCGTTAATTTCAGAGCGAGTTAGGTGCTTAAATATCTTTAACAATTTGGCCCTTTAACTTCTCAGGGATTATAGGAATATAAATTATTATTGCCAGTTGCTCACTGGGCATTAGTGCCTACAAAGAGAGGAAAAGCAGAGATGAAGGAGATGTGACATGCAGTGGCAAAAGCTAACAAAACCATTAGGGGGATATACTAGAACAATCCTAAATTGTCTTGAAGACTAGAGAAGATTTATCATCCTACTGGCAGGCAAAATGTGTCTTTAAAAATACCCAAACTCACACCACTAATTGGTCACTACTCTGTCTTCACTGAACCACGTGTACCCCGTGATGTGACAGTTACCATAGTAACCGTACTATTGAATTACAAAGTAAACACACTTACAGGAAACTAAGAATACTTTTTTTTTTTTAAACTTTCTTACCAGAGTACCTTGCCCTTACGAGTTGCTTTTTTGTGTACATTTATTTTGTCCATTAACAAACATTATGGACCCTTTTGGTTATTAATTAGATCAACATTTAGAGTAATTAGAAATCAGGAAAGATTCCTAGTCTGCACTTACACATTTTACTGGCATAGCTATGTAAGGTTGGGGGGTGGGGGGGCAGGATTTTTTTATGCCAGTAAAAGCCCTAGTTTATATACTAGAAAGACAAGGTGGGTGAGGTGATACCTTTTATTGGACCAACTTCTCTAAGTGAGAACTCTTAGAGCTCTGTCTAAGCTTTCGTCTCTCACCAACAGAAGTCGGTCCAATAAAAGAGATTACCTCACCCATTTTGTCTCTCTAATACCCTGGGATGAAGCACTTTTATATTGATATAATTGGGTCCATGCTTGGACAGCTTTGCCGGTTTAACTATACCAGTGTAATTGTACTGGGAAAGTTCATAGAATCATAGAATCATAGAATATCAGGGTTGGAAGGGACCCCAGAAGGTCATCTAGTCCAACCCCCTGCTCAAAGCAGGACCAATTCCCAGTTAAATCATCCCAGCCAGGGCTTTGTCAAGCCTGACCTTAAAAACCTCTAAGGAAGGAGATTCTACCACCTCCCTAGGTAACGCATTCCAGTGTTTCACCACCCTCTTAGTGAAAAAGTTTTTCCTAATATCCAATCTAAACCTCCCCCACTGCAACTTGAGACCATTACTCCTCGTTCTGTCATCTGCTACCATTGAGAACAGTCTAGAGCCATCCTCTTTGGAACCCCCTTTCAGGTAGTTGAAAGCAGCTATCAAATCCCCCCTCATTCTTCTCTTCTGCAAGCTAAACAATCCCAGCTCCCTCAGCCTCTCCTCTACTACTATTGATAGTTCTCCTACTGGAGACAAGAGCTGAGTGTTAGAATGAAGTTGCAAAATGCAAATCCTTTCTAAGCAAAGCTCATAATCCTGGCTGAAAGTTAGTGTATTGCTAGGAAGGAACACTGTAAAGCATTTACAGCCAGGGGGCAAGAGTCAGGACACCTCAGGTGAGATTTCCTTCTCCACCCCGACTCTGGCCCTCTTTGCACTGGCCAGATTGACATAAGGGGCTCTAAAAGCTCCACAGCTTGTTGAGGAGGATTTCCCTGAGGCAGATACTGTGAAGACAGCCATAAGGCTGCCTTCCAAGGATCTCTTCACAAGTACTGGTGTACATGGGACACCAGTAGGGTGACCAGATGTCCCGTTTTTATAGGGACAGTCCCGATATTTGGGGCTTTGTCTTATATAGGTGCCAATTACCCCCCAGCCTCTGCCCCGATTGTTCACCCTTGCTATCTGGTCACCTACACACCAGAGATAGGGCTGAGAGCATGCCAGCGGGTAGGGCTGGAGAGGCTGCCATAAGTTAGGCCCCCAAGACTTTCTAAGTTACACTGAGAACACTCTAGCTCCCAGACCAGCCAGAATTAGAAGGGTGCAGGGGGTGGCTTAAAGCCAATTTAGCTTCTTTCACCTTGGGTTTAGAGCTTTGTGCTGAACCTCTCAGGGTAAGTCTACACTGCAAACCCAGGGTGTGACTGCGGCACACATAGATATAACCAACCTACTTTCATCTAGCTAGCTTGGTTACTAGAGCAGTGAAGCTGCAGCAGTACATGATTCAGGGTGGACTGCACAAGCCCCCCCTGGAACCCTGAGTAATTACCCATGTGTGCTGCCGTGGCTTCACTGCCACCCCAGTACCTGAGGTAGGTAGATGAAAGCTAGCTTGGATATTCTACACATGCCGCAGTCATATCCCAGGACAGCAGTGTAGACAGAATTAGAGGTACCAAAAAGTAAATCTGATCCCAGACCCTAATTTATGAGATGCCCTCCTGGGTTCTATTCCTGACTGCTACTGAATGGTTCAGTGATGCTGTCAATGTTACTTACCTTTCTGTGCCTCAGTTTTACTACTGATAAAAATGCGTATAATACTGCTTACTTGCCTTTGTAAAACACTATGAGACCCCCACATGGAAGGTGCTATATACATTTTAAGCATTATTAACATACAAAGTAAATTAATTGAAAGCACGTAACTTGACGTTGGTACTCACATCAGAACACTAACATGAAGTTTGAACATTCCCGTTATAAAGACCCAAGCGCTACCGGAGGTCATATCAGGTGAAAACTTCTGGAAGCTTGTAGGAATCTAATGGAAATCATGGCTGTGGATGATCTTCAAAAGTTAAACACAGAGGGAGAGACAGTTTGATTAGAAGTGTTAGTTGTACCAGTTTCATAGCCATCAGCTGGATATTTCTGTCTGTCCCTATTTCTTCTAAGTGTACACCTATTGACTAGTTTATCTTTAAGGCCGGACAAAGACTTCTGGTTACCTTCCCAGCCGTTTTTCTGTTTATCCTGAATTCCTATCCCAGACTGTATTTGTGACCTGATAGCCAATCAGCATGAAACTCACATTCTTATTGTACTCTTATTCTGACTGTGCCGGTCCTTAAGTGGACCTTTTATCCCCCTCTATTAATTCATTGAGAGGAACTTGGTATTTTTACATAGTCTTCCCATAAGGTCCCAGATAAAATACAGAGTACACTGTATTCTAGGATCATTAGAATTTACAGGGGGGACTATGTTCAAAACAGAACTGTACAACAGATCACACCACCGCAGATTAATACAGGAGTCCATCAGTGATACTTATAAAACACATAGTGTGGCTGATATACAAATGTTTGCTGCAACAATTTTGTTTTTTTATGATAAACTCTTTACTCTTCCACATGAAGTCTGTCAAGGTAGAGAATGCTGTTTTTCTCTGAAAATTCACTGAAATAGATACTTTTAAACTATATGTGATCATTAACACTGCCCAGTGATTATGTATAGAATTTATTCATGCAAAATTTTTTATTTCCTTAACTTTATCTAAAGCTTCTAGTTTAAGAGTAGATGGAGATATTTTATAAACAAGTATTAAAGGAAACAGACAGTTGCCCACCATAAAAATGTACTTTTTTAGAATGATTTGTTTTTAACAGATAATCTTTCCTTGTTTAAACCAGAGACAGGCCTCAACCCAACCAGTGAGAGAATCATCCATAAAGTTTGGGTAAGATTTAAACTGTAACCTATATTTTCAGTAGGGGCCCATCTCTATTTTAAATGCAGATTGAATGCAACAGCATTGATTCCTACATTAGATTTTGGGTTTATTAGATGTAATCTCAGTTCTTAAATTTGCAAGATATGAATTTGTTTGTGAAAGCGGTTTAGTGTAAATATCCAGACATTCCAGTTTCTGCATCAGTGGAGAAATTAGAAATTATCCAGTCTTGGACTGAATTATATATGAGCTCTCCTTTGAAGTAAGGCCCAAATCCTGCTACCAATTATGCACAAATTTAACTTTATGTATATCAGTGGTGCCATTCAATGGGACTACTCAAATGTGTAAAGCACCTGCATAAGTGTGGGCAGAATCAGGGCCTATCTCTGCAAATGTTTCAACACTGTAGTCTGGCAATAAATCTGTATATAGTTGACCTTCATACCTCAGTTTGACTTCAGTATCTGCTAATTCCTTTTTACAAAATAAATTGCATCAACCATGCCCACATTTAGCCAACTGCAGTTCAAATTGTTTTTGTTCTTTCTCATAACTTCCTTTTACAGATTAAATGCTGATGCACTGAACTAACTGCTCTTGGCTGAAGTGGGCAAGTATAATTTGATTAGTATAGATTCTGGAATTGGGTAAGTACTGTATCAGTATCCTCCCTAGAAAATAGGTGACATGTCATGGGATATTAAGTATGGCCATTTAATGTAAAAACTCAGATAATACATGAGTTAAATGGAGAAAATGAGAGAAAGCTTTTAAGCATTCTCCCAAGACAGATTGCAGAATAATATTATTGTACACGCAAGTAGTGCTGATTGACACAGTCAGAAGGCCATTACACTGGTTTGGTATAAAATCATTATAGTAAAAAGCATTTCAGAGCTGCAGAGTGATAGTAGCAACATATAATGAATTATCAATAAAGAACGAGTGATTCAGTTACATTACATATGAATAGAAAGCTTCCTGTTATATAATTTTAATCTGCCAGTCTGACAAGTGACTTGAATATTTAATTCCTTTTCCAGGTATATGAAATGTCCTTTTCTAAATTTTACCAGAGACTGCAATTTTGTAGAGTAGGACAGAAATTGAGCGTCAGTAAGCAGTGTTTTTAATTAAAGGTTATTTGAGCAAAGGTTTCAACATGGGAATCCTCTGGCTCAGCTCTTCTTGGACATAAATAGGAAACAGAATCAGCTTCTGAGATCTAGGTGTTAAATAAACATTCTTTCCTGTTTATGGCAAATAAACACAAAGCAGAGTCTTTCACCAACTCAAGCACAGTAACATGTTGAGGCTTGTGATCTGACACTTCATTAAGTCCTCAAAATCTATATTGTGGCAATTGATATTAATGATGAACCTGAGCTGAAATACCTGTGACCATCAAGAACCAAAATACTTCATTGTTAAGGCCCTGATCCTGCCAAAGACTCTGTCTGGGCAGACTCTTGCACCTGAAGGGTCCCTTGTCGATGTGATCCTTTTGCAAGGCTGGGGTCTGTAGGATGATTACTTGACCCATACTTTCCCTTCAAACAGATATTTCATATTTGCAGCTTGAATATAATACCCAGGACAAGAGTAATGGGGCTGGAAGTTTAAGATTCATCTACCTTTAAGAGATAGGGAAAGAGGCTATACCTCGGCTGGATATAAAAAATGCTTTTAAAAATAGTAAACTATATTTACAAAGCTCATTTGAGAGGAGAAAGATTGAGAGACCCTACTTAAGTCTCCTCAGAGATGCAACTAAAAGGCACACAATCAACAAAGAAAGCTGAGCAACGGAAAAATAATCTGACTGAAATAAGCATGGGTTTAATTTTGAGTTCATAATACGTTCACAATATTGCATTCAGAAATCATGACTCAGACCCCCAAAAACATGAGATTGGTTTTAATAGGATAAGATTTTAAAAGAATAAATTGGGGATTCATTTGATTTGCCATCTGGTTTTTCAGTCTTTTGGGGACATTTGGGTCATGTTTTCAAATGGCTCTTTGCACTTATTTTTTTCCAAATGAAAGCAGAGACACTCATATAATCATCACCTGACTCCAGGAGGCAGGGCTTTAAGGAAAAACACTAAATATCACCTGACTTGCATGATTTTGGCAATTAATTGATCTTTAACTATGCATGGTAAATAGGCCCAATGGCGTGTGATGGGATGTTAGATGGGGTGGGATCTGAGTTACTACAGAGAATTCTTTCCTGGGTATCTGGCTGGTGAATCTTGCCCACATGCTCTGGGTTCAGCTGATCGCCATATTTGGGGTCGGGAAGGAATTTTCCTCCAGGGCAGATTGGAAGAGGCCCTGGGGGCTTTTCGCCTTCCTGTGTAGCATGGGGCACAGGTCACTTGCTGGAGGATTCTCTGCACCTTGGAGTCTTTAAACCATGATTTGAAGACTTCAATAGCTCAGACATAGGTGAGAGGTTTATTGCAGGAGTAGGTGGGTGAGATTCTGTGGCCTGCATTGTGCAGACTAGATGATCATAATGGTCCCTTCTGACCTTAATATCTGTGAGTCTAAATTCACAAGAGTTGGTAACAATTTCAATAAGTTCCAATAAGCCCCTCTCCAACTGTTGTATATTTAGCCCTGAAGTTAGGCTCCCAAATCCATATTTAGGTCCAATAAATAAATAGCCTGATTTTCAAAAGTCCTGAGCATCCTGCTACTCCTATTTTTATCTATTGTTTCAACTCATGTTTATTACTCTCTCTCCTATGTCTCCTCCTAAGCAAGATGCATCTTCTCTTCTTTTACCCACCACCCAATTAGCAGCCTGCAACTGAAGACACCTTTTTCACTGAAGTGAAAATTCTTGGTGCCAAAAGCTGCATTGGCAGCTCAGAAAAGGAGCCAGTTCCATCGTAAGCAGAGACCATAACACAGTGAACAGATACCCAGCTGACTCCCCCACAACCACTAATCAGTTAATGAACATCCAAGAAAAGAAAAAAAATCAGAGGACCCTTGTTTGACTGTTTCATGCCCCCGCCCCCTCAAAAAGCTAGCTCTTAATAGTGCCTTGTTTGCTTTTTACCACTGAAATATTTTGGGACAACTCCTCATCTGTCATAATCAGTATATTTCTGCTGCCTTCAATGGATTTAGGCTGATGGAGGCCAGTGGAGGATCTGATCATTTCAGTTCTAAAAATTAAATTCTCTTTAGCAGCTGTTTCTATGATTCTGGGAAAAAGAAAGAAAGATGGATTAGTGAAAGGGTGCTCTGGGAGTCAGGAACTGCTGAGTTCTAATCCCTGCTCTAAAACTGACGTGCTTCTGTAGCCTTGGGCAAATCACTCAATTTCCCTGACTCGGTTTCCCCATCTGTAAAGCAAGGATAATATTAGTTAACTCTTAGGATGCTATGAGGATTAATTAGCAAAATGTTTGTAGAGTGCTTTGAAGATGAAAAGCATTATAGAAGTGCTACGCACTATAATTATTGTTAATTAATACATCTTAGCCAATTTTTTCCCTTTTCCTTAATAAAAGCATTACACAGTTTCAATAAGGCATAACTAAATAATTCATTCAAATTAAATGCAAAACTGTAACACACCCTAAATGTGGTTATTATGGAATAACCATAAACCCAGTTTTGTTTGAGTATTCTATAACCTTAACCTAGTGATGTACTATTAAGTGCAATAGAATCAGGAATTACCAAAGGGAAAGTGAGTGCTGATGCATTTTAAATCCACATTACCTTTTTGGCATCAGCAGATTTGGTGCATCTATTGCTGGCAATGAAGAATGTGCTGGGCACTTCAACACATGATACAAAAGGATTAATTAAGGTACAGCGATTGCAAGCGGTGTTTCAACATGATTCAAGTAGTTCAGGACACAAGGGTTTGTGGTGTACTGAATTAATGCCAATACTACCCAGAAAAGATGAGAATGAATTTAGCGTGTGCGAACGGGAAAAAGCAATAGCTCTAGCTGCGGCCAGGTAAACAGCTGTGCATTACAGAAACTCCTCCTAAACATGGCAGCAACACTTTAGCCCTGATGTGCAACATCCTTTCTGTTCCTCAGGCTAGTCCTTTCTCATTGCATTTATTCATACTTATTTTAGGGGGGGAAATAGAAATGTAATGGCTAAGGGAGAAACCGGTGTCTATTTTCTTAAATATAGCAGCCTTTAAAGGACAATGGCTACGGGAGAAACCGGTGTCTATTTTCTTAAATATAGCAGCCTTTAAAGGACAATGGCTACCTTCCTTCTGTGAGAAAAGCAATCAGTCCTTGTGTGCATCATTTCATGTCAGAAATACAATACACACACAACCGGCACCTTGAGCTAAAGACTCCCACAGAAGTCTACGCACTAGCTAGAGAATGTCTAAAATGAATGAGTAAAGTGAGAAGGAGGCTAATGGATCAGAGAGTAAGGATGATCTACTAGTTATCGGTGCTAGCCTGGGACCTGGGTTCAATTCTTTATTCTGTCACAGACATCCTGTGTGACCTTGGGCATCTCACTTAGTCTGTGTGTGCCTCAGTTCCCATCTGTAAATTTGAGCCAGTAGCACTTCCCTACCTCACAGGGCTGTTATGAGGATAAATACACTAAAGAATATGAGGCACTCATATAGTATTGTAGTGGGGCCATATCAATATCTTAGATAGGAGGGCATCTTTACTGCAAAGAAGGGAACTACTTTGAAACTGGAAACTTAATGTACATATGAAATAAAATGAAGATAAAGGAAAAGGATTTTGAAGAAGCCTGTTTAGCCTCTTGCCTAGTCAAATCCCTTCACTGGCTTCCACTTGCCTTCTGCGTTGGCTTCAGGCTTCTGACCCTCACCTTGAGGGCTCTGAGTAGTTCCTCTCCTGTCCCCATCTCTATGCGTCTACCATTCTCTTGAGCTTTACGCTGCTCAGGCATCAATCCACATTGCTCCCTTTGTATTCTTCCCCTTCTCTCATCTCTGCATGCTGCCCTTTATGTTTGGAACTATTTTTCATTCCTTGTATGCCAGCTCTTCATTCAAATACCTCCATTAATTCACCATGTAAAGACATGTTAAAAATGTTTAAAATAATGAAAACCAACAAACTAACACGCAACATGAAAAAATGCGTGCTACAAAGCTTGTGAAAAAGTGCTTTTCACTTTTTGAAAATTAGCGTCTTTCCTGCACTCATTACTCTTGACCACACTTTACCACCTAACACTTACTCGTGTGTCTGAGACCACCCACTCTCACAGAGTGACTTACACAGTGACTTTTAAACTGACATCCCACCTACATATATGGACTGCAGATCTTTTGGATAGGGTCCAGAGTGACCTAGACAAATTGGAGGATTGGTCCAAAAGAAATCTGATGAGGTTCAGCAAGGACAAGTGCAGAGTCCTGCACTTAGGAAGGAAGAATCCCATGCACTGCTACAGGCTGGGGACCGACTGGCTAACCGCCAGTTCTGCAGAAAAGGACTTGGGGATTACAGTGGACTAGAAGCTGGATATGAGTCAACAGTGTGCCCTTGTTGCCAAGAAGGTTAACGGCATATTGGGCTGCATTAGTAGGAGCATTGCCGGCAGATCAAGGGAAGTGATTATTCCCCTCTATTCGGCACTGGTGAGGCCACACCTGGAGTACTGCATCCAATTTTGGGGTCCCCCACTATAGAAAGGATGTGGACAAATTGAGGAGAGTCCAGCAGAGGGCAATGAAAATGATTAGGGGGCTGGGGCACATGACTTATGAGGCTGAGGGAACTGAGCTTATTTAGTCTGCAGAAGAGAAGAGTGAGTGGGGGATTTGATAGCAGCCTTCAACTACCCGAAGAAGGGTTCCAAAGAGGATGGAGCTAGGCTGTTCTCAGTGGTGGCAGATGACAGAACAAGGAGCAATGGTCTCAAGTTGCAGTGCGGGAGGTCTAGGTTGGATATTAGGAAACACTATTTCACTAAGAGGGTGGTGAAGCACCTGGAATGGGTTAGCTAGGGAGGTGGTGGAATCTCCATCCTTAGAGGTGTTTAAGGCCCAGTTTGACAAAGCCCTGGTGGGATAATTTAATTGGGTTGGTCCTGCTTTGAGCAGGGGGTTGGACTAGATGACCTGCTGAGGTCTCTTCCAACCCTAATCTTCTATGATTCTCCTATCCTTCTGTCCCATTATAGGTCCGGGACGACAACACTACTTCTTATGCATCCCACATACCAGTGACACAAAATCCAGACCCTGTTTTCGATCCCACTAAACACAGACACTCCTCTGCTGCTTCAATTCACCCTCTCAACATTGGCCAGGAGGCCCAACTTCTAGACAGAGATGAAAGATCAATTTCAACAAGATCTCACACTTGTATTGCTTCAGGTTAACATGCTGTCCTAATGAGAAATCTTCCTTTCCTTTCCTTCTCATAGTTTGTTCTACTCAGCCTGCCAACTCAAGCCCCTTATGGGAGATCTCATTGACCTGTAGACTCCCATTATGTCCACCCCCTTTCATCCTTGTTTTGAAAACTGAATTAATGTTATTAGTGATGGAATTAAAATTTGGCTAAATTACTTAGCAGATTTAATACACTAAAAATATCTCCCTTTGCGCAATCTACCCCATTTGCCCAATGTTTTAAAAGAGCCCTTTTAAATAAAGATAGCATTACATTTTGAATGGAGAATTTTGTTTACTTTTAGTGTTTTGGGCCTGTAACTGAATAGATTAGTAAACAACAAAAAGTCTCAAAGAAAAAACATTAAAACCATCATTCATATTTTGGTTTCCAAAATATGATCACATTTTATGAATTAATGAATGGGGGAAGGAGCACCGTTCACAAATATAAGTGTTTATTGACAGCATTAGACTATCTTGCTTGCATCTCATGCTTTTCTGATTTCTACCGGTCTGTCTGTCTAGACACTTATCTGGCTCTCGTCATCATGGTATCTGGATTTTGTACTCTTTCCTCTACTTCTAGCAAATGCTCCTGATTCTTCGTTGTCATTGTGTGCACACTGGGGAGTCATATTCATATGTTGGGCACTCGCTTAACATGTGCTGAGAACTCATACATGAATTGTAGGCTGATTCTAACCTTTAACACGAGCTCCAGTGAAAAGTGGCCTTTGCTGGTGAACAACCAACCTAAAAAAATACTTGCATGGAATCTCTTCCCTTTGTCCTTCTCTTCTGCTTCCACTGATCTAGCTGATGAAATCAGACTTGTGGCAGGCACTTTCTGCAAAGTCCTTTCCTCATTTCAGCTCCATCGTTCTTGCTTCTAAGGTCTTCTGGTGCCCTGCTGTGTATATAGTTTTCTTTCTTTAAGGAGAACCCTGATCATGTCTCTCTGTCTCACACTTATTGCTATTGCTCACCATGCATATATTGGAACCTCTAGTCTTATATCAGATCTCTACCTAAATCTTTATATTTAACATTAAATAATATTGTAGCTATAAGTAATTAGCACTAACAAGTAGTAATTGCTGCTTGTTTTATTTCTTCCCGTGTCTTCAGTCCCTCGCTCCCCCACACAAGAAGTTTGGTCTCAGAAGATATCTCTCATGTTAGTGAAATGGGCCAAATTCTGTCCAGGTTTAAGCAGGTTTGACTCCACCAAATTCAAGGGAGTTTTCAAGAGGTGTGAGTTTGGCCCTGAGGCCTTTACAGTATTTTTATTTTAAATATACTTTTTGTTTCTTTTCTTAGTTCCTTTGTAAGACAAAAAGGCAGTGCCAACAAGCAGATGTGCACATTGCCCAAGTCCCCAGGCAATCACACTCCCATAACTGTGAGGACAATGGCCCAATGTTACAGTTGACTGGAGGACAATTTTGTTTCATGGCAACTTTTGGAGTTTTTCATTCCACATCCATTTCTGGATCAAAACATCCCCGTCCAGTGCCCTAACCACCAGACTATCCAGAATCTTTCTCTCTCTTTCACCTTCCTGATGAAAACTTAGTCTGACCAATAGGTCTCTGTGAAACATTTAGTCAAAAATGTTCCAACAAATTCTACCCAGCATACCAGCGTCTCTCCATTTTTTTGTGTGAAGCATTGAAACTAATTCATTTACTCAGTCACCAAATAAAGGTTTTAATTGGTTCTATTTCCTGTTAGCTGCCAATGGAGGTGACCTGATATAGCCTGTAGGAAGTTTCATACGGGTTAGCTTTTATACAAATTGAATTGAATGGCGAGGGGGCCCAGTGTCATGACACTTCTTTGTAAAAATATACATGGTCTGCAAACTACCTAGCAATCAACATCTCGCGCTGGTGATTTGAAGATGAGTAGCTGGAAGTGTGGATGAAAGAGTTATTTTGTGAAGATTAATTTAAGATTTAGATTGCAATAATAGCCAAAACAAGCGGGATAGTTTCCAAACACAAGGTAGACACAGTCCTTTGTCTCACAGACCACATACGAAAAAACAAAAGATGTGTAGGGAAGGAAAAAAGTATACACCAAACAGAGTGGGCAGGGTGTTGGTGGGCACATGCCTTGTTATTTCCATGTTTTGTTTTACTCTAAATATAAACTACACTCAGCTGCCCCTCTGTCTAGTCAGTTCTTGGCCCAACCCTCATCATCGACTTTCATTCTTTTTTTCAACCCCTCCAAAAATGCCCCCCTTCCTCATGACCCTCCCACACAGAACATCAGTCTCTCAGCCTGTCCCCGCCTCATAGATTCTTGCTGAGACTCTCCCTTCTCATTATGCACAAGTCACTACTCTATAGAAAGAGGAGACCCTCAGAAAATGATTGCTGATATCAGAAAGCCCTCTGGGGTAGTGGAGGCTTTCCTCCCCCACCATGCTGACTGCTTGGGTAACTGCAGGATCTGTAGCTCAGTCTCTGGGTTTCTGGAACTGGTTGTGCTCTTGAGGACAGCAGGACTCTTGTCCCTTATGGTGTGAGCAGTGGGAACATTGGGCCTGGGTGCCCCTGAGTTTTCCCTGCTGTTGTCACTTCCTGGGTACGCTCTACCTCCACCCCTCCTCTATGCTCCTTCTCTGGCAGCTGCAGGTTCAGTCTCTGGGCTCCTTGAGGTAGCTCCAACCCTTACCCACTCAGTTCCACTGATTTAGCTCCTGATCATTACCTAGCCCCACGGTCACTTACCCCAGTTGGTTTCTCAACACCACAAAACAGCTCACAGGATCTAGAACTGCTGATGTCAATGGGGCTCCTGGTGTGGAGTCTCTCCTTCCTGGAGATGCTGGGGGCTTCTTAATGTGCCACTCCCACAAGGAAATTATGTAAAGGGTGGTTCCTGGAGAGGGAGATGTGTTGCCTTTTGGGCCACGTGCTCTGAAAGTCCAGGCTCTCCAAGAGTGCGCTGGGAGAGGAAGAAGGCATGTCCCTGATCTGAGCGCAGCTGGCAGTGGCTTTAGCCAAGATGTGAATGAGATACAAATTAGTCCATCATTTTAAAGATATCCTTTTAATAAACAAAATCCAACTGAAATTCTTTCACTGTGCCCTTTTCTAAGGAATGGGAAGTAAGATACTCTACAAATAACCAACCTACTGTAGTGTGTGCTGGATTGATTGGGGCTGCATGACATCACTACAGGAAGCACAAAATTGGAATGTGATATTTTAGATGTGACTTTACTACATAGCCAGTTAGCATTACCAGACATCATGACATCATTCTCTGAAACAGAGCTGGTTATAACAGACACATGGAGCCAGGCTTGTTTGTTTCCTAAAGACATTAAAATGCTAACTTCCACCTTTTACAGTGCTGGTGCATTATGCATTAGCCAATTACAGTAGGATATAATAAAAAATCCCAGTGCTTCTATAACAACTGCACCCTGGACAGAACACTATCATGTCTTATCATGCTAATCACCCAAAGCAAAACTCTCATTGACTTTCATTTTAACTGGAATTTTATATGAGGAAATAAGGCCAGAAGCAGCCAATGAAGGGGTTTTACAAAGTGGGCATCCAAAATTTACCAGAATAGTTGAAGAAGATTGTTGGCCGCGTCTTTTTTAAGCATCTGCAAAAACAGGTTTAAATAGAAAATGCTGAAACATTTAGCTATAGAGGACTTATGTTTACTGCTGGAATGAATGTAGGTATTCCATTTGTTTTATAAACATATCTTTATCTAAGTATATTTTTTTCCTCCTGTACTAACCTACTTCATTGATCTTTTCATACTTTTGGCTCGAAAAAGAAACCCTAAATAGAAGCAATGTTTAAAGCATATGGTTCACATATACTATAAATGTTTTGTTTTGACTTCCTTTCAGCTAGGCTAAAACTAAGACTTCTAAGAATTCTTTATGAATTCTTGCCACATTAAATAACTTGTTCCAACTCAAGATTGTGCTCTAAAATGGTTCTTTTATGTAAACAATATGACGTCATGTTAGGGGGGCAAGCTTGGCCGTTTAATCTGGAAGATTGCTAAAATGATAAATTTAACTCTTATTTTAACAATGAATTGTTTTTATAGTTCACAAAGCCTAACACCCTTTCTCACTTTAAACAAGCTATCCTGTGTTCCTGTTTAAATACTACATGTCCTAACCTCTTTGTGTGTGTGATGCTGCTTTGAAGAAGTAAAATAACTTTCTATTAAAATGAAATCCAACTTTTATCCAAGCGTATAAAACAATGTTAACAAGTAAAGAGCAGTAAGTTAAAAATCTAAAGTACTCAGTACTTCTGATTCTCTTAAAGAGTATCTGCATTATGGATTATTCCAATCCATACAGCCGAGTTCATTAAGCCTAAGAAATCTATGTTTAATCCTAGATTACTGAACAGATAAATCAAAAATCTTTGGTACTTTCTAGTCAAGTCCATAAGGACCTCAGTCATGTTTGTAAAAGTTGTATTTAATTAAGTAAATAATACATTTTACTTAAAAACAATGCCTGGTTACATTTTCGCTCAATTCTATGAGAAATGTTTTACATCATCTTAGTGGCACTGGAGAAACCTGTGTGCCCTTGGAGGCTGCCTGGCATAATGGATTTTCCTGCTAGGTTGACAAGCTTTTGATAAACGATATTTGATTAAAACTTGCCCTCATTTAATATTCTGCAACTACGTGGAATGACATATAAATGCTGAGGTGCTAAAATTAGAGGAAGGTTAGCTCAGGACTCTTGACACTCACCTTAGACTCACATATCTAGACAGAAATCTACCTTTCTGCACTGGGTTTGTTACATGCCACTTTAAGCGTAAATGAGTTTTAATGGTTTTGCCTGCCAGACTAGTTAGCAAAGAGCCCCTTGATCTTGTCAGAAATTAACGCCTTGACCAAATTTCAAACAACTGACAAAAGCTGAAAATTAAATCTCACTAGATTAGGATGTCCTCCTGTTGTCTTAACAAAGCAATGGCAATTGGCAATGTGCTTTAAAGCAGAGATGTGCCTGATGACTCTCCAAAATTCCTCTGATCATCGGGAGTCTATTCTTTCCCACTTGCTTGACACAATGGATATGTCTCTGCCAGCCCCCATTGTTAACCTGCTCAGAGATGCAAGCACAAGTAGCAAACATGTGCACACAGAGCAAGAATCCATTTTGCTCCCATTTTTCTGTTGTTATGACTCGCTTCTCTAGCCGCTACCTCTTTCGTCCTCATTCTCCTTCCTCGTCTCACTCTTTCCTCCTTCTGTAGTCTGTCTGTTGCCCCTCCCTGTGCACTCTCCTTGCCATTCCTCACTCAAGAGTTGTTTAGTCTTCAATATTCACTCAATCTTTTCCCTTTCCAAATCCATTCTAACCTCGGCCTTCCTGCTCAGATTGCCAACAGGCTAATAATAGTAATAAGCTTCCAGGATAGTCTTTTTTTGTCATGTGGGCCCCTGTAAACTGAAACAAGGCCACAAATTCAGCTCACACAGACGACCCAAATAGTCTTAAGACAATAATAACTTTTGGTCCTTATTGAAAAATTCTTATCAAAATGATAAAATAGGTATCTATAATAAGCAAAGGTAGTGAATATTTGGTTAAAAATTGCAGATTAAGGTTTTAAATGGGCCTAAAGTAACAGCTAGAGACGTGTGCTGTCAACTCTGCAGTTGAGTGAATTTCATCCATAGGCGAGAAGGCAAAATGGTTACTTTTTAGAGAGTTTCCATGGCTTTAGAGGGTTTCCATGCCTGTACCATTATACATTACAGAAAATTGGTGTTAGATTTAGGAGAGATTTAGACTGAAAACGAGTTTAAGTTAAGAATATTATGTCCATTTTAAGAGTGGCCATTTGAAAAGGTGCCAGAACTGAATCACTTACCCTACAAAGAATGAAAGTGAGTGACGGGCTATTTAGATTCTGCGCAAGGTTCTGTGTCATATGCTCCATTCAACAAGGCAATCAAGATGATTAGGGAGTGTAAGAAAAGCTCATTAATGGCCGAGCCAGACATTAAGTCAGCCTTTCATTTATTACCAGTGCATCTGGATAGTTTTCATTTATTGGGTTTTTAATTTGTAGGAGAGAAATTTATGGGGATAGACACATGCCTATGTATTGCACCATTTCTTGCTCATACTTAGAAACCTTCCCTAGGTTTATTGCAGTGGATGGTACTGGCATAAACAAGACAGGAATTTATACAGTGCTTCATGACTTGCATGTTTTATTTAAGTTTTTTTTTAAAACTTTGAACCCAAATGACAGGGTTCGAATTTTTATACTTATCTAGGGATTTTGTAGTTAATTTTCAGAACAAAAGCCCAAAGTCTCTGATAAACTATCACAATTGGAGCCCTCGACTACACAGAATTTTTGTTTACTGAGAACTAAGATTTTGGCAGAAGCAGAGAGGTGGAAGAGATATTGCAAGCCAAGAAAGTAACCATGATGAAAATTTTGCCTATGGAGCCATCCTGGCAGGATAAGTTCTCCTTCCACCCTGAGCAGCTATCATGGCTGAGATTGCAAAACAGCATGTTTTCCATTAAGTCAGCAAGGTGTTTGATGGAAGTAATGTTGTCAGTTTCTAGTTAATTTCAAAAAAGTTATGGTAAGGCTCACAGTTTAGAGAGAACCCTCCTTTTTTTTTTGACCTCACAAGCAGCTGGAAGTTAACGTGGGGAAAGTGTGCGACAGTTCCCAAATGCACCACACACAGAAAAAGATTAATTGTCTGAACACACCCACAAACATGCCCCAACCTTCCTATTTATTCCCATAACTCAGATACCAGATAAGAGCTGGAAGAGCATTGCCCATACTGAGGACTATCAAGTGGGAGTATATTATCTCTGTGAACAGCAATGCTGAGGTCAAAACCATTGGTGGAACTTTGTACCCACTTGTGATGTTCACAGCTCAAAAAAGAGGTTGATAAATTAGAGAGGGGTTAAAAAGAGCTACAAAAATTATATGAAATCTGGAAAAAATGCCTTAAAGAGATAAACCTTGTTAGCTACCAATTTATGAAATAAGCACACTAAGCATGGAACCCGTGCCCTATAGATGAGAGCTCTCATGTTGGAATATATGCCCACATTTCACAGCCTTGGTTAAACTCTACTCAATTTGAGAAGCCATTTGTTGTGTCAATACTGGACAGGAAAATGTTGCTGAAGCCAAGTTGGACTTTTGGATTCCATAGCCTGATTGCGGTCCCTTTGCACTACTTTAGTGGTGCAAAGGGGCTGTAATCCAGCCACAGGGGTCCAGCAGAGAATTCTCCTCATGTAGAATTTAGTGCATCTGAGACAACTCCAGGTCACAAGCCTCTGTTCAGGCTGTGTGGGCCTGTGGGAGCTCTGCCACCAAGGCAATCCTTTTCTAGCATCAGGTGCATAAAAGCCCCTAAATCAATGGCAGAATTTAAAACTGCCTGTCAAATTTGAAGGAGCTGCACTGGGTGGATTTAGTCCTGTGGATGGATATTGTGTTTGTAAGGTCTTCCATAGAAAAGATGAAGTTTATCTAACATGACACAACATAGGTCAAGATAAAATCAGACAGAAGGGGTGACACAGGGAAAAATCAGACAAACTCCTAACTCAGGGGCTTTTGAAAACTCTCTCAGAATTAATAAGGATATTAGTCTTCTTTTGAGTCTTCTCATTTATTATTATTATTATTATCAGTCTTCTTATTTTCATAACAATTCAATGCAATGTATTTACTGATTAATTTACATAATAAATCTCCGTCTTTGTCATCATCTAGGAAATTGGTGTTGGTTTCACATTATTGTGAGGAGAAGATTAGGCGAACAGCACTGGTAGTCCGTTAAAACTGAAATGCTTATTTTGTTGTCCAAAACTGGAAGCTCTAATACACAAAACAAACTGAAATAGCATCATTCCTAGTATTAAGTACATTAAGGATATTTTCATTAATTTTCCAATGCAATTTTAAAAACATACTTTATGTTCTACAGCATATCTAAATTCCAAATGCTGTATTTGTACATAAAAAAGGTAAATTAGAGTCCCTCACATTTCTCAAATAATCATAAAGACTTTTTTCAAAAGTCACGAGTGGTTTTGGATGTATCAATATTTGGTTGTCCATCTTTAGATGTCGCAAACTTCTGAAGACCCACGCTCAGATAATCAAGCAGTTTTTAGTTATCTTGAGCTGGGCTTCAAAAAAAATCACTAATCACTTTTCAAAATGATGGCCAATAATACTAACAATAGAAATCAAAAAAGAAAAAAGTTAGGGATGAAACACTGGCCTCACAACATGGCAAAACTCCCATTGACTTCAGTGTGCCACGATTTCATCTTAGATAGCAAATAAAAATGGTACATATTTTGAAGTTGATTAAAAATATATAGGAAACATGAGACTTAAGAATGTTTAACCTTCATATTAAAAATATGGCAAAGATTAAAAGTGTGGGCAAAGTGAAAACATAAAAAGAGAAAACCATGAACCAATCATGCATAATACACCTTCTTAACAATAAAAGTTTTGGGGCCCAAATCCTCATCTGGTATAAATCAGTGTAGCTCCTTTGACTTACACTGACATAGCTCCATTGACTTACTGATTTACATTAGCTGAGGATTTGCTAGAAGGCTTTTAATTTGACCCATCACATCATGATCTTCATATGCAAAGACACAAAATACTCAAATGCCATGTTTTTCTCCTGACTCTTTATTTGCCAGTTCAGTCACATTTCCATTGCTACTAAGACTCTGCCATTAAGTCTACAGTTGTTTTCATTGCAAAGTGGTGCCATATTGTGCATGCTAATGTGGACAAACCTTGCAAAAATACAGAGCCTCTTGAGAAGACTTGATTTGTCATCTCAGCAATTTAAACTTCTCCACAAACCACCCCCCCCCATATAAGTTTATGGATACCCACATCCAGCTAAAAAAAGGATTGCCCAGGCTTGATTGTATTGCACAGAATATTTGAGGTTCTTTGTAGACATGAGATTGGAACAATATTTTATTGGTATTTTGTATAATCAAAATACTATTTATGTGTAAATATACTTTCTACAGTGAAACCTCATGTTTCTATATATTTGGGGTGGGAAGGGGAACATCTGAAAACTTCAGATAGAGGTTCAAACTGATTGAGGAAGTCAGCCCCAGATGCTTTGAGGATTAACCATTGTAATAAACTATCATTTCTTGACATCTCTGAATCAAGACTAGATGACTTTCCGGGAGACACGCTTGAGTGAAACACAAGGTATTGGGACTCAATACAAAGGTAACCAGGTGAAATTCTATGATCTGTGAAGTGCAAGAGATCTGACTAGGTGGTGTAATGGTCCTTTCTGGCTTTAAAAGCTATGAATCTAAGTCTGAGCTCATTTAAGTTGGGGTTTCCAACCCTGGAGCATATATGTGAAAGTCTACTGGCCACCTCACTTCTTCAGAGTGCTTGGAAGATGCATGACTGTCAATGTAAATGAACCTCAGTAAACCAAAAGTTTCAGTTAATCAGGGTTATGCTGTGTATATTCACTAGAACTGTCATCAGTCAGTGAGGAAATTCAGCTTATATTATAGGGTTTAACTCAGTTATTTTAAATGTGAAGTTTTGTAAAAATTTCAGCACTCACCAGAATTCCTCCTGAACTTTTCTTTGTGGCTTCTAGACCTCATGAAACTTTCTTGGGCTGCTAGAGAGAGACTACTCCTCATTCAGAAAAAAAAGATACCCCTTAATGGCCTCCACTGATTTCATGACTGCCTGAAATTGCCACCTTATAAAAAGCATCCTTTCAGCCTCCAGACAGTCCTATTGCAATATACTGCGACCAGGCTTAAGGCTTATTGTGTCCTGTGATATCACAGTGTGAAATCATTGCTGTTCAAACAAGAAAGATATTTAATGGAGTCAGGCAGCCCAAAGACACCATGGTATCTGTCTCACGGATTCATCTGAACTCCTCCCTCCAGGCCCACTCACTCCAAAAAAGTGATTGGGATGGTGGAGGAGAGTGGGTCCTTTTATTTTCTATTGATGGGCCAAGTCTACTCACCACTCTGTGAATCAGGGACAGAAGCTGGTACCACAATGATGGGCAGAGAGAGACAGACTCCCCGACCCTCCACTAAACATCAGTCAATGAATGGGAAATTGTCCCTATACACGAACAATTCCTGTGGTTGAGGTCTGGGAGCAGGCTTTTCTTCCCCATAGATAGGAATCAATCAGGAGGCTGGAATTAGTCTTTCAACCTCTTTTTATACAGGGCTGAAACAACTGCAGGTTGTGTAGTTTAATTATGGGAAGAAAAGAGGGTGAAAGGCCAATTTGAGCTGTGCAGTGCAGGAGACAGGGGGCCTTACTGTCATGAGCTCTCCCTGCTCCTGGTAGATCAGTATCTCCTCAATGTGGAACTAGAGAGTTTAGGGGGTTGTTTTAATTTTTGTTTCTATTACAGGCTGACTTAAGCCCTAGATAGATTGGCCTGCTGCAGAGCCAACATCCACCAACTTCCAGGGCTTGTGCTTCCCGAAAGGCAGCAGATCCTTTGTTGGTTCAGCCTTGTAATTTTATGATGCATCTATAAATCAAAATTAACCAAAACTGATTTAACAAAGATTTGGGTGAGAACTCACAGCAGCTGAGAACTGACCCAGACTGAGTCATTGCCTGATGCAATTTCACATGGTTGAGTTCTAAACACATTTGAGCTCATTGTTGTGTTTTAAAAAAATACTGTAAGTTCCTTAATTTTATGTGCACGGCTCTGAAATAATTTACCAAGGGAAGAACAAACATATATATAATTCTATAATGTGTGCTTGTATGAAAGCTGAGAAAACAGCTGAAAACAGATATATCCGTCTCAGAATTGTGACAGCCACATTAGATGCATGATTACAATTAATATTACTTATTGACATACTTGAATCTGCAAGGTTCTGAGTGGAGCTGGTTAGAAATTTTCCAATTAAATGTTTTTTCATCAGAAAATGCTGATTTGTCAAAATCAAAACTCTTTGGGGGAAAAGGTTAGTTTCAATGACTCTCCTGATGCAAAATTTTTTTTGACAAAAGTTAAAAATTGTTAAAAAAAATCATGTTTTGATTTTTTTAAAAAAATATTTTCTGGTTCAAAAGGACTTTACATTTCAAAATTTTAGTTTATACAAAAGAATTAAAAAATTAAGAGGTCAAAATCCAAATGAAATATTACAATGGACAAAAATCCACATTTTTTTGTGGATTATCCCTTCATTAAAAGTTTTGAGATATCAAATTTTCATCCTGATTTGGCACAGGAAAAATATTTCAAAACCCTCAAAACTTTTCTGGAATGGGAAAAAACATTTCTTGCCCATCTTTAGCATGGAGCACTTCCTTCGTGCAATTCCAGAGCATCCTCAAATCCCACTGAGTTCAATGTCAGATAAAAGTGCTCCGCACCTTCCAGGATGAAGTCCACTAAGAATAATGGCTTTTAAAAAATGGCTCTGGTAAGAAAGGAGTAAAGAATTGAAAATCATATGATGGTGGCGTCACGGGGCAGAGTAAAGGTTGCTATGGGGGAAGGCTTGTTTACAAATATGATGGATGTTGCACCTAAATTGAATGGGGCCAGATGAAGTAAATTTTCATTCATTGGTTGCTGCATAGTGTTTTGACTCCACTTCACAGTTGATTTCCTAGTTATTTGACATTTGGGTTGGTGGTGATTGTACTTGAGCCAACTCAACTGCTGCACAACATATGGCTTTTGTGTTGGAATCATATGGCCAGATTCTCAAACTGGGTAATGGCCTCTTTGCAGCCCTCAGTTGCATAATCTGTCTGCAACTACCCAGTAAAAAAAGAAAGGGACTCTTTGCTGGTACATCTGGCACTGGCCACTGTTGGAAGACAGGATACTGGGCTAGATGGACCATTGGTTTGACCCAGCATGGCCATTCTTATGTTCTTATCTGCAAAGCAGCCATGTTGTACATCTTCTAAACCCACTCCTCCGGCATAGGGGGTGTGTCAGGATGGGAGGGGGCAGGCAGGGGACCTGGCAAAGTCTTCTCTGACAGAGTAATCTTGAGGCCTAGGGTATAAAGGATTCTGCATCACTGGCATAACTGAAAAGCTGCCTGGAAGCAATCCCTGAAGCCCTATCCCCTCCCACACCAAGCAGAGCTCTAGCACAGGGGACAGTCGATCGCATAAAGTGTTCCTGTGAGCCACTCAGATGATATATACAGTCTGCAGATCTTAGTATTATGCAGACAAGTTGTCCGGAAAGCATAGGCAGGGGAGTGTGTTCAATAAGTTTGTTACACACAAGCTATAAAGTTTGTGACACCTCCAGCCCCCCAGTAAATGTACTATATTTTATACCAAAAAAGAAAACAAATGCTCCCCCAACCTACCAACGAGTGCACTAAGATCATTCAATTGGATGTTCTACTACACAAGGTACGTCTGTAACAGCAGAGGTATCTGAATGTTCAACCAACTGAGAAACATGACTAGGTGAACAGTCATAAGTGCTTTGTAGTACCCAGATAACACCTTTAACAAATGGATTTTTTGAAATGTGCTGAAGGATGAATCATGCAATATATTTATTATACACTTGGAAAACAAGGTTTTTGGCTATTTTAAAGGTACTGTAGTGAAAGAGTAAGTAGAAATATTGTAGATGCATTTTTCACTTCCATAACTAAACCATGGATTTGTTAACCCAATGAAAGCTTGCTGAAGTTTTAGGCTAGATTATGGAATGCTTTCTTTCGATGGGGGGAGGGATAGCTCAGTGGTTTGAGCAGTGGCCTGCTAAACCCAGGGTTGTGAGTTCAATCCTCGAGGAAGCCATTTGGGATCTGGGGCAAAACTTGGGGATTGGCCCTGCTTTGAGCAGGGGGTTGGACTAGATGACCTCCTGAGGTCCCTTCCAGCCCTGGGATTCTACGATTCTATGACATTTTTGAAAAAATTAAAAATGACTCATTTCATTGTATAACAGGTTCCTGATCATGCACAGAAACATCACTCATCGAAAAAAGCCAAAGGGTGATGACCAAGCAGCTTGAACAACCTGTAGTTAGTGATTCTTCCTTCCAAATGCTTAGACTGTAGATCTGTCCTAAAGGACTCTTAAAAGGATTGGCAAGCATGTCCATATGTAAAATACGATAATCCTATGTTAATTCTCCTCCTTTCCTCTCTGTAGACAGCTGGGAACACACCATTCTACATATTCAGCTTGCACTGCATTTGTATTCATTATCCAGGCTATTAGTCAGAATATTTCAAAAACCTGGGACGTTTCAGATAAATTTATATGTCCACACTGTGAATATGCTATTTATTTGTACATATATGCATCCATCCATCCATCTACATACATGCATATCACTATGTATTTTCCTCTGTATATGTATATCTTTCACCATACTCTACCATTCTGACAGTGACTATGGGAAACTGGTACTTTTGCTAATGCCCTTATGACTGTGAAAACAGTGCTCAACACACCATAGACAGGGACAGAGAAAGAAAAAGTAATACAGACATACAGATGGGGGTATGAAGCAGTTAGAAGTACATGTGCTATAAAGTGGTATAAAATCAAGGAATTGATAAATGATTAAGGGGATTACACACAACTCAATAATTTAGGAAGATGATTTCTTCTTAAGCAGGGACATTTCTCTTGGATACCAAAATCATAGAATCATAGAATATCAGGGTTGGAAGGGACCTCAGGAGGTCATCTAGTCCAACCCCCTGCTCAAAGCAGGACCGATCCCCAATTAAATCATCCCAGCCAGGGCTTTGTCAAGCCTGACCTTAAAAACTTCTAAGGAAGGAAATTCCACCACCTCCCTAGGTAACGCATTCCAGTGTTTCACCACCCTCCTAGTGAAAAGGTTTTTCCTAATATCCAACCTAAATCTCCCCCACTGCAACTTGAGACCATTACTCCTTGTTCTGTCATCTGCTACCACTGAGAACAGTCTAGAGCCATCCTTTTTGGAACCCCCTTTCAGGTAGTTGAAAGCAGCTATCAAATCCCCCCTCATTCTTCTCTTCTGTAGACTAAACATCCCCAGTTCCCTCAGTCTCTCCTCATAAGTCATGTGTTCCAGTCCCCTAATCATTTTTGTTGCCCTCCACTGGACTCTTTCCAATTTTTCCACATCCTTCTTGTAGTGTGGGGCCCAAAACTGGACACAGTACTCCAGATGAGGCCTCACCAATGTCGCATAGAGGGGAACGATCACGTCCCTCGATCTGCTGGCAATACCCCTACTTATACATCCCAAAATGCCATTGGCCTTCTTGACAACAATGGCACACTGTTGACTCATATCCAGCTTCTCGTCCACTGTAACCCCTAGGTCCTTTTCTGCCATTCAGTCCCTAGTCTGTAGTGGTGCATTGGATTCTTCCGTCCTAAGTGCAGGACTCTGCACTTGTCCTTGTTGAACCTCATCAGATTTCTTTTGGCCCAATCCTCCAATTTGTCTAGGTCCCTCTGTATCCTATCCCTACCCTCCAGCGTATCTACCTCTCCTCCCAGTTTAGTGTCATCTGCAAACTTGCTGAGGGTGCAATCCACACCATCCTCCAGATCATTTATGAAGATATTGAACAAAACCGGCCCCAGGACCGACCCTTGGGGCACTCTGCTTGATACCGGCTGCCAACTAGACATGGAGCCATTGATCACTACCCGTTGAGCCCGACAATCTAGCCAGCTTTCTATCCACCTTATAGTCCATTCATCCAGCCCATACTTCTTTAACTTGCTGGCAAGAATACTGTGGGAGACAGTGTCAAAAGCTTTGCTCAAGTCAAGGAAAAACATGTCCACTGCTTTCCCTTCATCCACAGAGCCAGTTATCTCATCATAGAAGGCAATTAGATTAGTCAGGCGTCCTACTATGTATTCCAACCAGGGTTAATTATAACATCTACAACAGATCTAAATCTGAAAACCAAGATTTAAAATGTAATTGGCTAGGGATGTCTATTATATCTACCATCTGTTTTACTTACCAAGCAGAAAATGTGTCATGCTTTGGTTCAACCAATACAATAACAGTATCAATAGCATGAACATAATTTTACATGTTTTTTGGTGTTCAATAAGGAATTCGCAGGGACTTGACATACCGTAACATGTGCAGATTTTTTTCCTTCCATCCTTCCTCAAAGATCCAGATTAACGTGCTCTTCTCTCCCACACTTCTTCCATCTTTGGCTTTCCATTGGCCTGCTAAACACTATGCCTATTTGTGAGGCTGCCCTAAGCAGTGGTATGACTCATTCCCTCCACCTCTGGGCTGCACATCTGCCTTTGTAGTATTCCAGCTGCTGCCAGCTGAAACCACTCAAGATCCAAACTCTGATCTCTTCTCTGGCAGTGCACTAGTCAGGCATTAGACTAATAGCCCAACTCCACTCCCCAGGTATTTATGCTCAAGGCAACTAAACATTTAGGGTAAATCTTGCCTTTTTCACCAAGCTAGAGTGCATGGGCATTACACAGGGAGTTTTGTGGTGATGGTGGCAGTAGGAACCCTCTCCGGCCTCGGTTGTGGATCTGCAAGGGATCTATTTTTCAGGTGCTCCAGGCATTTTGGAAGGAGCAGCGGCTGGTAGGTCCACTGATCTACTATCCCACTGCTATCCCACTCCACAGGCACATGGGATGTGGGGAGGAGCCTCTTAGCATGGACTCAAGAATTCCTGCCAATCCTTGTGAAGCAGAACTATAGTGTTATGCATTGGGTTGTCATCTCATAGGTTTTACACCTCTGTGCAAGTGCCCTTGGGGCAGGTACACTGAAGAAATATGAATGATAATTCAGGAAATCATTCTCCCTTCCTGATTCCCCCGATTGTTACAAGTCAGTCGAATGTGTATCACTAAAGTACAATCAGATGATCTGAGTTCTATTTTCAAGCTCTCCATAGCTTTCCTGTGTGAGTCTGGAGAGGTTACTTTAAGTTTGAACCAGTTGCCATGTGCAAAGTTCACCCTGGATAGCAATATTCTACACAATCTGTAATATAAGGAGGAATGTTGTTTTGAAATAGCAGAGGGAGGGGGAAGATTTTTGCCAAAGTTCTGCTTGGTTTTGCGATAAGGGTACCACACGTATAATAGCCGAAAAGTAACTAAGGCCGAGAGAGTCTATAAACCATTAGCAAATGGAGCACAATGATAGTTGTGCTGTTTGAGAAAGAGCGCCGGTGTTACTATCTACATAGCACCGAGTGTGATGGGGGATTCGAGGGTATTTACAGCTGTTCTTCAAACAGGGAAGCCTCACTGCACTCCAGTTGTCAGAGAAACAATTCCACTCTTCCTTCTCATGATGCTTTTATTGTCGTCTTGGATTTAGCAGAATATACTAACATCTCAGCCCTGATGAAGGCACGGAGACCGGAAACGTTGGCATATTCTGAGAGTTTAGTTCCTTTTGTGTGTGTGATGGTTGGAATGTAGTACAGTGCAATGTTACTGCTGGGTGAACACCTGTAGTTAAAAAAAAAACACACTGGTTTACTCACAGGGCCCACGGCATACTAAGCTGCAACCTTGAAGGAGATTTTAAAACTAAGTGCTTAAATAAAATCTCATGTGCGTGAAAAAGAAATAACTGAGCAGGCACTGAGCCATTATTTCCGAGCCGGGAATTGAACTTTTATTCTTTTGGGGGTGAAATTCACGCTGTCAATGGGTCCAGCACAAGACTTATCCACTACTTAAGTGTCATTTATGCCCCAGTTTAGCAGAGAATTTATATACATGCTCAGGTCCATCCATATCCAGCAAAGCATTTCAGCATGTGCTTAACTTTAAGTCAATGGGACTTAAGCACATTGTGACGGGTCCCCCCCCCCCAGGGTGCCACCTGATTTACTGGGGTACCACTGAGCCCACCTATTCCACCAACCTGGGCTCCCTTACACTGTCCTGCTGAGCCAGGCCCTCAAGCCTCCTCCAGCACACACACAGGTAGGGACACATGCAGCTGCAGAAAGACACAGACACGGAGATCAGCTGTGTGTGTGAAGACTCAACTCGGGGATTTCCCAGTACTCAAGTGCACACCTCCTCTGGAGTGTAAACCCAAAATTGTATTGTCTTGCACTGCACAGAGAATTGTACAGTATAAGCTCATTAAATTCGCCCCCTCCCTCAATGTGGAGGAAGATATGCACAGCTTTTTGGGCCCCCAGTTATGAATTCCACAAACTGGTTTTAGAGAAAACAAAAACCAGTTTATTAACTATACAAGATCGATTTTAAGTGATTATAAGGGATAGCAAACAGATCAAAGCAGATTACTGAACAAACACCCAAACTAAGCTGAATACACTAAAGAAACTGGTTACAAGTAGTAATTTCTCACCCTAAATGTTGCTTTAGGCATTTCTTTCACAGGCCAGACCCCTTTTCCAGCCTGGGCTGAGCTCTTCCCCTGTTTTGTCTTTGTTTCTTAGATGTTTCCAGAAGTCATCCTGGGTGGGGATTCAGTGAAGACTGAACTCTGATTAAGTCACTCCCTGGTCTTAAATAGATTTTGCATATGGTGGGAACCCTTTGTTTTCCAGTGTGGTTCTCCCCTCTCTCTCCCTCCACACCCCGGGGAAAAATACTGATATTCTATTATGGAGTCAAGTACCACGTTACATGATCACATGACCCTGCAGTGTCAAAGCAGCCAAGAGTCAAAGCTTGTTTGTAGCATCCCAGGAAACTCCTCAGAAGGTGGGAGATTAGCATCTTCAAAGACCTATTGTTCTCCCTAATGGCCCATCCCCACTGACTGCATTCTGTCTGCTCCGCATTCTCCAGGTGTAAACCCACTTGTAATTGATACATAGTCAATATTCCTAACTTTAGATACAGAAATGATACATCCCTACAAATAGGATAATCATATTCAATAAATCATAATCTTTCTAATGATACCTCACACAATCCATCATGCATAAAACATGTCATAGTTATGCCATAATCATATTATAACAATATATCTATGAAGAATATGGGGTGTAGCTTCTCACACATATTTCAAGTAAATGTTGAAAAATACATTCTTCCAAGTGTAATATTCTAACCCTGGCAAGGGCATTCTATTATATAAGTTGCTCATGTGCACGCAGCTAAGATATATTGACCCTGATCTATTATGGCGTTCTATCTACTTCAGAAGCCTGATTCTGCAATTCTACGCGAGGAGCCCCATGGATAGGGTGACCATATTTCTTCATGTGAAAACAGGACAGCCCAGGCCTCACCTGAACACTCCTTCCCCCTCCCCACACACAGGGTTAGACAGAGCCACACTCCTCATGCTGAGCCCTGTGCTGCCCTGGGGCTGACCCCCCAAACTGAGTCTCTCCCAGGGCTGGAGTTGAGCACCTGAGCCCCATGCCACCCACAGCTGGGGCTGACCCACCGAAGTACGTGCCGCCTGCGGGGGGTCAACTCTGAAAGCAGCACTGCCTTCAGCTGATCTCCTGGTCGCAGCTGCTGCTCTCTGCTCTGCCTTGCAGCCAGGACAAATGCCCAGTTCTTGGTGAAAAAGTAGGGACAGCCGGGACAGAGCTGAAAAAGAGGACTGTCCCAGCCAAAATGGGACATATAGTCACCCAAGCCATGGACTTCAGTGAGGCTAAATATGGGGTTGCACATATGGAATTCACAACCTTTGGGGCAGATCCTCAACCGATGTAAATTGTCATGGTCATTATAACGTGCATAATAATGTGCAAACTTACTCTATGACTAAGGTAGCAATGGTCCAACTGGCTTTCCTTGGACACACCCTTTGACTGATGGTGCAAGGGTAGAGCTGTACACATCAGAATGCAGGATCAAGGCCTAAGTTCAAACTGAACTTGTGTAATGCTGACAGACCCCGGTCACCGGTGGGTGGGATTGAAAAGGGGACCTCTGGAGCTTAGTGCATGAGCCTCTACTGCATGAGCTAAAAGCCAACTGGCTGTTAGCTAAGGCTGTAGAGAAGACTCATTTAACTCTCCCTAAGTGGTCTTGGTGTCACTAAATGGGAGAACACCACACCCAGAAGGTGTGTGGGTTACATTTGCACATTATTTTACACTTTTTTTCAGCACGTGTTCATTTTGCAGGTTTACAATGAAAGAATAAGCATCTGTCTCATGAAGCTGAGTCCTTAAATTTTGAGAGCCCTTAAATAAGAGAGCCTTGACTGAGTTCCTTATGAGTCTGCTAATTAATGCAGAATTGCAAAGAAAACCCTATAGAAGTACTAAATGAACTCATCATGATTGCTACCATTAAGTAAATAATGTATTCTATTGTGAGGCCTATCAACCACAGACCACAATATTTTTCCTAGTTTGTGTATGTATATAAAACCTATGTATTGCCCTGTTCCATCCTCTGATAACCCAGTTAATGGCATGCTTTTCGTTATTAATATATTTTATTAGGCATCTTGGAATAGGGACCATCTTCCTTTTTTCTAACCGTGCAGCACGTGCTAGAAGTGCTTAATAATTCAGAAAAATATTATAAATGGTAAACAGATTGATAATAAGACATTATTGGGCAGTCGTAAGAGTTTAGGTTTCCTAAATGAAATGGTAAAAGAACCACCAATTTTTCTCACTTTTTGTTTTAATCTCAGGTACTTGGAATTATCTCAGTTTGTCAACTCCATATAATGGAAACTGCTGAAAACATTATGGACCAGATCCTCAGCTGCGGTAAAGTCACATGGCTCCAGTGAAATCCATTAAACTATGCTACTTACACCAGCTAAGAATCAATTTTCAGTTGTCCTTATCCTTTGCTCAAAATATCCTGCAATAAAAGTAGTGCTTTAATATATCTACAAGAAGGTAGTTTATACAAGCAATGTCAACAGCAGATTCCCCCCTCCCTTTTTTTTTTTTAAACTCAAAGACTGAAAAGTACATCAAAATCATGGAATCTGTGTGAAGCAACAGACACATTTAAAATATCCTTCAAGAAATAGAGCTTTAGCCACACTGATTCAATGTGTTGTAACTATTTTATTTCTTTTCCTTTCCAAGTCTTTCATGAATTTACAATTAAATCATTAAAACCACCCTCCCTCACCAAGATACAGTATACCATAGAAAGATCACAATATCCATAAGCTTTTACGAACCAGCTGAACATGCTGATGGACATTAACATTTTCAATAAAGCCCTCATATTACCATATAGTTCAACAAGCAAACAAAAACTGTTTATCTGTTTATTCTAAAATAATGCAACCTTTTCTTATTTACCTTTGATGGGAGCTTGCTAATGTTAGAGGCACAACTGCAATCAGTTTAGTAATTATCATAGGATAAAAGCTTTCACCATGAAAAAGTTTTGTTTGAAAAAGCATGAACTGGGATTCTCATTGATGGCTTTCCCCAAGTAGAGAATTCAGTACATTCTCCAACAAAGGCTGAGATTACCTCCCGCTGTTAAAGGCTTAAAATTCTACAACCAGACCATGCCAGTTACCAGTATCAGATTATGATAACAAGATCATGTTCAGTTATAAAAACAAGTGTCAAAACTTTTCTCATGTCACTTTCTATCTAAGCCTCCTTGCTGGTGGTGAAAGGACCCATCTGAATGTGTGTAGAAGCTCATTTTAAAGCTAGCTCTTTGAACTGGATTCATGGGGTATTTGCATAAGAAGATTTGGGTAAAAAGAAAGGGCTGGTGCTGCATCTGGCCATTAATATGCCTGCTAATTCAGCACATTGTAAGCCTATTGAAGTATCACAAAAGGCTCAAATTCAAGGACAGTTATCCTATTGCCATTGTTAGGGTTTGAATTCAAGTAATATGTTCTCTATAGGAATACAGTTGTTACAATTAGATATTTTTCTACAATGGTATAAAGAACTAACGACAATCAGAACTACAATAACACTGATAAAACTTTAGAATTCATGAATTCTATTATTTTAAAAGATGCAGGTGCTGATTAATTTTGCTTTGCATAATACTTGGATCTGGAGTGCTGGAATATTAAAAGAGGAGCAGCAAATTGTGGCAACGTAACCTATCAAAGCAGGCATTCTCGCTACAGTGCTGATGCACATTTAGCTTGCTTACAAGAGCTTTAATAAAAAATTAAAATACTAAACTGAGTTTCAACGTCGTGGGAGAAGCCTGCATCATGAGCATAAGTAGTGGTTATTTTAACCCTGCTTATGAAAAATTCAACAGCAGCGCTGGTGCTATCAAGGGATACCCTACATGCAACTTTTTTTGTGGTGAATGTGAATTGTTTGAAAACCTTGTATACTCACAAACTGAAGAACGAATAGAAGCAATGATTCATGCAAGAAGCGCACAGCAGCCAGTATGCCAGTGCCACAGTGGATTCAAGGCAGACACTGTGGCAGACATTGAAATAAAAAGCTGTTAGCTGAAGCATTGTAAAACGTTTTTAAGCACACTACGTAAATAGACTGAAAGAAAACATGCACAGGAGACAGCAAATTAAATTTAGTTAAACTTAGTACCTCAAGTGTCCTGAGTTTGTTGACACTCAAAAAAAAAAGGGGGGGGGGGTTGGGGAATAAGCATTCTATCATGCCAATTTATGAAGATAAGCAGTGACATTTTCTTATCTTTTTTTTTTTTCTGTAAGAAATAACCACCCCCTAAGGCAGATGATTTGGGTACAATGATTATCCTACTGTGATTTGTGCTCCCACACTCCAGCATTGTCACTGGTCCAGTCAAACCTCTGGATCCGGGGGCATGGTTGCATTTTTCTCATTCTGCATCCCTCAGAGAAGACATCAAAGACCAGAGAGATGTGCGCTTTGTTTTGTTTGGTCTCTGACTCTCAACATGTGGTTTCGCGGGCCCGAACATCGGCACCTTTTAACCTATTCTGTTCAGCTTAGGCCTTAGCTTCATTTGAGCATTAGGGAAACTATAGTAACCAATAATCTGCCTGTTGATGAATAGAAACTATGTATCTTGTCACACAAGAGCTGTCGGATGATCTCCATTCTAGACAAGTTCCTTTACAGGCTCTTGGCTTTCTTTACTGGGGCCCAGGCTGTCTTGCTGAAAAGGTGTCAAAACCCTTCGCCTTTTTGCAGTGGGGATCTGTGTTAATGTTAATTTATATTTAACAAATAGGACATTGTCCCTCAGAACACATAAGCATTTGATTATCTATTACAAATGTTTTCATCAAGTCATAAATGAGGGCCCTTGACAAAAGGCAAAAAGTCCGTAGGGGAGCACTACTGCAACTGGAAAACCAAAAACACAGTGATTTTTCCTTTAGCATGTGTTTGGGTTCACCACAGTGCAGGTGGTGACAAGAGCCCACGAAGTTGCCTAAAAGCTGTGGATTGATTATGAAGTCCAAACACCACACTGGCTTGGTAGCAACATACCAGAAGCAAGACCTACTTCCTACTCTGCTTTGCTGAAATCTAGTGCTCTTTCCATAAATAAGTTGCTAAACAGAATTTCATAGTCACGGTCTCACTTTTTGTTCGTTCATTCGGTAGCAATTCGATCTCCTGCTTAACCAGTCCTCTACTGGCACAATGAAAATATTGCCACACCCATCCATTCTTCAGTTCTACACAGCATACCCATGCTATCAGCAGGGGAAAACAACCACCACCACCACTTATATCATGTAGATAGAGCCGGAGAAGAAAAGAACAAATGTAAAGGGTTTGAAGATGTGATTCAAATCCAGAAATAATTTAATCTCTGTATCTCTCTTGACTCAGTCACACAGCCAACCATTAACGTATTTCCCTCCTGTACAAATGATGTTTTTCCTTCTTTTTTTTTAATAATAGCTTAATATTAATGGGGACGGGAGCTAAATTGTTGACAGGTGTTAAAATACCGTATTGCAAAATGAGGTATATGGGATGTAAACTTAAGACCTTCTGCATTAAGCTCTTTCAGAGTGACCTGACATAAACTGGCAACTGGCAGCCGTCTGCTTTTGGCAGCTTGGCATATTTGGTCATTTATTGGGCGCATGTGAAGATCAAATGGGTTAAGATTCTTCTCCTTAAACAGCAGGGAAAAGAACATCAAAAAGGTGTAAATTTCATTTCCCCAGTTTTGATTAAGTCAAGCATGAAATGAAATGTAATACTCTCAAGTGGCAAAGGGTTTATACCATTGATGTTGTTACTTCTGCTTCACAAAGCCCAATCAGCCGACAGCGAGTTGAACAAGCGAACAGAGTTTTAGGGTGGCCAGATGGAGGGTTTTTACTATGGTTGAAAAGACAGCTTAGTGCTTGCCTCTTCAAGCCAAGTCAATGGCAACTGTGTGAAATCCTGGCCATTCTACCCTCTCTCACTCCCTGTCTCTCCTCCCTCCCTCCCCAGTGCTGGTGGCTAGCATCATACAGGCCTGATTAAAAAAAAAAAAAAACAGTCCCTTCAGCAAAACAATGTACTGAATTAATATTTTTGTTTATCCCCCTGCAAAGTAGGAATATCATGAAGCAAATAGGAATTCACCAGTTCAGATCAATCTCGTTAGACCATTTAGATTAATGGGAAGATGCATTTAATTCCAAAGTGATCTGAAGTGAGGCCTTTGAAACAATTCACTATTTTTTTCTGAGATGAAAATGAGAATTTAATTCATTCCAGTTTGATTAAACCAAAAAACGATGTGCATGCTAGTGACTGTAAGATTGAGTATAACGTAAAGTCCAGATCATGAATACCTTTTGCTCTAGACACAACAGTAACAGGTCTTAAAAACTGAGTGTGGTCTTACTTCGTTAGGAAATTTGTCCTTTTTTTATAGGTGCTTTTTCAAGCTCCTTGTTCCCACTACATTCTCAAATTTAATGCTCTTGCCACTATACAGCTGGAGTAGAATAGAGTGGCTTTAGTAAAGACTTAATAGAATCTTTAGTGCTTCTAACAATCCACTCCCATTGAACTGCATTAAGTAGATATTATGGAAGGACAAAGAGCTAAATAGCTCAACATCAACCTCATTAGGCATGCAGGCAGGCCTTGAACCATTTTGTGGGCAGGCCCATTGTTAGTACGCTCACCAGGTTAGCTTTAAATTGCAAATGATACTCTGAAAGGGGAAGAAAACTTTTGGAGAATGGCCTCACAGAAGGAAAATCATTTTAGGCTACAGGAAAATGAAAGGCATTGTTAAAATTGTTCTGACCGTAGCAAATGAAATACATCATGGAGTGAGAGGCTGAATGCTATACTTGAGTGTGTTTTGTTTTGGTTTGTTTTTTCTCTTTTGGCTGCTTTGGAATGTGGTATATATCAGAATATAAACAATAAAAAAATCTGTAAATCTTAATAAGGGTGGCTCAACATATTATCCTTTGTCTTTAGTTAAACAAATGAGGAAAGCTCAATAATTGACTAGAAACCATCCCAACCGAATGAAAGGCAGAAGTGTGTGATACTTTGTGCATGGAAAACTTGCCAATATTGTTCTTCTGAATCAATAAAGATTCATTTACACCAGTTCAAGTCTTAGCACTTCTGTGCTCAATTTTTTTTTTTTTTAAAATGGTCTCCTAAGAATTGTTTGGAACTGCAAAGTGCTTTAACAACTGACATTATGATGCTGAAAGCCTGGAAACATATTCCCAAGCAGAGCACTTCTCTGTCACCTTAGTGGATGAATAATTGTGCCTTTGCATATTCCTTGTCATAAATGGCAGGAATGAAGGGACCCTAAGGACTGCACTGGCAGGATTGGTGCTGTACAAGCAGAGTAAATTAAAACAAGGATTAGAGCAAGTATGATTGGGGCTGACAAGCAGGGCAGTTGTAGCCATGCAATGTGCCTTTTTGCCCATATGGTCTGCACCACACCTACAAAGCTCAGACTCCCTAACACGGATGCTTATTAAAGCATTCCTTCTTGAAAGGGATATATTTAAAAGTCCTCAAGCCGTCTTCCATAGCAGAAAAATAAATGTTCCTTCTCACGCCATTAGGCAATAACCTCAATTAGTAACATTTACTGAGATTTACATGTTACTATCCAATTTTTCATTAGGTTTGTGAAGATATGGGAGAGAGCACTGTGTGTGAGAAACAGAGATTAAAACCATTCCCTACAACCTGTGTTATATGCTTTTGGACTCTTATTAAATGTGGCGATAACGGAGTACTCTATTTCAAATAAAAATCAGACAGATGCTTGTATTTCATAGTTTCTCTCCACAGAAATGTCAGTACTTGTGGAACTCAGATGCATTTGAAAGTGGACAATGGCAAATTAAGGTACAAAGGAAGTTCACCACAGCCCTAAGGCACACTTTGAGGGGAACTGCAGGGATGGATTGGAAGAACCCACTGCAACTTGCATGAACGGGACATGGGTAGAGCCCAAGAAGAGACCAACCGTGCCACTGGTCACACAATCCAGCCACAGAATTAGGTACAAAGAGGCTTCTGACTAGTCACGTATATGCTACCTTTAAATCTGGCTGCAGAGCAGGGCAGCTTCCACACGGATTTGAGGGTTGGGAGGGTTGAACTCTGCCACTGAATCGCCGTGTGACCTCAGGCAAATCAGACATTTTCTATGCCTGAGTTTCTCTGGTGGTGAAATAATGATAATGATACCCAGCCACATTTGAACACAGAGATCTATAAATGAAAAGCAGGATATGAGTGCAGAGTGGTTTTTACCCACTAGGAAGCTACAAGAGATCTTGCCACTAGAGTTGCTTGTTGAACAATTGGATCTTTGGGTTCCATAATGCTGCAGTTCCTGAGAATACGGTAAGATCCCGGATAGGAGTACTGCCACTAGAAGGGGTTTATTAGAATGCGGCCAGCTCTTTAACAGGCCCACATTGCTCACAGACCTGGCCACCTGCAGAGAGAGGGAAATATTTACAGGCAGCAGAAGCTTTACAGTTATACTGTGCTTCTCCATGTTCTGTAGGACAACTCAATTTAACCAAAGGAGTGGGAGGTTTATAGCCCTCTTTCTGGCAGACAGCTACAGCTCTGTCCTTTTTCTCATTCTCCCCAGAGATTTCTTTCCTGCCAGAGGACACGATCTCCCCAAAAGGTCCCAGGATGACTAGGGGGGCTGCCATAGAGCATTGACTGACTCTGAAATGGTCAGTGAGAGCTCAGTACCTTCCCTCATTCCCAAAAAGTCTTCTCAAGGCCAAAAAGTATCTCTCAACTAAGGAACCGCCAAAAAGAACAACAATTGGAGCAGCGGACAGGAAACAGCATTAAGCAGCAGCCAAATAGAAGCATGGGCAGATAGAAAGCAAGGAGTCACCAGTGGTGGCAGATGGTGAATGCATGTGGGAATCCAATGGGGAACATCCAAGCGTTCCGAAATTAGGCAGGAGCTTCCAACTGAGGCAACCAGAGACTTCACCAGACCCTCTGGTGCGGATGACTCTTCAGTAGAAAGTATTAAACTATCCGTAGTGTGGCTGGGATATAGCCTTATAGCTTCCCCCTTGTTTGAGCCACCAGCACAATAGGCAGCCATATGGGTTATTTACTACTTTTATGACCATTGGTCCTGAATCTGGAGAACCCTGGAGCTGATCCCTATCCCAAGGCCCCTGATTCTTTGTGAGTGTAGTGAGCCAGGTGCTAGATCATCGAAGAATGACTACAATTCCAGTAGAAGCAATACCCTTTGCTCTTGCTCTCCACCTATCTCATCCCAATGGTATACAGATTCCTGCCTCTTGGTGGTCAGGTGTCCACAACAGCAGGTGTCCTTCAATTTTTCCCTCTCACCATGATTGTTTCAGGTGTTGGGATATATGCTCTGGTGGGTGAGGGGACTGTCCCTCCTTATGCAGGAGGCTTTGGTACTATGTCTTCAAACAGAAAGACATACTCCCAGTGAAGCTCACTTCATCCTGCTCAGATGTGTCCATGGTGACATCAGAAAGGCCTGGCTCAGTTTGGCAGGCACACAACAGCTTGAACAAAATCATTAAATACCACAAAGGAAAAGATTTAGAAAGAAATCCAAGACACTTCTCTCTACTGGGAACAACCATCTGAACTAATAAGTGGCCACCTTACGATGGCCTGAAGTACCTGAGAAGCTGGAAAGTGGCATGGACTGTTAGGATCTCTCATCTTGGGTAGTATCATTTGCAAATAGTTATCTGAGTATAGTGGGTTACTACAAATACAGTGCCTGGCCCGAGAAGCCAGTATTAGCTAGCAGTTACTACCCTCTGGCATCTAAGATTTCAGAGGTTTTTTTCACATTCTAAATATATGTGCTTTTACTAGTTGTTTCCGACTCTAAGTGATCGATTTTAATGGCAGCCTCGGTGTAAGGATATCGTTCACGAGGACCAGCCAAAGTTCATGGTCAGTTCACAAGTGGGCTAACTGCCAATTGGCAACTGAAGAATAAAGAAGGAATGTATAAACACGTCTATCTGCATGCAAAGTGGGTGCAATGAAACTGTAGTCATGGATAGACAGATCTGGAACCGAACATAGATCCATCATACCTTGGGAAGGTAAGAAGGGCCTTTCATCCAGTTAGATGAGTATTCTATGAGGAGTTTTTGAAGAGGACAGCTAAGGACAAAAGAAAAGCAGAGTGGAAAGTGTGTGCATGTATGGGAGGGAGCAAGTCTAATTACGGATACACCCTATCGATGGTCCAGAAGTCAGGGCAGTAGTCTAGGACTTGGGAGACCTGGATTCAATTCTCTGCTCTGCTGCAGACTTCCTATGGGAGCGTGGCTAAGTGATTTAATCTCTCTGTACCTCAGTTGCCCATCAGTAAAATGCAGACAATGACACCTCCCTATCTCACAGTGGTGTTATAAGGATGAATACATTAAAACATTATAAAGTACTCAGATACTATACTGATGTGGGTGAAATAAGTTCTGTAGATAGGCTGGCTGAAGGAAATTAAGCCTTAAATCTTTCTCTTTCAATATCATTTTTTGTTTAAGGGAACAGTCTTTTTTTTTTTAAATGATATGTTAAAGTCAAAACACAATTTCTTCTTAATTAATAAAATTTACACATTTTACAAAAGTTGAGGTTTATACTTGGTTGCATAAGCATCTTTTCAAAAGGTCTGGAGCTGCCTGGACATGGCCCATGATGGTTACTGTAAGTATGATTTTTAAAATTCCATGTAACATCTTGTGAAAAATCTAATAAAATAATCAGAATACACAAACTTTAACTGGAAAAGCTCTGGACAGCTACACCAAACTCAAAAACCATGAACAATTTGTTTTTAGTGTGTTGTATATGGAGACTTTGCTGGTTTGGACATGCATAGAGGACGAATGAAAGGGACTTGGTGAAGATACCATGGCAGATGGTGGTAGGAAAGAGACCCTAAGTAAAGACAAGGAATGGATGGATGGATTGCTTCAAAGTAGATGGTAAGAAGGTGGACCTTAGTGCGACCTTGGACAGACAAAGATGGCAGATGCTTGCACTAGTTGATGGGATAAGGGGAAGTAGTAGTATAGAGAGAGTTATTCACATACCATGAAATGAAATGAAAAAAAAAAACGCGAATGCAGTTTCTTTTTTTAATCCTCTCAGTTAAATAAAATCAGAGATTAAAATAAATTTTACTCTAGGATATTTTATGTACAGTGATTTCTACTCAATCTGATCTCATTTTACTCAGATATGTTTCTAAAAACTTTGAAAAGTCACTAACTACATCTTATTGACTTGATGTTTTAAATGTGTTCAACAATCACTTAAGAGAAATACTGTGCCATAGCGACCGTGAACTATATTCCCTTGTTAGGTATTTATTCTTAATGGAAAGGTGATAGCATAGTATTAACCTATAAAAGTCATTATCGTTGCTCTGATCAGAATTTTATGAATTATTCTTTTTCCAGGATCTAGTATAGTATTTTCTAGTAAAGTCTATATCATATGTAGAATGTATCACAGACCTGATTGTTTAACTGATAGCCTCAAATTCTACTCACATATCTCATGATGCCAGCCAGCATTGTTCTGAACGTTGACTAGCTAGGAGTCTGACAGCAATGTCCCGATCCTGCAAAGACATATATACGAATGTGCTTAACTTGACACACTGTGAACGGTCCCATGAAGTTAAGTGTGTGAGTAAATCTTTGTCGGATTGGGTCCTACATAATTGTGTGTCAATATTCCACATTTCAGCTCTATGGTACAGGGAAAAAAGAGACTAGAATGGAGATTCCCAAACTGGAATCACCCATGCCTATCTAGGAACAGAGCACAAATTCCAAACCAAAAGTCTGGATACCTACCTCTCCATTGTTTTATTAGAATAGCATAAACACAATATTTTGGCATGCGATCCTTCTATCTGCTCCAGCAGAGTAACAAAACATTTATTTCCTTAAACATTTAGTTTGAGTCATCTCTAACTCAAAGTAAAACCTCAGAATCTGTTTAGCTTTAAGATTAGGGGGGGAAAACACAACGCAATTTACCCCCTTTGTTGGGGAGCCGAGGTAGAGACTAAATCAACAACTGCACTGCTGTCTGACATTTTTATTAATTCAAAACAGAAACCACATCAGCTGGTTCAAACAGAATACGAATAAGAAGATGGTTTAAAATTATACTTACATAACTGTTAGTCAAGATTTTATAAATAAAAGTATCTGAGATATCTTATTCATACCAATGAAAACATTTTCTGCATATCTTTAGAAAGGGGGGTTATTGAAGTGAAGATACTTTCTTAGGAACATTGCTAAGAGTATTTACATTTATTAAAGCATAAACATGTGGTACCTAGATACCTAATTAAATTTAGTTAAGTTTATCTGCAACTCCCTTATAACCACCGTCTTGTGTAGGGCTGAAATGTAAAGAGATCTCATTTTGCTAGTTAAATAATTTGAGGGGATTAATTAGTAAAGAATATGTGTTTAAAAACAAGCATAAAAAGATACATGTAACAAAATTCTTACGGTTCTCAAATCATATAACACTCCTTAATAAAAAGGCTTTACTTTCATAGAATGAATGTTAAGGAAGATAATTCTCTGGAGTATTTTAAGTATTAAAAAGTATTTTTCAGCTATACAGTTCTTGTATTAAGTGCATCTGAGAAACAAAACATTTTGAGATGCAAACTTAACTCTAAACAGATTTACATAAAGGATTAAGCCGGACTGCTGCTTCCAGTTTAGAACTACTTTTCAATCTTAAATTGGAAGAGCTGCGATCTTTATCCCAAATTTCTTTTTTGTTCTTCTGCAAGTTCAGTTTAATCCAGCTTTCTTAATTCTCACCTTCTCCCTAAACCTTCTAGGCTTGTTATATGATAGCTGAGGATCATTATCCACCCAAGCTGAGGGGTTTTTTCCCTTCATTAATTTCTATAAGAAGATTACAGAGCGCTTGTTTGTTGTTGTTTAAGCAACTGATTTCCCTAAGCTCTTTGTTTTTCCAACTGGTTTACACTTTAATGCCCTTGATTGAATTTCAAACAACAGATCAACTTGACCAACTAACTCTCTTTAGGAAAGAAAAAAAAAAAGTAGGGAAGAACTTTACATGAACTACTTAAACCAGAAGAGCCTTTCAGAAAAAAATGTATTCAGCACCATTTAGACAGTTTTCAAAGAGATGCATCCTAATTAGCATATCTTTAATTACAAAAGTCAAGGTGACTTTTCTTGAAGGTAAAATTCTCTGATTACAACAAATCAAGTGAAAAATAAAAACAACACCCCCAACCCTTTCATCTTTAACAGGTTTTTATTGATTTAGTTTTACATCTTTCTTCCCTCCTAACATGTTCTCATTGGAGAGGTGGCAGGATCTTTTATGTTTTTGAAAGGGGTGGGACGAACAAACACTACAAACACTGGTAATTTGGCATTTAAAGTCTGAATCACATTCTTACTGATAAAAAGAAAGGGAGTACTTGTGGCACCTTAGAGACTAACCAATTTATTTGAGCATAAGCTTTTGTGAGCTACAGCTCACTTCATCTGATGTAGCTGGTTTTAAAGAAAGAAGGAAAAAGACAACATCACCATAAGTTGTGGTCTACCTAAACTTTTGTGTAACAAGTACACTATTTAAGCACTGTCATCCCCTTAAATACTTAGACACACACATAGATATATACAGGCACACAGAGTAAGTGAGGGCCAGATCCTCAGCTGGTGTAGATTCAGTCAGCTATGTTGACTTCAGTTGTGTGAAAGTGATTCTACGCCAGCTAGGTATCTGCCTATAAATATAGACTGCTAGACAAATTCATCCCTGGACTAACTCCACTGACTCCAATGGAATTACATTAGATATGATTTTGGTCCTACATATGGTATCTGTGGGCTCAATTCTCCCACCCTTGCTTATGTTATATCGTACCTTCCTCCACCAGGAGTCCCAAATCACTGGGACTGTGTAACCTACTTGGCAGAATTGGACACTTGCCATATAACAGATTTGCTAAGCACCATTTACACATATGCAAAATGAGGGTCAATGTTTTACCATTCTAAACTACTAGGGCTTTACACACACTATACATAGGTGTACACTAAATACCTACACACAGGATACAAGGCTGTGGAGAATCAGGTCCTTTCTATCTATATCTATAGATAAACAAACACAGATGTAATGATGCATGCTTGGCCCTGAGTTACAAGCACGCTGCCCCATTGAAGTCCATGAGATTGTATATTTTGGCAAAATTTTGCCTACTATGTTTCCCACTGGGCTTTTGATAACATTATGAAATTATTTTTCTATATCAAAATATATCTTAAAATTCAGCTCTTGAATTGTCTAAACCAAAAATATTACAGTGAATCTAAAAGTATATAGGGCAGAAAGTGTTTCCAAGAAATATTTTAAAAAATCAGAATATTTCCCATCTGGACTGGAGTGACAGTTGCCAAGTATGTGCTGTTCAATAATATGGATTGGATTACAATTACTGGTCAGCTGGTCCTTCTCTTGTGTTAGCTTTCCTGAAGAAAAACGTCAATTTCGTTGTTAGATTAACTGAACAGACACTTGGAGGCCCCTGTAGCTTGTTCCATTTTACTGAAATAAAGCCCTCTGTATATACACTGCACAGAATGAGTTATTTTCACAGACCACTGTCAAATCAGGAAACTAAAAGACAAACAAGTGTACAACTCAGTAAATGTAATTCAATTGATAAGACTGAAATTACAGATGGCGACCCTTAAAAACTTGCCAATCGGCATAGATAACTACATAAAGTTACCCAAGCATACTCTATGTACAGGAAAGTGCAAAGAATGCTGTATAAAGTCATGCAATGTATTTACTCAACTAAGGAAAAATTAGCAAGTCTTCCAGGGAGACCATTGCACAGTACACACACATATTTAGGAAAAACAAATTTCCCTGTGATGACTCTTGGATACCGATGTTGAGGGAAATTTGTACTAGTAAAGCTCTGAACTGAACAACAAATACAAGATAAATATCAGAGACATATCTGTTGTTTTCAAATAAACATGCTGTAATCATAAAATATATATAGAATTAAATCAATATTATATTAATAATTAAATACACCCTTAATTTCACTGTTAATATATTGCACACGAACACAAGCACTGATTAAATGTACAACCCAAGCATGTACCACAATTGTGATTCTTCTTTGTATGTGACCTCATATAAGTGCTATTTTACATTTAGTTGTGGTAAACCACAATGAGACAGCTAAATACCTTCAAAATTATATAAGGTCACATTCTAAATAATATAATTGTTACAATGCCATATTAATAAGGGAAGCCTCAGCCATTTAACCTTAGTGAGGCAATATTAGCAGATCTAATTGTGTCATGCTTCTATTTATATTGGTTAAAACTAATATCACTGCAGCTGTTACACTACTTGATAGCTTTTTTTAAAGAATGTCACAGTTTTACTAACTTTTCTAAAGTCACTTCATTGATGGCTCATGGTAGAACCATAATCCACAATACATAATACAGATAATTAGCTGAAACTAAAGACACTCAATCTTTCAAAAATTGTGATAGCATTGTTATTGATTTGACATTTATCCTGCCGTAAGTGTCATCTTCTTCAAGTGTTTTAATAATCTAATTTTAAAATATTTTATTCTTTGAGATCATTGGAGTCTGACACTTATGTGCATCCTGCAATCTGTAGTAATGCCACGATAATGTAATCAGGAGGTGAGTGATACCATGTTTGATTTTATGAGGATAGAAGAAAAATCATTACTTGATGATTATGACTTCAGAGAACAGATTTTCTGCATACCAGGGTTCAAGTGCTAAAACGAATAATTCAAACAAATATTTTGGTCCACTTTAATTATATCCCAGTGTGTTTTAAAATGTGAACGAACCTAGCAAATGTGTAAATTTGCAACTGGTAGATACAGTGTGTGTAGTAGGATAAGAATCTCTTCCTTAATTTAGGGAACAGAGGCCCCTATAAAATTAATTTGATGATGATGTATAGCCTGCTACCAAAGGAGTGTTGTCACTTAAAGTACCATCCACATTTTAATATATCTTTTCCCAATCTCATCTTCTACTGTCAACACCATCAATTTCAGCAGTGCTCCTTCCCCTATCTCTTTCAACATCAAAATGCGGTCCTTCCAATATCATTATTATCAACCTGAGCAAACTAAATGTGAAAAGGTGCCACTAATAGGACAGCTTTTGACATCACATCTTGAACCAGAATAAGCAAACAGGCAAGTCAAATCTTCAGGGTCAAGCTTTGAAGTCAATTTTCTGACCCGGGAAATCATGTTGTGTGACAGTGATGACAAACGCTGAGCACATGCCTTGTATAAATATGTCTATGAATGTTGCATTACAAACATTCACAGTCACTGTTTCACTGTGGCTGAATGTAAAAGGGAAATTGTGAAATTTATGCATAAAATATACATTGTTTGATAGAACACTTAAAAAAAAATTCCAAGTTTAAAATTGGCTTTTTTTAAAAATAGGGCAAGAAAACAGAGGAGATTTAGTTTTCCTTTTAAATAATAAGAAAGCTTATGTACCATACTTTTAATTTTCAATTGACCTTAGATATGTAAAGATTCAAGTAACCACTTAATGGAGAGAGCACAAACATTTGTTTTTTAATTTGGACTCCTATGCTTAAAGCACTCTCTAGCAAGGCTTTTCTAGACACTGGACTGAAAAGTCATTGTTTATTGATTTCAAAATCTAACAGACTAATTATATATTTGTAGATGACTTGACAGATTTGCAAAACTGCTATATGATTTTATAATGGAACATGCTCATGTTAATCTCCATCTATGGAGATAGCTAGAGGGGGCTGACCTTTATCTCATATTTAAAACACAAGCAATAACTGAAATTCATTTTCAATTTATTTTCCAATCATATAAAAGGAAGGGGGAAAAGATTACTTTATTGAATCTTTTTAGCTGGCAAAAGGTTGAAAACTCAGTCTTGATGCTTTCCAAGGAGCTACAGGGATGGTCTATAGGGAACAGACTTAATCGAATAAACTAATCTTTGCTGTGGAGATTAACTAGATGGCTACAGCAGTGGAGTAACAGCAGAATGCAAAGTATCAGCAGCACCATCAGCTGCTTTAAAGGTGCTGTAGGCACTGGGAGAGCCTCCCCATTGAGTCTACCCTACTGATCCTGCAAATTTGGTAAACTTCATGGAAATGTAATAATGCTGCTGCATTGTGTTTGCCTGCTGAGCAAACAGCCGGCTGCTGGGAGGCACATATGTGATAATTTACAAGTATTTTTTTGGAAGCTACAGTAGCTGCTGCGACTTAAGCCTGGGGCTTTTACAGCTGAAGAGGGTATATACTTGTACATCCTAGAGGTAAATTGTTTCTGGAGGTAAGGATGCAGTTCAAAGTGGATCCTGACAGTTGGTAAACTGCATTACTTTGTAAACACATCTTTTCAAACATTGTTTGATTCCCTAGGCCAGCATATATGTGAAGTACTTGTATTACGATAGGCTAGAATCAATTGTATTACATCTCCCCTAAGTAACATATTTCTGCATTTTCCTGATCGTTTGAATTGCAGCTCATTATTCTGGCTTTGTTTTTCCAGTCCTGGTATTTTAAAATCCAGAATTGATTCCCCTGGGTAATTATGGACTATACATTTGTAAAAAAAAGTGTGGATGGCACCCTCTTCTCTCTGCACAAAGTACATTTTTATTAAGACTTAAAGACACGCAAGGCATACTTCTTTACCATGCACCTTAGGCATGGTAGTGAAAAAAGGAAGTATATAAGAGCAGGACCAATCCGGATTTCAAGATATACAATCAACATATTTAATAACAATAAAAAGAAACATTTCAAAAATAATTACTGCTGCCTTTGGATGCAGTAACCTGAAAGAAATCTCGTTCCAACAGCTTAAAAGTTCACAGGGTAAGCAGCGATAGTCAGTATCAACCAGCTGTGAAATGTATGAGTGTGTTAAGATATTAGTTTCGATTGGCCATCTCCAAGATAATGTTATTACAGTTAATAAAAGCTGCTGCCTAATGCTTCAGCCACAGACCAGTGTGGCTGTGTATTTGTTTGCTTATCACTATGCCACGTTGCAATATTTAAAACAAAAAGTATTTGATCGCAATTGGCATTGAGGTTTGCTCCTGGAGGTGGCCATCTTGCTCAAGAAGTGACACTATTTGTGACAGTCGTCGTGAAAGAGACTGTAAACCAATTTTCAGTCTGCCTCAATATTGGTTGAAAAATGACAATAAGTTCTAGAGGGCAGGAACTCGCTCCTCCTCTTTGTCAACCGCACCTAGCACCATATAGATGCTACCAGAATGCAAATATTAAATATGAATGATAAAAACCATGACAATTACTTTTTGTAATTGTCAAACCATTACTGAAGCAGGTTGGACTTTGGTTTAGAGACCCTTCCATGGGACTCCCATACTGTCAGTGTCACAAATTCCATCGTTAGTCAGAAATATGGCAGCGCCCTACACTAGGCCTCTGTGCCAATTTCACTGTAACCCCCCTGTAATATGATATTCGGATGCTTTTGAATCAGCTGCAGATCGTCTTTTAGAGAAGTGCTACAATATTGTACCCTACCACATACCATGCCCCAGTGTTTGGGGTTCAGGTCCATTACTGTACAATGTTATGTACACACACACACTTTTATAGAAGTGGCGCAGTGTGACCTTTCATACACAAGACTGGAGAGAATCAATGCTTCTTTCAAACTAGTTCCCCCTTAGGTAGCCTAGAGAACCTGAACTAGAGACAAACTCAATGCCTAACGGCAGAAGACCTTCTTCATCTTCTCCATTCATGGGGAGCCTAGCCTTATGGCCATGGCCTGAAATTATGGCAACAGATGCTGAAATCCACTGAATGCAACCTCCACCCACTCCCCACAAGCCAAAAGGTTATCTACGTAGTGTGTGAGTCATTCATCCACAACCTGTGGAATCAGTCCTTATCCAAATAAAACTACCCAACTAACCACAATCATTTGGGTGGAGAGGGTTGATGCTGTACTTTGCCATGCTGCACGTTTACCTGTCTGACCTCAGTCACACCTAAATCAAGAGAGGCGTAGAGTGTCTGACCAATACAGGGCAAAATTAGACCAGTGACTGATGGGATGCCCTTGGGAGGGGAGAGGAGACACAAAACTCTTCTAGCACTTCATTCAGCACCAGCCACAATAGAGAGACCTAAAAAACAAGGGTCAAAGGAGTTTGCTACATGACCCCGATGTACCTCTCCCTCCAGTTTGAAAAGTACCACTTCTAGTAAACTAAGGTTATGACATGCTCTTAAAGGCTCTGATATGGGATTTGGAGACCCACTATGCAAAGCCTTCCATAAGTTAGGTCCACCCATGCCACGACAAGTATGCCAGAGGAAATGGGAAGAATATTCCTTCCTACTGCCTTGATGAAGATCTCCAGTAACAAATCAAAGCTAGCTGCTTGTACAGCAGACTACTCTGCAGTCACTAAGGCACCAACTCCAGGACGTGAAGTGAAGTCTACAGGAGAACTTCATTGGCTGATGGGGCTGTTGAAGAGGGAATTGTGAGATAGGGAAAGGCTATTGTGAGGATTAGTATATGTTTGCATATTTCTGTATCACATTGCAAACTCCATTCTGTTTTGTGAATGCAACTGTGATTGTAAAACTGTATTGTGCCTTCACTTTGTCTCAGTAGCCTCCATCTTCAGCTGAAATAGCCAGGAGAAGTCAGGAAAAATCCTTGAACGTAGCAGAGGGCTAACAATGGAAAGCAATCAAGAGTCGTCTTCCTGGATGGATGCACCCTAAACAATGAGCTGGCTTGAAATGACCTCAGCGAAAACCATTTCCCCAGTCTGGACTTCAGGTGGGCTTTAACTAAGAAATGAAGCTGTTATTTTTTTGTGGTGGTGGGGTTCACCTGACAGAGGGGACGGGAAATGTATAAAAAATGTATATCCCCCACCCCAACAAAAGGTAGTGATCCAGCACCAGAAGGAAAGACTGTGCAGGAGAGGAATGGGAGCAGGAAGAACCTGGTCTTCCTGGAATATACTGACAAATACCCAAAGGGATCTTGGCATGGTGAGGAGAATGAGGCAGGGTCTCCTGGGCAGGAGTGTTATTTTTCCATAGATGTGTGCTTGTGCTTAGTTTATGAGAAAGGGTATGTGCTTTAGACATGCCTTTGAAAAGTCTGTGTTACTTGCTTTAACTGTCATGATGTCCGCACTGGATGAAACAGTAATCCGGAGGGTTTTCGGGTTTGATAGAACCATGAGGAATGTTCAATTGCTGCTGGGGAGGCTTGGGGGAGCCGGAACTGATTTCAGGGCCTACGCAGTTGGATTGCAGTGTCCCATATGTGGTGCTGGATAGATGATCTGCACCCAAGAACGTGTCTCATGGTCTACGATCAAAGACAGTTCCTAAACTCAGACCCACCAAGCCTAAGAACACATGGGATCCAGAGGTGTTTAGATCTAAACACAGCAGCCTGGAAAGAACCCACCAGGAGGCCCTCAGCCAGGGCTGTAAGAGCTATGTAGAGACCTGACCAACTGAGGTGACTAATGAACTAGTTAACTGTAATACTGTGGAGATAAAAGCTCCATTTGGTGGACATCCACTCCTCAGGCCATTGTACAGAGGGAATGGTCCCCCAAGGGAACCATGCAATGCAATCATCTGAAGAGTCAGATGCCCACAGTGACTGGTGAAATCAGTCAAACAGGGAACCAGAGAAACCCAGGATGGGCAAATCTATTTCAGCCAACAAACTGTGTCCAGAAAAGGAGGGTGTACTTGTCCTGTTGGTAGCCCAGAACGGAATGGATGCAGTCATTCTGCCCGAGAGACCTGAGCGCCTTTCACAGACTTCCCCCCACAAATGAAGAATCGACTCCCATTATTTTAAACCTAAAGAAACACAGTAAAAGGGTCCACCTTCTAGGGACAAGGACCACTTGACCCAGTATCACCTATAGCCTGTACTGCAAGTCACTCAAAAGAGTTAATGTAGGTCTCACTACACCCGGAAGTAGTGCCGCTTCTGCTGTATCACTAATCCAACGACACAGGCATCTCCGTGATCCCTGCCTGCAACACAACACAACATGCTCCTATGCCCAAAGAGGAGAAAACAAGGGGGAACAATAGGGAAAAGAGAGTAAGTTAATCCTCTCTGCAGAGATGGAAGGGAAGGAGAGGAGAAGGAACAGAGCAGCCCCTGGGACAGGCTGGCTCTGCTGCCCTTGTTGAACTGAGAAATGAGGAGAAGCCCTGAAAAGGGCTGTGAGAACAGGAAAGCCCCTGCCTAAAAAGGAAGCAAGTAAGAAGGCAAGTATAACAGGGACAGGTAAACTCCACTAAGATGAGTCTCCACATAGAAACTGGGCCACTGTCCAGAAACAGAGCAGCTGCAGTGAAGAAGCCCAGATCCCAGACATAAATGGTGGGGGAAGGCAACACCACAAGGGCAGGGAGAGAGGAAAATAAAACCCAAACTATCTGAAAGGCACAGAACTAATGAGAGGAAAAATATAAGTAATGGTTTATAAAGGAATGGAACATTATTTCCAGTGGCAGTGGAGCTAATTTTTCCCATAATGTCTCAAACAAGCTTTAATTTTGCCATTTAATCAGCATGGCCTAAATGGTCATGGCATTTTGAGTGGTTTTGTGTTGGCTTATCAATAAGATCTTGTTTTTATTAGAAAATTAGGTTGTGTTAGAAAATGATCTAAAGGATTAATCACAACCAGCTGCCACAAAGTTCAACACAACAGTCCTTGTCTGCACTGGCTGCAAGGTTGTGTTTCACATTAATATACCTCCTAGACTAGTTCTATAAGTGATGAATACCAAATTAATGTTCTCTCCTAGACCATGGAAGATGATACTCATATCATACTGATGTAATCAAGCCTAGTTCCAAATCAGAAGAATGTTGGTGAAACAGTGACCAAACTGTGTGACATACATGTCACTGGGAAACCTGAGCTACTTCTTACTGCATATCAACTGGAAAAACAAGGATGGAAATTTCAGTGCAATGCATATGAATCAGAAAAGAATTGCAAAGCAACAAACTTGAGCAATTCCAACAGAAGAATTTAGAGACAAGAAACAAACAATCAAAACCTGTGGAAGATGTGGAAAGAAACCCACCATTCCTGGGCAATATGCTGCTCACTGTCATTATTGGCATCACTTATTATTACAGTCGCATTGAGGTGCTCCATGTGAGAAGAGAGCTCCACTGCACGAGACTGCTTACAAATACTCAGTAAGAGACAGTACCTGCTTGAGTAGATTATGATCTAAGGAGACAAGAAAACAAATGGAGTTTTATTAATCTCAATTTTACAGATACTGAGGCACAGAGACATTAAAACTGACTTCCTCAAGGTCACATAGGAAATTCAGGGCAGAGTGGGCATAGAACCCACATATCCTGAATCCCAATCCAGTGCACTAACCACAAGACAGTCCCTGACGGAAGGAAGGATTGTGTGCCACTTTAGGCAAATCTTCACAGCGGTGGAAGCGTTACAAAGAGAAAAAGAACAGTAAAAAGAAGGATGTCCAGAATAGTCACTGTTTGGAACTGCCAGTTTCAGATCCTGAGTGGAGAGAATGGTGATAAAACCCGAGAGAGGAAGATAAAGTTACTTGGTGAAAAAGCTTTTGTTCCAATCACTGTGCTCCCTGCATCGTATCATCACACCGCTGCCTACTGCTGCATCAACTAGGTTTCCGAAAGGGCCACTTTGGGCCTCTTCCCACAACTGCCTCCAAAAGCTCAAGTGACCTGGAGCCATGTCAGAGCTGGATCAGGGCTCCCCCCTTTTCTTTTGCCACTATAAATCTGCATCCCCAGCCAGCTGTCTGAATACCTTAATAGCACATTACTGTGCTGAGATAGGGAATCTGCTACATCTGTCTCCTGTGCTCCACGTAGATGGCTCTGACTTCAGTTGCTGTAAATCTTCCCCCCAACCTCACTTGAGGAATCAAACTTTCCCAAGGGCTGCACCCGATTGACCACTGGGTCCTGGGGGATCAGAGGACTGTCAGTGGGGTTTCAGCCTGAAAAGTGGCAGCATCACATAAGCTCTGAAGCCACTCTTGGGCCATAACCCTCTCAGCTTGTAGGAGAGTGTGCTTGTGTTTGCTGGACCGAAATTCCCACTCCAGTTTATGTCTCAAAGTACTAACATGCCCCCCGCCCCTCCCATCCCCATAGTATCTGAGCAGTTCCCACATATTTAAAAACAGAAAGAACGGGCGTGACTGACTGAATCTCGACCCTTTCAATAGCCACATACACTTCTGCTTCCAGATGGTATCACGGTGAGCTTTCCAGCTGCTGTTGCTGCTGCCACCAGGTGATTGGCTTGTCTGGGAAGGAGTGAGGGATTGCTCTTGCTCCCTGATGATTGGCCTATAATCCCCCGGGGAGGAAGCACGGACTAATCTGGAAGATTAGCAGGCTCTGGATCAGGCACTCACAAGCCCCCCACTCTACTGTAGTCATGCCTGGGCCAAGAGTTCGCCTGGAAGGGAATTCTGAATCCCACACATCTCCTGCCAGGTTCAGGGAAGTCGAATCCCCATGGAGGCAAGGATCTGCACTTTAGTCATGGTGACAAGTACTATGCTTATGTTGTGCAATTCCACACTGCTAGCTTGGCTGAACAAAATAGATGCGGTTTTCCTTTAAGGACCCAAAAATCTCTAAGCCCATTTACTCTCATTCAATACAAAAGTCATACTTGTTTCTGCAGCACAGGGCACATCCTTCCAGTAGGCACATTTCCATCACTCCCCCAAGCGCAAAAGTCACACAGAGCTATCCTTGAGTGGAGAGCACAGCACACCCCTGCTGATATTGTTCTAATTATCCAGCAATGATCAATGCTCACTCTCTCCACCAGAACTGTGCTATTTTCGTAACACAACGGTACCCTCTTATCCATGTGGAACTTGAATAGCACACATGGCAGCACAAAGATCTAACTCAGGGGTGGGCAAACGTTTTGGCCCGAGGGCCACATCTGGGAATAGAAATTGTATGGCGGGCCATGAGTGCTCACAGAATTGAGGTTGGGGTGTGGGAGGGGCTGAGGGATCCAGGGTGGGGCCACAAATGAGGAGTTCAGGGTGCTGGAGGGGGCTCCAGGCTGGGGCGGGAGTGGGGTGCGGGGGGTGTGGGGGTGAGGGCTCTGGGGTGGGGCTGGGGATGAGGGTTTTGGGGTGCAGGAGGGTGCTCCAGGCTGGGACGAGGGGTTTGGAGGGCAGGAGGGGGATCAGGGCTGGGGAAGAGGGTTGGGGCGCGGGGGGAGGCTCAGGGGTGCAGGCTCTGAGCAGCACTTATCTCAAGTGGTTCCTGGAAGCAACAGCATGTCCCTTCTCTGGCTCCTATGCGGAGGCATGGCCAAATTGCTCTGTGCACTGCCCCATCCATCGCCCCTGTAGCTCTCATTGGCCGCAGTTCCCAGCCGCTTGGGGCAGGGGCAGAGTGCAGAGCAGAGCTCCTTGGCTGCCCCTACATGTAGGAGCTATAGAAGGGCCACGCCGCTGCTTCCAGGAGCTGCGTGGAACAGCCCCTGACCCTGCTCCCTGACTGGAACGCCTGAGTGTGGCAAGTCCCAGACCCCGCTCCCCAGTGGGAGCTTGAAGGCCTGATTAAAACGGCTGGCAGTCTGGATCTGGCCCGCGGGCCGTAGTTTGCCCACCTCTGCTCTAACTGAAGTTGTATAAAGTCTGAACTTGTAATTGACTTTAGAAAAATGGGAAATATGAGTGGCTTTATGATGAAGAGATTTATGAAGAAAGAACAATGGGCAATAGTCATGTTTCTTCAGTGTAATTTATATGGCCTAGTGGATAGGGCAGATCACTAGAAGTCAGGAGATGTATGTTCTAATTCCAGCTCTGCCAAACACATCACCCCTTTGTCTTTCTTATCTATGTTGTTGTAAGATCTTTGGGGCAGGAACTGTCTCTTACTATATCTTGGTACAGCATCTAGCACAATGGGACCCTGATTGGGGCCTGTTGGTGCTACTTCAGTATAAATAATTAGTAGCTGAAAGCCCATGCTGTTGCACAGGCATGGCAGTTTGACAAAGTAATTCACCATCTGTTCTGTCTCCATACCACAAATGAAATTGTTGCATGCAAATTGGCTATAGAGTAGGGATGGTGATTGGTTCAGTTACCTCTGATATCAGAATGGACTCTTGTCATAGCCTAGATACATGCCTTACTGTAGCTGAATACCACATGGGTATAATTTGTAAATCTAAAATGGCTGAAAACTTAAAAATCGGATGGTAATAGATCATGAATCCCTGGGATGATTGAACCTGATGATATTCTGAACCAAAAGAGATTTCAACCAAACTTGTAGCTGTTTCCATCACCTCACACTGACTCAACAGACATTCTATGCTTCAGAGTGACAGTCCTGGAATCTTATTATATAGACAATAATTATTCCACTGACTTCACTGAAATTATACTAGGAACAAATCTGGCCCTTTGTATAATACATAAACCTTCCAGTTGTATTTTCAAATTGCAAGTACATTCTGCAACAGAGAACTACATGCTGCCTATGCATAAAAAAATTGGCAAAGACAAAAACAGGCTGGAAAGTCTCATATAAATAATTATTTTACCCATATTTTATTATTGACAATTATTTCCAAATCTTTAGGAACTTCTTTAAGAAAATTGTCTTATACACAAGAGAGAGAGATGAAGTAAAATCCAGGTCTGATTGAAGTGAGTGTCAAAATTCTTGACTACAACAGGTTCAGAATTTCACCTTTGAAGTGCAATACATCATCACTAAAGGAGGGAAAAGAAGCTAAAATATAAAGCCAAATAATAATCTTTGCTAAAATGGACTCGATAGATAATAAACGCGTAAATCATTTTAAAAACCTCTCCTTTAATTTTCCTAAGATAGAATGTCCCTCATTTTATTGAGCCATCAAAAATACAATTACAACCATTCATTTTAAATGAATTTAAAATATATTTGATATTTTGCCACCCAGTAGTTTGGTTTAGAAATTGCTTACTCTAAATTATACTCTCAATAACAAAAGGTAATATAGACTGGTAGAACTGTATGTATTGTGTAGGTAGATAGAACTGTATTTACTGCATATTTTATTCAAATTCATAATTGGAATTCAAACTGTATATTGAAATGCTCTATTTTATGTTTAGTTTTTTGATCTTCAAATTCTAAAAGGGCAAGGACAAAAACTTAAGAGCAAGATCTGAATATACACATAGGTTTTTTTCCCACCTCACTATTTTAGCCCTTCAACAGGTATTAGTTGAAGTGAGTTTTACTGTCTAGTTTATAGACATTCCGGTAGAAAATGGAACATTTAAATATGCAAGCGTTAGCTAATCCTCCAACACACAGCCTATGGACTTTGTAGGATTATCCCTTATTATAGTGCTGTTAGAACTGATACAAAATTTCAGTTTGAGATTAAACACTGGAATTTTTAAATATGCATCTTTCTGCATTTTCTGTTTCATCATGTTAAAATATCTAATATTTTAAAATATTCCTGTAACTGTCTCAAACAACATCTGGCATAGAATTTTACCATTTATAGGTTTTCATAGTAATAATGTATTCTTTAAACATTATACATCAGCACTTAAAGTTAGTATTTTTTCCATCTCCTGCAGCATACTAGAGACAGAGGAAAACACTGCTACCTTAAAATATCTTTTCAGATTTGTTATAGGTCTCATTGTATGTAATGAGACTATTTTTAAAAAATTTTCTGTTAATTACTGTAATACTGCTGTGTTAAATGTTTGTGCCCCCAATGTACTGTTCTATTTCTACAATATTTCTAGTTAGGTATCCACTCCACTGAGGGAACCACCTTAATTTGCATCCACTGGCAATGCTAAACCACTAAACCTAACAGATGGGAATCTAATTGAAGACCTGTTGTCTGGACACTGTTAACAAATGCAGAACTAGCAATATACAGGGGGCTTTGGTATTGAATTTAGGCTGGCAGCAGGGGAACTCCCGCTAATTACCAACATCTGAATTTCTTGTTTAATGAAGGATAATGCAAAACTAAAGGTACTTAAATCAGTAAGGATTGAGAACTGTTCAGAAAAAAATCACAGATACTAGATCACCCAAAGAACTGAAGACTAACTTCTTATAGCTTTGCCTAAAATTTGGACGAGGAGCCCATATTTATATATATTGTAAGAGTTCATTTCTGTAAAATGAAAATGAAATAGCATTTGAAAATTGGACCATGTAAGGATTATTCAGCTTGAAAACTGCAGATGAAGACACTTGATCATACTGTAAAACTTCCATTGTGAACATTATAGTAAAAGTAATACTAATATAAAATTTAGTACACAATGGGAATATTGCCTTTAAAACGACTGCAAACCTCGGCCCAGTCTTCAGTTTTGGTCTGAGCCTGAGAAGTAACAGAGATGTGACAGTTTGCAGAATGCTTTGAAACTATCAAGCTATGTAAAGCAATCTGGCATTTTGTCCGCTAAAAAAGTGTACAGCTGCACTTACTATAGAAACTTTGAATCATAGAAATGTGGAGCTGGAAGAGACCTCAAGAGATCATCAAGTCCAGCCTCTTGTCTTGAAGCAGGCCTAGTACACCTAGGCCATCCAACCTGGGTGTCCAACCTGTTCTTAAAAACCTCCAATGATGGGGAATTACTACCTCCTCTGGAAGCCTATTCCAGAGCTAAATGACCCTTATGGTTAGAAAAAATTTCATAATATCTAACTGAAATCTCTCTTGCTGCAGATAAAGCCCATTACTTCTTGTCCTATCTTCAGTGGACTTGGAGAACAGTTGATCCCTGTCCTCTTTATAACAACCCTTAGCATATTTGAAAACTGTAATTAGGCCCTCATGGAACTTCTTCCCCCTTTTCCCTCCCTCACCAAAAAAGAGCTCTAAGAGAAACAAAGACTATTGTTGAAGTGATACAAACTATCCAACACACCCTTGGTCATTTTATACTGTTAATCGTGGATAGTGATTTTTGATTATATTACTTAATTTGAGTGATTCTCTTGAGATTTGCAACTTTACATTTTCACAACGGACTTCACTGTCTTATTGGTATATGCAGGAAGGCAGGTGTTTATCTTTCTAAGCCAGAAGAACTGAGAACAAAACAAGGCTTAAACTCCATCTCCAATTTAAAGTTCATATGCTCCTTATTAAAAAGGACTTCTAGAACCTGGAAAACTGAAGTTAATTGTACTATGGAGGAAATGCCTTTAATCAACTGAATTTACTTTCACTCTTAGGTTAAATTTTGGTAGATGACAGGTAATGGGGCCTAACAAAAGAACAATACAGAGCTGGCATTTAACAAATTCGGCAATCTAGTAATATTTTTCCACTGTAGAGGGGGAAAAAAAGGATTGTTTCTCTGGGCTTAGTAACTACCATCACAAGGACTGCACTGACTGACTCCCTCCTACAGTATGGAGGAAGGGCCTGATCAGGATTCCATTGAACTTAATGTTAACACAATAGAACCCAAATTGTGCCTTAATGTGCAGGATTCCATATTCTGCGTTGTAGTGTGAAAAATAAAGCTGCCATTCCATACACTGTCTGGTATGGAATAGGTTTGGGGACCTCACTTCCTCCTTTGCCCTCCCCTTGAGGGGGATTTATTTTGGCTAAATAGATGACTAGACCTAAAAAAGAGAATACAAAATAGATAACTATTTGCAAATTTCTGCTTTGGATTGAAGAACAACATGTTAAAATATTATATCAGTTGCTATTCAACTTCACCATATCTCTTAAATAACAACATTTCAGCCATCTATGTGATAGAAAATGCTAAACACTTTCTAAAAACAGCAGTAAGTAGTACTTATGTTTCAGTTCACAAGTATATTACCTTTTCAGAAAACCACATTATTTCCATAAATTAGTTTTATTCTTAAATTCCATTTTTGTTGAATAGCCAGGTTTTGCCAAGGACTATTCAGCCAATATATTATCAGAGAGGAGTCAGACAACATACAAAACAGTTGACTCTTATAACAGAACCATACAGTATGGTCCCGACCCAGAGCCCACTGAAGTCAATGGAAAGGCTGATTGGATCAGACCACACACCACCAAAATCTTTTGCTGCCATTTTTTTAAAAATTGGGACCCATTTTGCTTTATGGTAAATAACACATCATAATTCGTTCTGTGGCCACAAATTCTAAGGGCCTATGGATTAATTCATAGAAGTAAATCATATTTCTTTGGACCACCGTAACTGTACAATATAGTAGAAAAATAGAAAAAAGAAAAGAAGGAATTAAATATTCAACATTGTCCTGTTCAAAATATTCCATTTTCCCTTTTTCATTTAGATGCTATTGTGTACAAATTTACCAAATATGTTTTATACTAATCTTCACTGAAAAGCTGTAACACTACCAGGTTAAGTTATTTATCACAATATGTGTACATTTATCCTGATTAAATAGAGAGAGGTTCATGGTTTTGGATGAATCCACACTGTAAGTGAATCCACTCCATATGATGGAGGGGCGATAGACTAGATTACCAAAATGATCATTAACATTTGCCAAAATCCATTCATTATATATATTTTCTATCAAAAATTGTGTTTCATTTAACTAATATTAGTTGTGATTAGTATACCTTGGTGAGAGTCCAAGAAAAATAAACTCTATTAGAATTGAGACATTTTTGTTTCTTTGTTCTTGTGGTTAAACTCCCTATCCTCAGCTGTGATTTTACTCTCCCATTTTTATATTTCCTCAATTGCTTTTAAAAGTAATCCATTTCTTTATCACCCCTTTTTGAACTAAGGCGTGCTGCGTGCATTTGAGTGATGAAGATGAGGAGGATTGGAGGTGTTTGGCTTTGTAATTTCATCCTTGAATTTTGTGATTACTAACAGGACAACTTTTTTAATTTGCTCTTTTGTCTCGATTCCCCTGGCTGACAATCTGCTCTGTGAGCTAGGCTTTTTAATCAATCACCTAGATAATCAAATGTCACTGGCTATCTGCTCCGTGTAATTACTTTTGCAATTAAAAATCAACCTCAAGTTGCCTCATCTAATTAGAGGGATGGGCAGATTTTCATCTAGATTGATTTTTTAATAAATATTGACTTAAAATGCCATAATCTCATCATATTCTTTCATTTTCTTTGTACCAAAAATCAAACAAATGGAAGAATTAACAAGCAGAAGGATTCATAGGACTTCAAAAGGCTTTTGCTAGTTCAGACATACAAAATTGTGCTATACAGAAGCCTAGCTTATCTCAGCCTAATAATAACACTCAGAAGCTCCTACCTTTTATTAGGAAAAAGAACAAAGCAGCTCTACCATTATATATTTCACTTTCTAAAGTATTTCAAATTAAACTAAAAACTCTTAACAGTATAATTACTTGGCCTATCTATCACAGCAAATTATTGTGTGAATTACTCTATAAATGTTACAAAAACTGTTGACGTCAAATTATAATAATAGCAATAATAATATCAGCAATTCATTTTCCTCCAGCACAGTTTAGAAGTCCTTCTCGCCCCACACCTCATGTGAGCTGATTTGAGGATCTCTTTAAACCAACTTGTTTCTTTTCGTATTGGAATGGAACACAAGCCATTACTTTCGTGTTGTAAGAGTAGCTATTGAACAACATGAAAAATTAGGATGGTAATAGGTATCACCTAAAGAAGCAGATGCTGTGCTCCAAGAAGAGTTGTGCAATTGTGTATACGGTGCAGCAATTATATTTTTACATTTAATCTCCAGAAATACTGAGTGATCTGGTGGTTCGTGCCGAAGAACAGGATTTCGGTTCCAGACCCAATTCTGCCACAGACTCACTGCTCTCGGATCTTGAGCACTATGTAATTACTACATGCAAGTGTTTAATAAGTGCAAATTTTAGCAACAATCCTGGTGCAAAAGTGAACCACCTCAGGAGGAGAACCAGAACTCAATAGGCTCCTAGGGGCCCAATACTTCCCAGGGCTCCTTGGAGTGCTTGGTGATTTTACCCCCGCTATACCACTTCTGTGTTGTCCTGTGTGGATTGGGACAATGGCCCCACCTCCTTCCCACCACCCTTTGGGGCAATTAGTTTGTCAGGAGCAGTCCCTTTGCTCAGGAAAGTGCAGGAGCTGAAACTGTTGCTGGTCGCTGCATCCTCTCTTAGTCCTGACTCTCCCTTGTGCACTTGTACAAGGTCCATCCACAATTTGGCTCTCTATTTGAATAGACAGTTGGGTAAGAGGGATGGTTACACGTGCCATGACTCAGCCTCCAGTAGAGGAGGAAAATTTCTGCCAACACCACTCTGTTGGTGTTACAGGTATTAGAGCTTCATTTACGGGGGTTTCACTTAATCATTCCTGGTTACTCCAAGGTAAGTCATGTCTCCTGACAGTCATACAAATGTGCACCTTAATGATCAAAAGCTATTGAGTGTCTATATACATCTTTGGGAATGGGCTCAAATTGTGCTGGCTGGTTCAAGTTGTGGTGGTAACACAAGATGCCTTAGTTACCTCTTATTACAATTACCACTTCTAAGTGCTCGGTCACCCTCTGCTCCTTGCCCTCAACCTCTTTCCTGGAATTCTGTGGTAAGTACTATAAATGGTACCACTGTTGGAATCAATAGTAACCAAAGAACACCTTGCATGACCTGCTAAAATAACTATTAATTTCTCAATTGCTGCCATATGGTTGTATACCAGGAGTAAAACATGTTCAGTAGGTGTAGTCATAGGATTTCCATTGCCATAATCTGTAGTCATTACTCACAACATTAAAATTAGAAGTACAGTATTTTTCTCAACCAGGGAGTGTATTACTCTGTATCCTTTGCCCATCAAGGGTAAGACTTTCACTTTACACCAGGAGAACAGGAACCATCAGAAGCTAAACAGGATAAGAAAGGGGAAGAAAATACATATCCGCTCCTTTTACACTGCATGTACATAAATTCTAGATGATCTTTTAGTCCCTTCTGGCCTTACACTCTGTGACTCAAAGTCACATTATAAAAGCATGGCTGCCATTCTGATGACAATTTCATAAGCAATTCGTTACAAATAAAAACCCCACTTTTTGTACCTAATAATACAGTACAAGGAACTATGACTACATTTACCTTAGCTGGCTACAAAATCAAACCACTGATAATTACAGGTCGGGGTGGAGAAATTATGACTCCATCTCAGGTTCAGAATCAATTGTGAGAATAATATATCTAGATGTGTATTAGAAACATTAATTTGTGCTAGCAAGGGTCATGCAGCTGTATAGTGGCCAGGTGCCTTCTTTCCTATCCATTTATTCATATAGAGCTGTTTAATTTCTTTGGATATACCCATTTCTCTTTTTCCCACTGTGGTAATGTAAGGCCAGTGGTAGAACCAGTGGCATGCTGCGGGGCTCCACATGACATGAGCCTTGCCCTGTGGAGGCCTGCCCAATATAGCGCATAGGGTTGTTTTGGCTGGGACAGTGGCAATGCCAGTGAGTCCCGTGAGCTGCACAGTTCTGCTGGCCACAAGCCTTGCGAGAATGCGGGGAAGGCCAGGCCAGGTGCTGCAGCTGTTAATATGGCTTGTGGGCTGCAGTAGCCGTCACGGAACTGATGTGCAAGTGCCCCACGTCCTGTTGTCAGGAAGCAGGCACGGAGAATTCTGGATCCACTCCTCCAAACCCCTGCACATTTCAACCATGCAAAGCCCATTTGCAAAGGCTTTGAACAAGGGTTGAATATTTCACACTGTGAAAGTACTTTGGGGTGATAAGAACTATATACCATAGGTGTAAGGCATTATTATTATTAATGGATAGGGACTTCTCCTGACGTTTCATTCCCTTGAGCTACATCATTTCTAAATTTTGTCAAAGAGGAAATCAATACCTCACCAATACTTCTCATTTTTCATCTGTACTTAAATGACCACAACGTCGTGTCATATGTCAGCTGTTTTCTGCACCACTCTTGCTGATGCTGTAGAAGAATGCTCCTGTCAAAAACTTGCCTCCAGTCTGCAGTCTAGAGGCATGCAAAAATGCAGAAAGGATCTGATCTAAAGGAGTGTTTTTGAATAGGCAGAGCAAATGAATCTTGAGAATTCAAGATCAATACAGACCTCTGGCGTAGTCATCAGGCAGGGCTTCAAGACTGGTATTATATTTTACCCACCCATATCTACTCTTCAGAAAAAGGCAAAAGGGAAAACTTTTAAAACCAAACGTAGGAGCCCAAGTCCCATTTTCAAAAGAGCAGTAGGCATTTGGGACCCTAGGGTTTTGATTACTTGGCAATAAACATCCTGCTGCAGCAAGAGTCAGAGCCTAGGTCGATTTACTCAGCCTTGTGCTATGGAGCTTTAAATAGCAGAGTAGACGTTTGGGCTTGGGCTGGAGCCTGGGCTCTGAGTCCCTGTGAGGATGGTAAGTCTCAGAGCCCCAGGAGCCAGAGTTGACAGGCTCTGAAACTCGCTGCTACTCTTTTTGCAATGCAGACATACCCTAAGTCCCATTGAGTCAAGTGCCTATGTCACTTTTCATAATAAAATGTAGGCTCCTAAATCACTTGTTTGCATCTGAAAATTTTATTCTTAGGCTTCTAAGGCCCAGATTTTTAAATGTATTTAGGTGCCTAAACTGTAATCAGTGGAGGTTAGATCCCAAATATCTTTAAAAATCTGATCCTTAAGTGCTCAAACTCAGTTTTGAAAATGGAACGTAGGGTCTTAAGACATTTAGATTCTTTTGAAAAAAAATTAATGCTTCAACTATCAGTGGAGGAAAACTCTTGACAGCTGTGAAATGGGTACAATACATCACTACTTCAGAGTAGTGCTGTAAAGTTAAATTAATTAGCCCTGCAGAACAATTTGAGATCCTTCGATGAAAAAAATATATATAAGTTGCAGAGCATCATTATCATCTCTGACACAATTTGGCCCTTGACAATTTATCAGGAGCACACCTTGAGCTTGCCACAATATATAAAGCATTTGGTTCCTCAGAAAACTGATTATAATGTGGGTGTTATGTAAAGTACTTACCCTTCTCACATTCAGTGATAATACTGTACTTTTTTTGTCTACAAGGCAGCCTTCTGATATAATACAGTTAGGGCAACAGAGAAAAGGCAGATTAAGAATTGTTTTACATTCTGCGGTATAAAATTTCTAGTTATATTAGCATTTTGAGGAGGATTTATTTGGAGATTGAGGATTAATTCCCACGAAATCATCATACAAATTTCAAAATGTCAACTACTTTGATAGAGCTTACGATTTTATCATCTTATTTTGACAGGCAACTGTGTAAAACAACTTCTGTGTAGAAACAGCATAGAAATACAGAAAGGTAGGATAAATAAAGACAGAATGATCCTCACAGGTTTCCTGATCAGCTGTCTTTTTATTCTGATTACTTGTAGGACAGAGCAGTAATAGACATTTTCCTTTGCACAAAATAATAAGAGCAGTACTTATCGCTTGTTGCCTATAGCTAGTGGCAAAAGGAAATTAGAAAAGTCCAATGAAGCTGAGTAGTAATTAATCATCATACAGTGGGGCCTGTCAAATCAGAGGGCTCTTTCCAGCTGATAATGCTACCCAGCACAATTGAGACTGATAGAAATTAGAATTCTTTTTCCTCTGGCAAAAAACAAAAAGACTAGAGTTAGCACAAATGGGGCCAACTGTTCACTTTAATGACTGCCTGACCCATTTATAGTTGATGTTTGCATCAAGTTTAACTCAAACCAAAATTGAAGAAACATCATTCACTCCTCGAGGCAAAGAAAAATCATAACTATATTGTCTTAAGTTGTTTTCTTTTAACGCAAATGTCTAAACCTGGGTTAGATGAGAAAAAATTTAAAGTTCACTTCTATTGATTAAGTTTGCTGTTTTCCCCGGTGAGAAGGCAAAAAATATTTACTGGGTCAGTAACAGAGCGTTTGCACTCCTTGAGATCAACTGAAATAAATATATTATGTTACATGGGAACCAGAGAATGCTTTCTTTTTTGTTGAGAGAATAAAGGTGACCTCGACATTGTCAAGCGGGTCTTAGAGCGATGAGTGGAATTAGAGGCTGCAGATCTGATCTTGCTCCCATTGAAGCCAGTCGGAGTTTTGCCATGGACATTAATAGAAACAGTATCAGACCTTCGCTTCTTAAAGGGGCTCAGCTGACTTGGACCCCTTTCAGCCACGAGAGATGGAGGATATCCCAAAAGTCTGCGTGAGTTGATTGTGCACAGCCCAACCTACTCTGGAGAAGGTCATCTGGGTGGGTAGGGATCAAAGAGTGTCAGCCACCTGCTGTGTCGACAGGCAAGGAGAAACTGCTCAGGGAGAAGGAACTCATGTAAATAATGATCCCTCTCATCTCCAGGCAACCTCAGTTCCTTTCTCCGTCTCCTGCAAAGTCTCTGCGGGGTATGGAAAGAGAACGGAAGCCAGGACCTTAGTACCTCTTTGGAAAAAACAAACCCAAACCCTAAACCTCTTACCTGTGATTGGGGTTGACAGTCCCGCTCATCACTAATCCCGTGGGAAGTTTGGGGAATTTCTTCACCCACCAAGAGGGGGTGAGGGTGAGTAAGGTGCAAACCCTACTGTTCTTGGCCAGGGCCTCCCAAGGAAGGTGTGTGCTGGGGATAGTTATGAGAAGGAAGTAGGTTCCTTCCTCCTTCACCCTTCCCATCACCATTGTGGAAAGTGGTCATTTTTATCTTCTCCTAGTCCACTCTCTTCTCTCCCACTGGACAGTCTGTCAATCAGCATATTTCTGGTCATATTCAACAGCTCCTTTAATTTTTTTCCATAGCTGAGTGCCTGTACTCCATGGAAGATCTGGTCACATATCCCAAGCCAATGAGGGTGGCAGTGCATATGCTTCGTACTTCCTCTAAAGTTATTTGTAAGTCCCATACTGCCATATGGTTGATTCACTGATAAATATTTTTGCGAAGTCATTAATTTTGAAATGCATGTGTTTCAAGGAAGTTGAATCAATCTCTCTCTCTCTCTCACACACACAAACACACACACACACAGGAAATGAGCTGGTCGCATGGCTAAAAGGAAGTATTCAGGCACATTAATGAAATATTACTGGAGTTGGTTGGAAATTTTAATGTCCCATTAAAAATGGATGACATTTTCAGTTAAATTTTTTTAATCAAACATTTTCTCTCTCTCTCTCTCTCTCTCTTTTTAAAAAAGCCTGAACTTTTTGAAATTTCGTCAAGGAGAGTGAACATTTTCAAATTTTGTCTTTTTTCTGAATTTTTTTTTAAAACTACACCTACATATTATTTACTATTTTACTTTGGTTCCACAGGAACAGTAATATGGTGGCACAGGTCCCTCACCAAAGGCTCTTAAGAAAAGTAAGCAGTCTTCTCATAGATCAGTAACCGGTTAAAAGATAGGAAATGAAGAGTAGGAATAAATAGTTTTCACAATGGACAAAGGTGAATTACAGGGGCCCCACGTATCTGTACTGGGATCTGTGCTGTTCAATATATTCATAAATGAGCTGGAAAAGTGGGTGAACAATGAGGTGGCAAAAATTGCAGACAATACTAAATTACTCAAGGTAATTAAGTCCAAAGTTGACTGTGAAGAGCTACAAAAGGATCTCACAAAACTGAGAGACTGGGCAACAAAACGGCAACTGAAATTCAATTTTGATAAGTGCGAAGTACCGCACATTGGAAATTTGAATCTTAACTATACATACAAAATAATGGGGTAAATTAGCTGTTACCCCTCAGAAAGATCTTCGAGTTATTGTGATTAGCTCTCTGAAAAGATCGACTCAGTATGCAGCAGCAGTCAAAAAAAGCTAACAGAATGTTAGAAACCAATAAGAAAGGGATAGATAATATAACTGAAAATATAATGCCAATATATTAATCCATGGTACACCCACACCTTGAATACTGCATGCAGTTTTGGTTGCCCCATCTCAAAAATATATATTAGAACTGAAAAAAGTATCGAGAAGAGCAACAAAAATGATTAGGGGAACGGAACCACTTCCATATGAGGAGAGATTAAAAAGACTGGAACTTTTCAGTTTGGAAGAGACACACCTAAAGGGGAATATGATAGAGGTCTCTAAAATCATGAATGGTGTGGAGAAAGTGGATAGGAAAGTGTTATTTACCCCTTCACATGACACATGAATGAGGGGTCACCTGATGAAATGAACAGGCAGTCAACCTGTGGAATTCGTTGCCATGGGATTTTGTGAAGGCCAAAAGTGTAACTGGGTTCAAAAAATAATTACATAAGATAATGGAGAATAAGCCCATCGATGGCTATTAGCCAAGATGATCAGGACGCAAACCAACCATGCTTTAGGTGTCCCTAAACTTCCAACTGCCAGAAGTCGGATGACAGGAGATGGATCACCCCCAATTGTCTTGTTTCATTCATTCCCTCTTAAGCTTCTGGCACTGGCCATGGTCAGAGACAGGATATTGGGCTAGATGGACCATTGGTCTGACCCAGTAGGGCTCTTCTTATGTTCTCATTGGTACCACATGTGTTTTAGGAGGCACAAAGGGAAATCAGGCACACAACTTCCGTTGAAAGTAAAGTAATAAATTATGGTAACTGTTCAGGTTACATGGGATGACAGTAATGGAAAACTAAAGAAATTGTATTGAATAAAACCTTTCCCTCTCATATTAGAATGTGTGTGATGTACATATGTCATTGCAGCCAAAAACAGAGGAATGTACCAAATGCTAATTTGCGTTGAATAAAACTCTTTCTGATGTAACATCTTAATACAGACTCAAATATATTCACAAAGGCTCATTTTAAAAGCCAGCAAGTCAACATTATTAAATAAAAAACTAATGTGGTAGACTAGATGACGAGAATAATCAACTTAGTGAAAAATACAATATACAATCACATTTGGGCATGCTGCCACAAAAATAAAATTGTGATAAAATGACAAAAACCATCATGCTTTGTGAGAACTTCATGTTATAAAACCGTAAATTACATTAGAATAAAAATGGCCAAATAATTCTTGTGACAACAGTTGTAAAAAATAAAGAATGGAAAAATGTATTAAGGTTAACTTTTGAGTAATAACCCCTAGATTTCTTCCTTTTCCTTATGGATGTAAGGGTTTCCATACTGTTACCAAAAGTGTGCATGCATGGAGACTTCCGATATATTGTCGTTACGAACACAATGGCTCCATAAATCTGAAGCTGCTATCTCAATGTTGAGCAAGCTGAAGGGAACATAATATGTGCAGATAACAAAAGTAATGGGGAAAACACATCTTTTTCTTTTCATGTTAAGTACAGCATATGCAGATTCATTAGGAGATTTGCATGCTCCTGTACCTTCCTGCTAACATTAGAGTACGTGCTATTTACATATGTCATTGGAGCAAAAAACAGAGCAATGTACCAAATGCTAATTTGCATTGAATAAAACCTTTTATGATGTAACACTGTCAAACATTCTGCTGATGTTTAATCATAACAAAAGGTTAGACATGACAGAGCAAAATGCGTAAGATTGAATCATAGCCAATCTTAGCCTGGTATGATCAATGATGCTTACTTTGATCAGTATAAACAAAATAAATCTCAGCAATTGAAATATTGCCACAACAAAAATGTTATCCTTTGAACACTGAAAATGAAACAAACACAATACAAACACAAGATACCTTTGTTCAGGTAGCCAAAAGCAATAATGGCGGTGCTGTATTTCTTCATTATGGCTGAGATTTACCACTCCACCACCCGCATATAAATAGAATCATAGAATCATAGAATATCAGGGTTGGAAGGGACCCCAGAAGGTCATCTAGTCCAACCCCCTGCTCAAAGCAGGACCAATTCCCAGTTAAATCATCCCAGCCAGGGCTTTGTCAAGCCTGACCTTAAAAACCTCTAAGGAAGGAGATTCTACCACCTCCCTAGGTAACGCATTCCAGTGTTTCACCACCCTCTTAGTGAAAAAGTTTTTCCTAATATCCAATCTAAACCTCCCCCACTGCAACTTGAGACCATTACTCCTCGTTCTGTCATCTGCTACCATTGAGAACAGTCTAGAGCCATCCTCTTTGAAACCCCCTTTCAGGTAGTTGAAAGCAGCTATCAAATCCCCCCTCATTCTTCTCTTCTGCAGGCTAAACAATCCCAGCTCCCTCAGCCTCTCCTCATAACTCATGTGTTCTAGTCCCCTAATCATTTTTGTTGCCCTTCGCTGGACTCTCTCCAATTTATCCACATCCTTCTTGAAGTGTGGGGCCCAAAACTGGACACAGTACTCCAGATGAGGCCTCACCAATGTCGAATAGATGAGGCCTCACCAATGTCGAATAGACTTTGTACAATGAACCACACACTGGGGGCCATGATCCACCCACAGCTTGTGAGTAGAATGTGGAGCAACTCAGTTGCCTCTCTGTGACTAGGACTCTACAGAGTCATAGCCACCTCCAGTACAGGGGTTTGTGGCCATTGGAATCATAGATCTATTGGCCTTGCATGCATAAAACTGTCAAACAATTTCTGCTCAATATTTCTGTCTCAGTATTGCTTTGTATTTAATGAAAAATGGCACTATTAATCAAATAATTTAACATTTTTTCTGGTATTTGACCAGTGCTCACCCCAATTCTCCCTTATACCATCCCTACATGACAGCCTATGAGCTCCTAGCACACAGCCTTCATATGCAACTGGGTCAAATACTATCGACTGTGTTATGCTGGAGGCCAGACCAGATGAACCTAATGGTACCTTCTGGCCTCAAAATACATGTGAGTGGCAGAATCCACTTGAACTGTCACTCTTCAGCCATACCATGCCACACCCAGACCCCAAGTGAATTTAAACCTGGGACAAAACAATGTTTAATCTGGAACAAGAAAATGGGCATTTATGAAAATAAGATGCTCACAAAAGCTGTAGTTACAAAAGCTTTCGTTCTCCACAGAGAACAATCCCTAGGGAAGAAAGTCCAAAGGTGCCAAGAAGAGTGAAGACAAAGCAAGAGCAAAGGCCAAGTTAAACTGGCATACTGCCACTGTCTGGAAATAAAAAATATGCGAGCTTTATTTCTTTACGTTTTTATTTTGTTCATGATCTCCCGGATCATGGCAAAGCTCCTGTTGGCTTCATTGGTACAGGACCAGGGCCCTGATGTGAAATTCACCCCTGTGCAAAAAGCTAGCACAAGGTCTGTCCATCACTGAAGTACTTATCAGTAAATAGAGCTTGACTCTGCACAGGGTTGAACTTCACCCTCTTTGAACATGGAGCTAGTAAATGTGTCTTTAAAAATAAAAATCTAGATCAAATTAGCTATTTTAGGTTTTATTATTATTTACACAATCTGGAAAATAACCAAAAATAGATTTTAATATACAAGTTGTCATATTACAATATGCAGAATACGGACCCTGGACTTCAGGTAAGCAGCCTTCGACTCCCTCAGGGAACTGATGGGTAGGATCCCCTGGGGGAATAACATGAGGGGGAAAGGAGTCCAGGAGAGCTGGCTGTATTTCAAAGAATCCCTATTGAGGTTACAGGGACAAACCATCCCGGTGTGTCGAAAGAATAGTAAATATGGCAGGCGACCAGCTTGGCTTAACAGTGAAATCCTTGCGGATCTTAAACATAAAAAAGAAGCTTACAAGATGTGGAAGATTGGACAAATGACCAGGGAAGAGTATAAAAATGTTGCTCGGGCATGTAGCAATGAAATCAGGAGGGCCAAATCGCACCTGGTGCTGCAGCTAGCAAGAGATGTTAAGAGTAACAAGAAGGGTTTCTTCAGGTATGTTGGCAACAAGAAGAAAGCCAAGGAAAGTGTGAGCCCCTTACTTAATGAGGGAGGCAACCTAGTGACAGAGGATGTGGAAAAAGCTAATGTACTCAATGCTTTTTTTGCCTCTGTCTTCACGAACAAGGTCAGCTCCCAGACTGCTGCGCTGGGCAACACAGCATGGGGAGTAGGTGACCAGCCCTCTGTGGAGAAAGAAGTGGTTCGGGACTATTTAGAAAAGCTGGACGTGCACAAGTCCATGGGGCCGGATGCATTGCATCCCAGAGTGCTAAAGGAGTTGGCGGCTGTGATTGCAGAGCCATTGGCCATTATCTTTGAAAACTCATGGTGATCGGGGGAAGTCCCGGACGACTGGAAAAAGGCTAATGTAGTGCCCATCTTTAAAAAAGGGAAGGAGGAGGATCCTGGGAACTACAGGCCAGTCAGCCTCACCTCAGTCCCCAGAAAAATCATGGAGCAGGTCCTCAAGGAATCAATCCTGAAGCACTTACACGAGAGGAAAGTGATCAGGAACAGTCATCATGGATTCACCAAGGGGAGGTCATGCCTGACTAATCTAATCGATGATGAGATTACTATGATGAGATTACTGGTTCTGTGGATGAAGGGAAAGCAGTGGATGTATTGTTTCTTGATTTTAGCAAAGCTTTTGACACGGTCTCCCACAGTATTCTTGTCAGCAAGTTAAAGAAGTATGGGCTGGATGAATGCACTACAAGGTGGGTAGAAAGTTGGCTAGATTGTCGGGCTCAACGGGTAGTGATCAATGGCTCCATGTCTGGATGGCAGCCGGTATCAAGTGGAGAGCCCCAAGGGTCGGTCCTGGGGCCGGGTTTTGTTCAATATCTTCATAAAATGATCTGGAGGATGGTGTGGATTGCACTCTCAGCAAATTTGCGGATGATACTAAACTAGGAGGAGTGGTAGATACGGTGGCAGGTAGGGATAGGATACAGAGGGCCCTAGACAAATTAGAGGATTGGGCCAAAAGAAATCTGATGAGGTTCAATAAGGATAAGTGCAGAATCCTGCACTTCGGACGGAAGAATCCAATGCACCGCTACAGACTAGGGACCGAATGGCTAGGCAGCAGTTCTGCAGAAAAGGACCTAGGGGTGACAGTGGATGAGAAGCTGGATATGAGTCAACAGTGTGCCCTTGTTGCCAAGAAGGCCAATGGCATTTTGGGATGTATAAGTAGGGGCACTGCCAGCAGATCGAGGGAAATGATCGTTACCCTCTATTCGACATTGGTGAGGCCTCATCTGGAGTACTGTGTTCAGTTTTGGGCCCCACACTACAAGAAGGATGTGGAAAAATTGGAAAGAGTCCAGCGGAGGGCAACAAAAATGATTAGGGGTCTGGAACACATGACTTATGAGGAGAAGCTGAGTGAACTGGGATTGTTTAGTCTGCAGAAGAGAAGAATGAGGGGGGATTTGATAGCTGCTTTCAACTACCTGAGAGGTGGTTCCAGAGAGGATGGTTCTAGACTATTCTCAGTGGTGGAAGATGACAGGACAAGGAGTAATGGTCTCAAGTTGCAGTGGGGGAGGTTTAGGTTGGATATTAGGAAAAACTTTTTCACTAGGAGGGTGGTGAAACACTGGAATGTGTTACCTAGGGAGGTGGTAGAATCTCCTTCCTTAGAAGTTTTTAAGGTCAGCCTTGACAAAGCCCTGGCTGGGATGATTTAATTGGCGATTGGTCCTACTTTGAGCAGGGGGTTGGACTAGATGACCTTCTGAGGTCCCTTCCAACCCTGATATTCTATGATTCTATTAAAAATACATAAGATGCAGAAAAAGTCCTCCATTAAAAAGATGAGAGAGGTAGACCCCTGCTATTACTTATTAAATGCACAGATGTTAAAAAAAGCAGAAAGGCACAAAATAATAACATCACAGATGAAATCAAAAGTATTTTTATAAAAACTGCAATTGCAAGTCTCAGGAAAAATCATCATATTCAAACAGCCCGAGAATTTAAATCAGTATGCAAGAAGTTATTTAGGCCACTGGAAGATAAAATCATACATAAAACTTAAAATAAGCTCCCACCCCCCCATCATTCTCTTCATCCCTTTGCTCCAACTAAGTTATAAGAAATCCAGCAAATCATTAAGGGTCTATGTCAGCAAAGCACTCACACACATGCTGAAGTCCCATTACCTGAAGCGAGTGTACACACACATATTTAAAATCAGGCATTTTCTTAAGTACTTTGCTGGATCCAGGCCTCGTAGTAAATTAGCACCAGTATTTGTGTATCATAAAAGCATGTAGCTCGCCTTCCAGATTTTGAACACAGAGGAAAGCACTTAGAAACCAAAACCACTTGATCCTAATGACACCGAAGATACAACTAAACCTACCAGAATTTTGCTACGGAAAAAAATACAAAAAGAACTTCCCCCCTCTCCTCCCCAAAAAGCTGCCTGACACCTGGGGAAATTCTATCTTTCCTAACATAAATTGCTGCTTTTCTCAGCATGATTTTTCCCATTTTCCTCCTCCCCTTCTCAATCTGCAAAAGTGGAATGCTTGAGAACCATACAAAGGGACTTCCATGGGATTAGCAGGAAGGCGGGCGGATAGCAAGGTGCTAGCACTGGCTTCCATCTTAACAACCCAGCAGGGATATGTAGCTGCAGGCTTCCCTCTCGCCTCATGGACATAAAGTGAGGAGTTGGGGTCTTTATCTGATGCAGATGAGATTCTGTATACATATAGCATGCACTTCCTTTCCCCAATACATTTTGTTTTGAACTGTATGTTTTGTTAGCACTAAGTGATGTGGCAGACGGGCAAAGTTGTAGTAAAGGGAATGAATGGAAGCCAGTCTCACAAGCCTCTGTTTGCCCACCAGCTGCCAGGCCACCAGCTTGCATTCCTGAGTTCCACGTGTCATAGAAAATCAGGTCCCTCCTCAAACCGGACTCTTTTTCTCCAGTCCTACTCATCATACTACACTGTACCTTAGCGTTAGCTAGTTTATATTGCTAGAAAAAGACAGAACTAAAATAAAAATGAAATTTTCCTTTCGGAATCCATTTGATGGTGACGTTTGCAGCATCTGAAAGGATACATTTACACCAATTGGGTCTATCTGAATACTGCCTTTCCTTGAGCACATTGTTATCCAGTTCCCTTGAAAGCAACATTTCATTTACATATAGATTGAACCATTCTAGGAAGCAATTTTACGCATTTGTCTTAATATTTTTCTCATTAATATCACACATAGGTTAAATTCCTTCAGTGGGTAAAGACACACCTGAATATCTGGCAAAATTTCTAGAGTTTATGTTTGCTTTGGAGGTATTTAATGGGAGAATAACAAATATCTTAAGAGGTGTGGAGGATTGGGCCCAGGACTGAACTCACACATCTGACTGAAAATTCTTATTAAATGGTGGAGTATTTTTTAAAACAGCACATGCTTCAACACCATTCCCTGTTAAACACTGAATCATGCAGGTTATTGGGTGATACATGTAAATGTGCTTGGGAAAAACAAAGCAAAGCAAAGCAAAGCGCCTGCAAGAGAAAACTGCTCTTACAGGACTCAATTCTGCAAAATGCTGAGCACTGCAGCCCTGATCCAGCAAAGCACTTAAGCAAATGCTTAACTTCAAGCAGCTGAGTAGTGCTATCTGACTGTGCATGTGCTTAAGTGATTTGCCAGATTGGGGCAGACTGCTCAGCACCTTGCAGAATGGAGCCTGTGTTTTCTGTGTGTCTTATTTGGAGATTGGGTGTAGGATTCAAATTAGTGGGAGGATTAAGGGGGGGATGGAGGGGGAAAGCCCTCATGATAGCAGGGCCAGGCTAAGCAAACATTTCATGTACACACCAGAGAAAAGATGAAAGGAAAGCAGCTGCCCCTTCCATGGTCAGAAATTCTTATCTTCTGACCTAACGTTTGTTGGTTTGTGAAAGCATAAGTGGTCTGGATTGGCGGAAGGTTCAAAGCAATTTTTTTTTAATAGATAATGCAATCAAAAGTCAGTCTATCTGTTGAAATATTTAGAAGAACAAGATATCACTTTGACCTCCCTACACCTGCGACCTTTGTGAAAGACTTTAAGAAGTGCTTTATGCTTGTTTATGTTCTTTATCTTTAATGGGCTTCTGCATTTTTCAAAGATTAACATTATGTGAAGTTCTTTGAGCAAGGAATACATTCTATAACTTTTAGTCAGCATTCCTATTTCGTCTGCAAGGGAGAAGGCATATACACAGGTATACTGTCAAAACATAAATCAATACAAAAGCCACTAGGTATCAGCGTGTTGCTGTACAGAAACTTCCAACTCCAGTCTGCGATCTACCTGTGACTGTCACAGATCAAAAGCATTAGGTAATGAATGAGCCCAAGTGACGTACCAGATGCAGAGTAAATTGTCAGACACTGGTAAAGACAGACTTTGCTAAAGGAAAATTTCAGTGTATTTGTTGTCGGTGGGTTTTGTTTTAAACAAATTATGTTTTGATAGGTAAATGTTCTTTTCAAATATGAATAATATAAAACAAAGGAAAAAGGAATGAATATATATTATTAAAGAAATACCGGTGGAAATGTCAACATTTTAGTGGCAGTCCATGATTCTGAGATTCACCTATGGAGGTCAGCCATGTGCCTGTGAAAAATATGAGCTGAGATGAGTTTCTGTCATGTGGACTTTCTATAGGGTCCTGGACTCATGTGATTATGGCACTGGACTGGGCTCTAGGAAACGAGCTCAGTTTCTGGCTGTGCCACTGACTCCCTGCGTGACCCTAGGCAAATCACTTAATCCCTCTGTGCCTGAGTTCCCCATCTGTAAAATGGGGATAATAATGCTTACTCTTTATTATGACATGGTGTAAGTGGATGAAGAGTGCAAAATATTAGTCTTATTAGTTCTAAAAATGTGCCCAACTCTCTTATTAACTGCTCATGTTGTTACTAATTGTGTATTCCATGTTTCCCTTTTATCCAGATCAGTTCTAAATGAATTGATTACACTATGTGCTACTTTCCATCTTAAATTTCAGTCCATGGTTCTTATTTCTAATTAATCGTTAGAGAGAACTGTTTGCTGGCACCAACCCATTGCGTTCATTCTCACTTACCTGCCCACCTTTTCTAAGCCGTATGAAGGGAAGGTAGCTAATCTTTTTACACAGTGCATTATCTGTTAGAAGGTCTGGATGTCATTTTGGTTGCCCTTCTGCTGTCCTTGTAAGTTCCTTGTCATTTGAAACAAGTAAGCAAGTGACAGCACTTCAGCGCATACACCAAGTTTGCCCCGGCACAAACAAGCACAATTTCCTCTCAGCCCATTTAGACCCTACCCCAAATGTAACTCCCACTGATGTTAAAAGGAACTACTGTGTTTGCAAGCATGGAGAAAAAGAGGACAAGCATTCGAGCTAGCATCACCTGGTCATGGTGTGCATTTCCTTGTTCGCCTTTTGCACCATTCTTGGGCTGGATTCATCCCAGCTCTGATAGAGAGCCAGGTTCAAGTAGCCTGTGGCTCTGGTATCATGGGGTTGAGGCTTGGTTTGATGCATGACTCCAAGAGCCCTGCAGCAGCTGGAGAATAGCTGGGATGTAGGCCCTCCCCAGCCATGCCGCTTTCTGCCCTCAGCATGCTCCTCTCCTGTATATCGTGACACCAGAGAAGGAGTAACTGCAGTGGAGGTCCCCTGCACTGGGGAGAGGGGCAGTGCAGTTTTCTTTTTTGATGGTCCCTTCATGCCAGCTACATTGGCACAAAAGGGATGTAGGACAGGGATGACTTTCCCCATCAGATCTGAGAGAGAAACAATAGGAGAAAAAAATCCTTTCAGGGATTTTTTTTGTATGGCTATTATCATTTTGTGAATGTTAATGTGCTTGGTGCTAGGCAATGTTGCTGAAATTTTATTCATATATAATCTTGGGAATAGTCTACTGTGTTATAAGGTCTAATGTGGGACTTGATTATTCAGCTGTCACCGATGTCACATGAACACATGCTACTCAGCATAAGGGCTGAAGTGTCAGACCCCTAGTGAGTCATTTTACATATTTTTTCCTCTTTTCCCGAAGGCAGATTAAGCCATACAAGTATATATAGATTTATTAAACAGAGAGGGCTAAACTCTTCCCCAAACTTAGTATCCAATAGCCCCACTGAATCACTTATTGGGTTTGAACAGTGCAGAAGTCAGGACAGAACTTAACTGAAAACAAGAAGCTTGTCAAATTGCCCAACAGCCCCTTAAGGAAATTTTTTTAATTGCAACAATTACCTATCTCGAAACAAGAGCTGGACCCCGCAGCAGCAGTTGGATCGAAACAGCTGTATTTCCCGTGGTGACATTGTATTCCCATGGTGTATTTCCCGTCAAGCTGAGAGTGTAGAAAAGGGGATTGGGGTGTAAGTAGGAAGATGGAGTTTGTGTTCAACATGGGTCACAGGGAAAAGTTAGAAAGTGACAGATTTATAGATTTAATGAAAAGGAGACTATGAAACAATAACAAAAATATGGCAAATTAGACAGGTATATAGGGTTTTCTTTTTTTCTTTAGATTTAATAGAATGCTTGGACTAACATGATTCTTTTGTTAGATCAGGTAATATTTCTGAAAAACAGCATTACAAAAGGTTAAACATAGAACAGATGTAAGTTATAAAATACAAGCTGATCAAAGCTCAGATTTTGAGACAGATATGTTAGCAAATGATGATAAATCAGTCCCAGTAGAATTGTAAGAAGCAGACAAATGTAACTATGCAAGAGTGAAAGTCAAGAGTTGAAAATCGGGAAGGGGGTTGGGAAAAGAATGGACGTAAAGGTTGAAGTTAATTCTAGACAACGTTTGCAGAACATCAAGTAATCTTAGTGCACAGAAATGACAAACGATACCTGACAATATACAACTAATTCACCTTTAGAATAGTACTCAAATGCTTATGACTTTTTTTTTTAACATTCTTAACATTTTTCAGAGTAGCATCCGCGTTAGTCTGTATTCGCAAAAAGAAAAGGAGTACTTGTGGCACCTTAGAGACTAACCAATTTATTTGAGCATAAGCTATTGACTCTCTTATACGGTATACGATATGCTTTCTGTTCAGTTGTTCTCAAAAGATTTTAAAGTATGCCAAGACCTGAATTGTCATGATCAAATGTATAAGAAGGAATAGAAACTTTTGTGAACTGGGAAGCAGTTCAGGGCTGAAAACATTTTCATTTGCATTACCGAATTTTTCATGAAGAAAATATAAACTTGTTAATGCTTGTAAGTTAGGATAAAATCTATACAAAGTTTAGTGAGTCCTTTCAGAAAAAATTATGAGGGAAAAGAATTGACTCTCTGTAGGTAAATAAATAAAACATGGTGAGAAGTATACTATTTACCAAGATCTGAGTGAAACAGAAAACATTTAAAAGACCAAGAAAAAGGAGGTAATTGTTAGGACTGTCAGCAGGGGATCGCTGTGATAATTTGATCTGAACTCTGCTAACAAATCATTGCACCATTCCTTTTACTTTAGTATCTGTTTATGCTTCTACAAATTGAAACCCCACTGGCTATGCACTGCAGAACAGGGCTCAGCAGAATAACACATCAGCCTGCCGATTAGTTCAAGGTGGAGAAGGATTAGCTGGCCATCCCAAACCTACAGCCCTCCTCAATATTTTGTCTTTCCCTGCTGAGGTAAAAGGGTGCAGACATATGTAAGTAATAAACTAACAGGCTTCCATCTACTTGAGGTTGAGTGGAAGGAATGCAGAACAAAACTATAAAATAATAATAGACAAAGGGGTAGTGAAGACTGGGGGGAACTCAATACCACATCTGCTAAACTGGGCTGGGATGTAGCACCAGGATGCCCATAAGTTTTTAAAGATGTAACTATGCTTTTTTGTGATCTTGCAGCACACTGTTATGGCCTAGGCATGCCAACATTTAGAGCTGACATGAGATCAAAAGGCTGATAAATGAGAGGAAAGGGGATGTTTGACCTGCTAAACCATATTCTTCAAGAATTCAAGGCTTTTTAAAGCAATAAGAAAAGCAATAAATAACTGCATCTTGAATATATTGTGGCATTCTTTTCTGAGAAACATTAATAATCTCTACAGACATTATATATATTTTTATACATGTACACGAGTGCATATGTTTGTTTATTTAAGCAGAAACATTTTAAATGATAAAAAGCCCCTGAAAATTTCACTTCTGATGGAAGTTATTTTAACCCATTTTGGTGAGTGAATTTAATTTATAGCTTGCAGTTATTTCTAATAGAATATAACTCCAAGGCAATGGGAAGGCTGAGAAACTGAGCACCCAAAACCCAGGAAGTTCAGTAAGTTAAAATGGGCCTTTTTCCACATCCTATCTTTTTGCAATTAACCTAGGTTGAAATCCTGACCTCACTGAAGTCGATAGGAATTTTGCCACAGACATCAATGGGGACAGGATTTTACTCTTAATATCATTGACCCTGGTCCTACCAAGCCAATGAGACTCCAGAAAGGTGTCAGAGTCAGCCTGAGTGGATCCCTTTGCAGGCTTGGGGCTATAAGTAGCAATGACCTGATGCTAAAAATTAAGATCCCATATTTTAAAGTTTACATTTTGCAAGGAAAACAGCTGTAGAAAATGGAATGTGTGCTAGGTAGATGAGCCAACATTTCATGACTTTTAGAATTTCCTTACTTGTATGTGCTGGATTTTTCAGCCTCAATGTTGCACTAGATTTTTGCATTTAAGTTTCTTGTTTTTTTGTTTTTTTTTAAAAGATGTGACTTAACTCCTTAACACTTGCTCCTATGTATTCAGGAGGACACACACAGCTGGCGCACATCCCTTTACGAGGTGCAGTATATTTCCTGCTCCCCATGCAGCCAGCCAGCTCTGCAGGTTGGCATAGGGTGGATGGGGAGCCTCTGCCTGCTCTGAGTCCACTCCCCATTTGATGTACTGTGCACCCCCCGAGGAGTAGTTCACTATCATCAGTCCATGGGGGGGAGGGATAGCTCAGTGGTTTGAGCAGTGGCCTGCTAAACCCAGGGTTGTGAGTTCAATCCTGGAGGGAGCCATTTAGGGATCTGGGGCAAAAATTGGGGATTGGTCCTGCTTTGAGCAGGGGATGGGACTAGATGACCTCCTGAGGTCCCTTCCAACCCTGATAGTCTATGAGCTGTAGCTCACGAAAGCTTATGCTCAAATAAATTGGTTAGTCTCTAAGGTGCCACAAGTACTCCTTTTCTTTTTGTAAATACAGACTAACACGGCTGTTTCTCTGAAACCTGTGATTCATGTGGCACACTTCACTGAGAACTCTCTGCTTTTAATGATGTAAAGGGGGAAAAAATGGCATCTACTCAGTATTGAAGAAGATCTCCCATCAAACTCAACTGTAGAGGTAGCTAAGTAAGGCGTGAGGACTGCTGAATAGCATCCAATGTCTTTAAAAATAATGGGACCTCAATTAAATTAACTCCAACGTGAAAGTGATGCTGTGCTCTGATACTTTAGGACACCAGCAAAGAAGAAAGTTCTGAAAATATATCAGCGATGCAAAGTCTGATCATACTGCACAATGGGGCAGTGTAACCGAGTGCTTGGTGGTTCCTCCCACCAGGGGGTGAGGGAACCGGATCATGTCCAGTGAGCAACACTGGGTGGTCACAACCTGGGCCCCACTTCTACTCTACGTGTGGGGTGGGAGAACGGTGGTGGGGAAGGGCTCTGCCCTTTGTGGGCCTCCTTAAGTCTCTCCGGCTGTGAGATCAAAATGAAAGTCACAAACGGTCACGCATTTAGGGACACTCCCTCCCTGTGGTCCCAACAAAGGGCAGGCCTGTGTGCGGGGCAAGTCTATAGCACGGCTAACGATCCAGCCCCAGCACAATATGCTTGGAGAAATCCCGCTGGCTGGGGTCCCTGAGTCAGGCTCAGCCTGTCTTACCCTGGGAGTCAGCTTTGCTCTTCACCAGTGTTGGGGTGAAGGTTTCCGGCCTAGGAATTCCCTCAGCAGCTTTGGGAGTTGCTCCTGCAGCCTGCTCCTTCCTGCTCTGCTCACTGCAGCTTCCTCCCTTCTAAAGGCCTCATGCATGATTAATGGGGCTGGGGGAGGCTAGCTCTGCCACCAGAGGGGCCTCTTCCTCCTCCCTGTGGGGCCTGTACACCCCATTACAGGCAGCTTCTACAAATATTTTTGTTATAAAGAATTTTTTGGGTACACTCTCCTCTTTAAGCTCACATTAACTCTTATTAGGGTTAATGGAAGCTATTGATCCCCTCTGGAAAGAACATACCTGTAGTAGTAGTAGAGCGCAAATTGGATGTAAATTGCCACCTCGGTGTAACCCACGGATCAGTGTTACATGTCCCCCTTTGTGCCTGATTGACAGAGGATGTGAGTCTGTTTTGGCACCCAGCTACAGAGCCTGGCTCTTTAGCGCAAGCGGCAGATACTCATGATTTCAGCTCTGGAGCTCCCTGATTCAGTTCTCAGTGTGTCAGCCAAGAAGGCAGGGAAAGAAAGCTAGTGAGATGTGAAAAAGGATAAAGCAAAGCAGACATGTGACGATAAGCTCAGACTCAATGTATAGAAGTGGGCAAAACAGTACTGTACCCAACTCCAAGCAGAGGACGCCAGACGGGATAGGAGTCTCCATTGGCGACAGATCTGAGTAAATCTGCATCTTCTTGTCAGATGCACAGAACTAGTTGCTGAAAAAGCATAGAGAACTTCTACGAGTGGTAGCCACTGTTACTTCCACACCAACCGGAGACAGATCAAAGCATTTCAGTAGAAAACACTGCAAGATCCTAGAAATTATGTCACAGTGACTCAACGTTTTTCATCAAACAGTGCTGCAAAGTCATCCTGAAATTGAAGCCACAAAGACAGCTTTTGATGTAGGACAGTACAACAGCGAGCTTGTTGCACTGACTACCATTGTCAACTTTGTTCCATGGAAAGAAGATATCACTGACTTCAAACTGGTGGAATATGTTCTGTATTAATAAGTATGTCTTAAAGGTCTGCCCTGTATTATTATTCCATGAAAATTCTATTGCTGTTTTTAATATACACTCAGGGGCCAGGTCAGCAGAAAATATCAACGACTTTCTGTTCCACACACACCCAGGAAGGTCACAGAGACCTTGGCAAAAGGGAATCTGCCAAACAATAGAACAAAAATCTCTGTACACTAGAGTAGTATGGGGGAAAAGAACTGTCAGGTAAAATAGTGCTCCAGCTAGTACGCTCTGCAACTGTGACTCCACATGGGGCTACTGTTTCATCTTACAGCTATATAAAATAAGAATTGGGTAAGCTCCAATTGCCAAAGGCCTGAGTGCCACGTCTGGGTCAGTCCTGCATTAATACCCTCCCTATCGTTGTTTAGATTGTGTCAAGAAGGGAGCAGAAATGTTTTATCAGACAGGCTCCTCTACTCTCCAGACAGAGATGTTGTCTTTACCTGTATGGACCATTGATATCTCACTCTGAGTAGAGAACTGGCCCCAACTCGCTCCATACCATAACAACAGGATGTCAATGTCAGGAGATACATGTACAGGACAACCTTGCCTGTTTACATAGCCAATTACTACAGATTGTATAGCAATCTGATTGGTGGGCTCCATGACTAGTCTGAGAGAGGTACAGTATGTAGTGGCTATGGAATGCCTACCATAATGTGAGACCACTAATGAAGGAGCAGCCCTTTTCAAAACCCATCCAGGGAGGCCCATGGAGCTCTGTGGGCTACCTTTTGCTTTCTAGGATCAATCATTATTTGACAAGGGCAGTAAATAAACAAGTGCTTGGTGAAAAAAACCTGGGTTCTACTCCCAGGAGCTTACAATCTAAGGTCCTCATCTTGCAACTGAATCATTGCAGTCAGACCCTTCAGCCTAGCCAGAATTTTCCACCTGTGGAGAGTTGATTGAAGGACAGGGCATAACGAGAGGGATGAAACAAAACGCACTGGAGTCCCAGCGGGAGGTTACATCATAAAGTCCGTCTATCTTGGTAAATATAGTGTTAAGTGACAGCCCTTTAATTGATGTGGGCTAATGCTGATGGGCTTTATGGCAAGAACTTTGAGGAGCCATGTGAAAGAGAAGAAGGTGGGTGCCTGGGGCACTGGGATAGGAAGGCAGTTTGAGGTGGAAACAGTTGTGAAGATGAGAGTGGGATTCGTGAAAAGGAAGGTAAGGCAAGATTCACTGGGGTTGTGAAGGGGATGGGGTGGGAGTGATAAGAATTAAAAACAGAGTCCATTGAAGTCAGTAGGACTGAACATAGGTGCAGGGATATTCCTGAGCAGATCTGCGGATTAGGACTTCATGGTGTAAATTACTATGAAGATCTTCTGATGCTAATACAAGGTAATAAGCCAATCCGTGGTAGCAAATATAGTAGTGGGAGAGTTACTGAAGCACAAAGTGCATTCAAAACTGGGAAAAGTCAGAAATATCTACTAAAATATTATAATTAAAATATCTGGTATAAATATTAACTAAATATCAATGAAAGATTAAATATCAGCTGAATTTAAAACATCAAATTTGAAAAAAAATATTTTTTTGCTCCTGGGCTGAAATCTTAATATTCATATTTTTAAATGCATTCTGAAAAGACAGATCATTCACTGTAATGGGGTCAGGAGGCACAGTTATCAAATAACTAAAATGTCACTGCTAAAGACATTTTTATTTACTTTCCAGTTTGCGTCTTTCTGGGGCCTATTTATTATTATAAGGGTGATTGTTGTATTGGGAGGTTCTTTTAAGCTGGTGTGTTTATCTGTTTTATGTTGTTTGCATTCAATTTCTTGTTGTTAGCAATGTTTCTTCATTAGGAACAAAGAGGCCTTCAGATTTGAGTACTGTACAAATAAAAGTATATTGGCTTTACTATTATGTTGTTCTTGGAAACAACCTGTAAATCAAAGTGCTGAGATGTAAAAAAAGGGAAAATAGGTGCTGTGGAGGGTTTTCCCCTACGATAAGAATACAACCATAAAATTGACCATGTCTATTATCTTTCCCAACTAGAGCACCCACAATGCAACAGACAGAACGTTTACTCCAACTGCTCGCTGGGATGGATGACTTTGTTCTGGACCTATTAGAATATCCATAAAATTAACACTGACAGCATGTTGCTTGGTAAACAAACAGAGCTTGATTGATGAAGACAAACTGCAGAAATTCCCACAAAGATTTCACTGTCAAAAAGGCCTCTATACATTTTAGCAGCAGTTAGCTATCACTTCCAACCCACTTGTCAAAAGCAGCCAAGTAATTTAACAAATGTGTTTTAATGCAATCATAAGTGACTTGATTGCATTAAAATCCAGTTATTGTACAACGGAATTTCTGTATTTCATTGAAATACAGAACAGACTTTAACTGATGTGGAAACATACAGATTCTGTTTAATATCCTCATAATCCTGCCAATTTTGCTAATAAGATTACAGTTTAAAAAGCAGACTGTAATGTTTACACATAAAAAATGCAAACACTATTGTAATAGTCCCTCTTACACGATAGCCTCGATCCAGAAAAACACGTAAGCACTTGATTAACTTTAAGCATGTGAATAGTCCCATTGACTTCAATGGAATATTTACGTGCTTAAAGCTATGTAGGTGCTTACATGCTTTGCTGGATTGAGGCCTGTTTCCCTAGCTGCAATAACATACATCTGAATGGACAAATTATTATTATATTTAAAAAAACAGCAACAAAACTAAAAACTAAATGACTGGAACTGTTAGCACATACACTTGATCCCATGTGAATGATTCAAAATGTGTGTGTATTTGATATGTCCCAATTTAGCCATTGTATTTTCAAGTAGCATGTGCCTCTCACTACTGTTTTAAACTGGTGTACAGTTCCTGTTACCACTAACCACACCTGAGTTTCCAGTCACAAGGTCAAAAGTACAAATGTGGGGAACCCCTCATTAGAGCTGTTGCTCTGATATGCATCAAAATCTCAGTGGATAGACACTGAATACTGTTGGGCTAGAAGACCAATCTCTGGAAAAATGATTTGCCACAGCAAGTTTCCACCAGAGACTGTGTGTGTGTGTCACAGGAATGGTAGAAGGAAACTATACAAAGGAAATGAAATGAGAAATTAAAATATCAAAGCATGAGAGAAATGGGATTTAATGGAGCCTTTTTTACATTCCACCTTTTGGATATTAACTGACAATATTTAGATTTCCTTCCCTCCCCATCCTCTCCCGCATCAGCTAGGACTCTTTTTGAGCCTTAATTTTCATTTGGTTTTTATCTCTGTCACACCTTCTGCCTTTATAAACTCTTCTTTTGGTCCTACGCTAAGAACACTGAGACGACCTTCTTTTTTTCCCTTAGCTATTCATCTTTCCAACACCCATTCAAGTATATGGATTCATGAATCTTGAAGGAGAGGAAAGCAAAGACTTTGCATTTCATAAATGTGAATAGTAATCAAAAGTGGCTTTGGGATGAAAATCTGTCTGAACTGTGAAGACTAAAGCAAGGATCAAAATAATCTGAGGTCCAAACATCATGTGAATCTGGGGTGGAGACAGAAGAGTGCTGACTCTACAAGATAATATCCTCCCTTTCCTGACCCTATCTCTACAAGTTGGGAAGGGTTTGAGATGGGAAGAGCCAGAATCTCCACCAACACCCTTCTCAAACCTCATGTAATTCCCCAGGGTAAGAATGTTGACTTTGTCACATGAGTTCCCACTCCAATAAAAGAACTCTCCCCACGAAGTTTTCGTGTGTACCAGAAATGGATTTTGAAAGCAGATCTGTGAAATTTTTGGGACCGTTAATATTTAATATAACTAACATTTTCAAAGGCCTGAAAACCATGTGATTAGAATTAGGTAAAAAAGTCATGATTTTTTTCCCCCACCAACTTTGCCCTGCCATGGTAAATCAGACCTAGTGTCTTTTCCTTTAGAACTAAAAAAAATATAATATACTTATAAAATTAAACACTGAAATACTTTTCAGATAACCCCAATTGTCATTCCTCCTGATAATGCAGTCTAGTTTTCTCCATGTTAGGAAATTATATTTGAATGTGCTTTCACATAATAAGGATGATAAATAGTGGAATTGTGAATTATATCACAAGGTCACTATTTTCATGAGCATTTTACGAAGAGATCATGTTTCATAGGGGAAAAGCACGCAACATTGTTTGAGCTATTACATATCATTAACAGCTCGGAGAAGTCTCAAGACAATAATTGTTCCTTTGCTTGTTTTATTGAACAATAAAGAATTGTTAATGAAAACTGTGTTTAAAAATATCCTATAAATCCTGTTTGAACAAAGGAAAACACCAGACAATTTGTCATAAAGATGTGTTTTCTGGTCATCTTGGGTTAAAAATCTTATAGAAAACAGAATGACTTTTAACATTTAGGACAATGTCAGATAGTTAATGTCTGAGAAGAATGGTAATGTGTTCCCAGCAGGTTTGATTTGTTAGCGAGTACTTTAGATCAGCAGACACAATTCATTTATGTTTGGTAAGGTAAACTAATTATTATCTGTAGAAGGAAAGCAAGGACTCTCTTCATGTGATAAATCAGCAGAATATAGCATGATAAAAAGCAAGATTAATCTACATTAAATTTCAATTAATGACAAACTTATGTTTTATTATTTTATTTTTTAATTGTCATTGTCCCTCACCAGCTAACACAGCTTTCCTCAGGAGACTGCAGAATTATATTTGCCTGAAAGCTTATTCTTTAAATAAAAAATGTCTGTTTGTAGAATGTCTGTTAGATCCTTCCTTCATCCCACTGTAATATTTTCGGTCTCATGGGCAATACATTTTAATTTGCTGTAATTTTTCTTGAAGTTTTTCACTTAGCATGTCAATGTACACTTTAAAAAAAAAAGAGAGAAGTCTCTGTTTTTTAATAAATAAACTTGAATGTGATGAAATGAAAAACAAATTAGTCAACTAGTAAGATCTTTATCGAGCATTCTTTCCAATCGTCTTAAAAGTCCATTGCTTCATTTTAATTTGGTGTTCATATCTCCAGTCTCTAAGTAGTAAGAAAGGCAAACCAAGCTCTCTGTTAAGTAGTATAAAATAAACAAGCCCAATTGCTAACACTACCTACTGACCCAAGAAGTAGGACAATGAGCGTGAGAATGGAATCCAAGCTTCTCATTCAACAGTGCAAATCTCATCTGGTCACTGCTAGGATCTAAATTCTAGACTCAGGATAAAATATAAAATACTGGCTTTATTGAAGTCAATGGGAAAACTTCAATTGGATTCAATGGGATCAGGATTTCACCCCTCCACTAAAAAACTGAAGCTAACATGTTTGAGCCTGTATACCTCAATTAGGCTCCTAAATCTACATAAATAAAGGTGGCATGATTTTTAGAAGTGCTGAGTATCCACCAAATCTTGATGCAAACAAAGTAGGTGTCAAATTATGAACATATCAAAGGAAACTTTCTCTCTTCTGACCAATATGGTTGCCAGTTTACCAGCAATCTGCAAAGCACCAGAGAAGCGTCAAGGCCACTAATGAAAGGAGAAGGACAATAACCCAGATAAAAAGTGATAAAGACATGCATAGAAATCCATGCATAACCCTGGGTCATTTGCTGGAGAGTCTGCTAAAATTATAATATAACTATTGTATTTAAGATAGGTAAAGCTCCTGCAGGAGAAATCTGGTCTGTTGCCACATGTAGGTCATTACAGAACTGATTGGGTCAGGTAAAGCTCCTGCAGGAGAACTCTGGTCTGTTGCCACATGTAGGTCATTACAGAACTGATTGGGTCAGGTAAAGCTCCTGCAGGAGAACTCTGGTCTGTTGCCACATGTAGGTCATTACAGAACTGATTGGGTCAGCTAAAGCTCCTGCAGGAGAAATCTGGTCTGTTGCCACATGTAGGTCATTACAGAACTGATTGGGTCAGTTAAAGTGCTGGATGAAAGACCAAATGTAGACAATACAATTTTCTATGGAGTCTTCAATAGAAAATGAACCTGAAACTGTATAATGACTTCAGTGACAGCCTTCTACAAAAAGGAAAGGTAAATTGGATAAAAGCTGAAGAGATTCTCTCTAGGCTTCTTCAGGATTGCCATCACTGCCTCTGCTTTCAAATAAAGCAGAAGCCTCCAGGTGTAGCTGAGTGAATACTGCAAAAAAGTCACATGATTATTTTGACAAAATCTGAATCAAATGTATTTCAATGTTCTTCACAACATCATTTGCTAGTTTTCTCCAGACATTTGTGCAAGCGATTACACGCTTATGAAGGTTTCATAGGTGATGTGAGATTCTGCTCATGTGAAAAGTGCTCACAGAAGTAGCCACCCTGGAATGTTTGGCAGAGGAAAGAAGCAATATCATATGACTTTTAGATGAGCAACCACGAAGTCTGAAAATTGAATCTAGAATACCCAATACATGAAGGAACACTCACTACAAACAGTTCAAAAATAATCCATCAGCTGAAATTATATTAACCAAGCAATTTAGAATGAGCAAGTTCATGAAAAGAACAGCCTGTTTGTAGACAATTCATAAACGTGGGAAGGGCTAAATTTACGGAAAAAATAGTGACTTGTTCTTTCAGTTCTGCTCATGTGGGAGAAGAGTTAGTTAAAAAATGTCCACAAATTTGTCATCTTCAAAATTTTGAATGGTAAAAAAATCAGTATTTTGAAAACTGTCAACCATTTTTCCATACAAATGCGATAAATCAGCAATACCACTGACAAAATAATCTAATCTATCCCTTAATTTGATAATCTAAAAGAGAAAACCATCTCTCAATGTGTTTCCAAGTGCTTGGGAGCAAAAGCAAACTCGAAGGCATGCATAATCCAGACTGGTGCCCAAAAGCGTGTTTCTAAAAAGGAGAACTATGCACAGAATGATATGGAGCCAATGAAGCTCCTACTTTGTTACTGTCTCTTCTACTCCTACAGCAGCGTAGTGAGATATACAATATGGCTCTATAGGTCAGTCCCTACTCCTACTCCGTAGTCACGCAATTTCATCAGTCTCCTGAAATGCCCTGATACTAATGGGTGTCTGGCTAAGAGGAAAACCACTCACAGCATATGTAGAACAGACTCTGAGAAGTTCTTACACATTAAAAAAATGCTAATATTTAGCAAGGGTTTAAAAGACTGACTCCAACTTCACACTTCTCTTTCTAGTCCAAAATATCCCTTTCAAATGATGTGTAAACAGTAGTTTTTCGGATAAGGATGACTGTTAAATCTGCATGCGCAAGTGTTGAACAATGCCTGCTTATGCAATCAAGGCTAACCATGGCAAGGGCATAAATCTTGCAAATATTCCTGTAGACCAGAATATGACATGCTAACTGCATTTAACAGAAAAAGCTAGTAAAAACAGTTTATTTTTAAAGTATTTTTAAACAATCAGTTTTTATTCATTTTCATGTATGTCCTCTATTTTACCTTATTTTTTTAAAATCATCATTAGATTGCAATACTTGTTATGTACCCTATTGGTTGCAGGATGGCTTTAAGGCTGCCATGAACTTATCTCTAGTAATACTTTGTCAATGACAGTCGTAATGCAGTAATGCATGGACTGGATCAAAGGTGAAAAGCTCTGCTTCCCATCCTTCATCTTTTTCACCCGCTAAGTACCCCTAATACAGACCTAATTATACTAAGCTTGGAACCTTGGCAATATGGTTTGAATAAGATTCTACAATACCGAAGAACAGGCTTTCAAGTGCCCAGACGACATTCACAAGCACATAAATGCACTAAATCACTAGCTCTCTCCCATAGTAAAAAGTACACTTTGTTCCTTTCTCCCAACCAGACAGGTTCAATCTTGCCTTCCTTAATGATGCTCCTAATGCAATCTGCAAAACACTGTAAAATACTCATCCCAAGTGCATACCTAACAATAGGAACATAGATCTTTACAAAAAAATGTTTGATATTATATTGAACACTGATCTCCCTCTCAGTTTGCTAACTATGGAACAGCAATTTGCTCATATCAGAAACAAAGCAAATTCTGTAGCCAAATTGCATCCATTTTCTGACCCTCAACAAGGTAGAAAACAGTGGTTTAAAAACACATCTAACAGCTTGCTTCTGTTACATTAGGTCATGTCACGTTGTTCCTGCTGTGTTTTATTACACAAATATAAAATTAACAACAGAGCTATAATGATTTCCTAAACTGGTTCCAACACAAATTTTCAATTTGAGGTCAGATGTATTGCCTAATAAAATTTTACACCACCAGTCAAATACTGGTAGTTAGTTCCCTAGAAATACAACTCTTCATTCAGCAGAATTAGTTTTAATACTGTTGTTCACAACATAAAATGAAAATAAATATTATTATAGCTTTATACAAAGTGTTCAGATAGTAATTTCCATGGGATATGGTGTTCAGTTACTTTTAATTTCAGATAACACTATTAAATATATTTACATTTGTACTAAAAAATACACTAACATTCCGAGTTCTTGATCTGATCCTCATAAATTGTCACTTTCACACCATTTAGTAAATACATGTTAGTATTATATGCTTATGGAATGTCAAACCTATATAACAGACTACTACGCTTTTTGACTTAGATACTTTTCCTCTTTACAATGAAGGATGTGAGCTTTATGCAATTAAATAGATTTTGAGCACCTCCGCAAATTAAAAATTGAGGGATATAATTTCACACTGATAGAATAGCATTTCTAAGTGCTATGTGCAAAACATCAGGAAAAGCTATTATTCTGCAACAGTCATTTGCCACAATGTAGCATGGATTTTATAGTACAATCTGAAGTTCTGGTATATTTTAGTTTCTGTCAGAAACCAGTGACATGAGGTCAGACAGTTGAAATTGTACTAAGAACATCAATAGAAATATTTCCATGAACATGCATCTCATAGAACGAGGGTAATTTAATATTTAAATGTATCTGGAAAGTATTAGTTTGAAGAAGTCCATTCACAAGTTGTGATTGTAAGCAGGTCTGTCATATTGGACAACCAAATTCTTACACTAAGATAGGTCTTAGATATTTCTGGTGTCTAGGTAATATCTCGAAATGAAGACCAACATAGAAAATGGGTATGCAAGCTCTGTAATAAAGGATTCAGCTACACCAAGCCTTTCATGAATGAAAGTAGGTTTAAAATAAAGCAAGTTGTATCATTAAAAAAGTAAGACTATGTTTAAAATGTGCTTGCATGCATGAATTGTTTTGTGGTATTTTTAATAGCATATATGGGCCAAAATATACCGCCCTTATTCACAACAAATAGTTCTTTACTCTGAGTAGTCCCATTCATTTGAAAGGGATTGCTCAACGAGTGAGGTACTACACAACATGAGTAACAGTATCTGAGTCTGGATCATAATGATTCATAGAGAAATAAACATGTTGCCCAAGTTTATCTGTCTGTCTTAAGGCCTCTAATTCCAGTCCCATCAGAATCACCTTTTCTCATGCTGAAAGAAAGACCTTCAAGCAGGCAAGTTCGCTTCTTCTATCTATGCTGGCTCAGTTTCTCTTTCCTGGAACAGTTCATTGTTCTCTACAACTGTCTGCCAGATTTGGAAGTTTTAGATCCCTGCCCCTCAGACATCTCTGTTAACTGCCTAAACAGAGTTCCTGCACTGGAACCTGTAGGCCTAAAAAAACTCCGACAATGTAGAATACAGGAAGGAAAGTGTTATAGTCCATAGACCTACAAGGAGCTGCAAAAAGTGCAGAAAAAGAATCAAAGTCACTTGATAATCCTTGCATTCCTCATCACAGGGGTGGAGAAAACCTGGGATATAAGCAGAAAGTGTTATACACCACAGCCCTAAAATACCTTGGCAACATGTTCCCTTGAGTGAGGCTGGCTGGGACCCTGGCATCCAGCCACGTGCAACCCCATGTACTGGAATCTTGTTAACAGTGGACTGGCTAGTGAGAGCCATTGGATCTCTTCCAAGCACTCCTGGTAAACACATCCCAGAGAGCGCAGAAATGTATTTGACATTTATAGAAGGCTTTTCATCATAATGGAGCCCAAAGAGCTTAAAAGTCCAAATTATACATGCACCCCTCCCCCACACTGAGACACTTTGGGTTTCACCCAGCCCAGTCAGGGGTTCAGTCAACATCGGCCTTGCAACTCTGGGTGCCTTAAATGCCATGCTGCTGTGGCACAGCCCTGATACCAGCTAGCACACCAACATGCAGGTCATCCAGTGGCTTCCACTGCCCCGTTTCTCATTTCAGGAGGGCCTCAACAACCCTTCCTGCCTGGAGTTCTCCCTCCAAACGTTCCTCTGCCATGCTCAGCCATTCTCCCTGTAACACCCACAAAACCATATCAATTTGCTGCTCTTTAACGAGACCGCACATAGCAGCATATTAACTTAACGGGGTTGACAAATCCTCCCTTTCAATCGAAGCACAGATCTGATTTATGGAAAAAGTAAAACAAGTTTGTTAACAAAGGTTTAAGTGGACCAAGTATACTGAATAAGCACAGAAATGGATGCAACAAACAAAATTAAAAATACACGTCTAAGATTAAAACTCAGTGTAGCAAACTAGAGAGTTTTTTGTTCAAATACATTTTTCTCACTGAAGTTATTCTTCCAGCATGGCTGGTCTGTTCTTTATCCAGGACCCAAAACATGGAGCTCAAAGCTGGTTTCTTTGACTCCTCAGATGAAGGATAACTATGGGATTTTCTCCCCTTCTTTTTATAGTCCAGTAAACCTTTGAAATGTATTCTTTGAAAAGTAAACCCAGATAAAATTTCTCTCTCCTTCTGGGGTGTAGACACTATATTGTCTTCTCCCCCACTTGTTAGTTTTGTTTACCTTATATGCAAATGTACCTTCATTGTCTCTACTTGGTGAATAAGCTGGTCAGACAGGCAGATACAGATTCCTTTGTTTTTGGCAGACTGGTCTTATGGATTGCTTGCTAAGCATATTTTAAGAAAATAATTCTAGCACATATTTATAATTCTTTGTATACACCCCATACATATACCACACAAGGATTTTCAACATCAGCGCATTACAAGTTTGTTTAGGATATACATATACACCACCTTTTAGATACAGATTAGGACAATAGCGTGTTGGGTGTAGTGAGCATGTCAAGAGTTGCTGACACAGAGCAGTAAACCAGCAATGGGCCTTTGTCACACTCACTAAATGCAATTTCCTCTGGAGTAGAGGGTATCCACCAAATAGGAACAGCATACTGTACAGCTATGAGGGAAAGGATCTAAAATCCCCCTCCACAGTAAATTATATGGTACTCATTTTCCATTATCTACTTCAAAAGGATCAAGAGCTGCAACAATCCTGCTGAAATTTATATCTTGGTTCCAGGTAGTCTACTCTTTCAAAGCTGGTACTCAAGCCACCAAGCTATTTCCCACTGTAATGCAGTGAATGTTTATCCATCAGCACAGTTGGTTTGCATGTTGTGGTTTCTATCACAGATCGAGCTGGCCACACATTGTAGTAAATGGCTGGAAACGGTGCAGATCACTATGCAAGTTAATATTTGTAGTCACCACTTTATTCAACGTGTTGCAACATTACAAAGGTTAGTGTTAACCATGCAATAATCACAACTCAAATAACAGCAGGATGCGTGAGGTATATTGCTGTGCTTATAGTTCTTGGAAATGTGATGGTCAGTAAAACTCTTCCTTCATATTTAACAGTAACTTTCTACCTGCTGATTTCATCACGTCTGACACAAGTTACTAAAATGTGGGGAAAGGTTAGAAATGTGGAACACTGGAGTGAGATTCAACCGAGAAAACGACAATGTTATCAAAGTATTCAATACTGGTTCTTGTCCTGTGGTCAAAAAGAATATTAACCATGAAAAATAGCAGATTTCTCATTCTAGAACATGCAGGGGAGGGTGCAGAAGAGGCAAAATAGCTTGCTTCGGTATCATTGTCCGTGTTCGGGGTAACAACCAAAAATACCCCCAAACAATCTAGGGTTTTTTCTATCCACCATTTCACTGAATGCCCAACCGCTATAAGTTACATCAATTTTCAAATCAATGTACAAACTCTGTGTAACTTACACCACTGTTGAATTTGGCCCTATGACTTCCACTGATCTCTTTTACTGTGTGGTCAAAAGTGTGAAGAATCCATGCATCCAAACATACAACAAACTGCAACCAGTGGTCTGAAAACAAAAACTTTGCAAACAGCACAACAATAGAGGAAGTTAAATCTGAGAAAGTCAATTTTAATAGTTTTTACTGGTCCTAGACATGTCCTATTGTAGGTAGTGCAACTAACATTCATGCAACTAAGCATCCATTGCATTAATGCAACGTTAGTTAGCAAGTATGTTTATAATAAATGTGGATTAATACACCTAAATACATAAAATAGTAATGTGAAAAAATATACAATTGTAGGTCTTGCATTTGTAAAACAAATTTAAATGCACAGTATTTGTGCATGTGTGTATATATATACACACGTTATGGATGTATATACATAGTACATATACACACATGCTATGTGTCCATTTGCATAGAGAGAGATGTAATTCTATGACCTGTGTTATGTAGGAGGTCAGACTAGATAATCATAATGGTGTCTTCTGGTCTGAAAAATCTATTATACACAAACAGTTATTGGAATAAGAACAACAAATTGTATTCTAATTGCTTTCAGAATATAGTCCATTGAAGACATCAGGTTACAAAGAGCTCATGCACATTTTTCTAGCAATTACAATATTTCTTTTAAGGTGAAGAGTCTTACACACACATCATCCCTCATATCCACAACCACGGTTTTGTGCTGAGTTTCTGTAAGGGCTGAGTCCTGTGAGATCAGCTCATGTGGAGATTAGGTTATACTATTAGAGATTAGCGTTGTTCCCCCCAACATAAGAGACGCTTTTGAGGTTTTGTTATTTAACTTGCCCCTCAGGCCTGGGGATAATGCCATTAGAGCCATTTTACAGGCAGCAGGATCCTATAAATGAGGCACTGATTTAAATAGCATTATGCAGAGTTGGTGTCAAAGTTCTCAGCTATTTACAGGTGACATTATCTGAAGTACAGCCAAGCAAGGATCATGTGTAGATTTAGTTTGATTGCCCACTGTGCATCAGAAACCACATTCTGCTCTTGATTTCCTTCTTAAATATCTCGCTTCAATTAAACATCTTCTAAAACTGTGCAGTAATAGTATCAATGACTGAAAAAGATCAGAGCTTGGTACTCCTTGGACACCGGGTCGAGCGAACATGTTGGACCTATTTTTTTCAGAACTAGTCTGCCTATCCCTAATAAACATCATCTGTAGAAGAAGGGGAAGAAAGATCTGACAATAGCAGCCCTCGACTGACTGACAAGTCTAAATAATCATTGTTTAATTAATCAAGATCTGACATTACTATCTATAATAACAAGACGTGGTATGAGTAGCTTAATGAATGAGTTAGATCCTTAACTCTACATTTCTTGAAGCCTATTTGAGACAGACACTATTTTCAGGAGTGAGCTTGCATCATGTGCAATGCTCATTTATCTTGGCATGTGAAGAAAAAAATGCTGTATTTTCAAATTAATTGTAAAAGTAATTGCCTGAAGTAATTATACATTAAGAGCCCAATGCTGCAAACACATGAGAAGCTTTATACATATGAGTAGTCCTGCTTAGCTCAGTGAAACTACTCACATATGTAAAGTGACTCATATAAATGACTGCAGGATCAGGTCCTAAGTTTTGAAAAGAGCACTATATGCTTGTTAATACAGTGGGTCTCAAACTGGTGACCCCTTTCACACAGCAAGCCTGAGTGCGACCCCCCTAATAAATTAAACACACTTTTTAATATATTTAACACCATTATAAATGGTGGAGGCAAGCAGGGTTTGGGGTGGAGGTTGACAGCCCCAGCTAATACCCTCGTGACCCCCTGAGGGGTCCCGACCCCAAGTTTGAGAACCCCTGTGCTATTATATACGTATACTTCTAATCATCCTTCTGTTGCATACAAATTGTATATGGTGGATTTCGCCATTTATTAGCATGCATTTGAAATTCCATATTCTCCCAAAGTTTATTCATGCATTCTTGATATGGCAGTAATTAGCATATGTGAACACTCCCTTTCTGGAGTGGTTTGTGTTGCGTTCCCATCTGATTTAATTACTACGTAATGTAACTAAATACCAATTAAAATTCAACGGCACAAGTATTCCTAAAAATGTAGATATTTATCAGACAGTACAGTGTCTTTAAGTGTTTTTTTTAAATTACTTTATTCCTTCAAACTGGACCCAAAATTAGTTTTCTGTGTATTGTTCTAATAATGTTGCTATTATATTTAACATACTATTTACAGCACATTATGTATATTTTTTAGGAATTAAATGCTTTTCATACTGACTTCTTTGTTATTATTTTGAAGCAGAGTAGATGCCTATAGCTGAACTCTGTATGTTTCAGAACTGACAGAAAGTAATGAAAGGTTAACATAACTAGAGTGAAATCCTACTCCCACTTAAGTCAATGGCAAAACTCTCCTGGGGCCAGGATTTCACCCCTAAAGTGTATCTTCCTTATGCCAATGTATCGTTAAAAAATCACCAAATACTAGGCCAAATCCTGCAGTCCGTGAAAAATTTCTCTGAGTCAGGACTTCAGGAGTGGACCCCACCACCAAATTGTGGTCCACAAGAGTTTTGTAATTGACTTCAATGGGATCAACATTTTTTAAATTGGTTACAATTAGTCATTCACATGACATAGTGATGGTCTGGAATAAGAATATTAATATAATCAATGATAATTTTAGATTGTTAACTCTGGGACAAGGAGCATCATTTTCTGTGTGTTTCAACAGCACTTAACACAATGGGGCTCCAGTCTGATTGGTTTCTAAGTGCTACCGGGGTATAAATGCTAAATAAAATAATAATAATAATAATAAGTGGCTAGTTCCCCATAGAATGACCTTAAATTTACTAGTGTTTGAAATAAGCAAATAGCTAGAAGAGCTATGGATACTTTTCATTTGAAACATTCTAGGTAAAATATGGTTCCTGTACATTTGACTTCTCAAATCTGACAGTTATAAAACTGTCTCCGTAATGCTTTGCATGTCTGCAGCACTTTACACATTATTTAGTTTTGAAATAGGTAAATATCATTGCCTCCATTTTACAGATAGGGAAACTGAGGCTCAGAGAGGGTGACTTGTAGAGTTGGACAGAAAAGTCAAATTATTTTTCAAGGGAAATTTATTTATATTTTAGTTCCCTGCAAATTATTTTTCAGTTTTTCAATGACAAACTGATAAAAACAATTATTTTGCTATTTTTGAAAACTGTTTGCAGCACAAAAAAATCAATTTTAAGTTAAAATTTTAGGTTGTTGGGTTTTTTCCCTAAAAACCAAATAACTAAAAAAAATTGTTGAAAAGTTTTTGGGTTTTGCTTTCTGGATTTTCATTCAAAACTCAGAAAATTTCAACCAACATGCAAAGTTTTGGTTGAAAACCAATGTTTGGTCAAAAAATGTTTTGATGAAAAAAAATATGGACCATCTGTAGTGACTTGCCCAGTGATAGGATCAGGATTAGAACTCTGCCTTTCTTATTTCCAGATCCCTGCTTCATCCAGAAGCCATAATGCTCCCCAAAGCAAATCATTTATCTACCCTGTGGCTTATCTCCACCTTTGCAGAACAGGGGCAGTACTATCTGCCCACTTCATAACTAATATTGTAAAGGGCTCAAAGTGCAAAGTATAATTAAGGCCAGTCACTGACAGGTTCATAGGACCCAAGGCCAGAAAGGACCATTGTGGACTTCTAGTCTGACCTCCTGTATAACACAGGTCATAGAACTTCCCCAAAATAATTCCCAGAGCAGATCTTTGAGAAAAAAGCACCCAATCCTGGTTTGAAAATTGTCAGTGATAGAGAATCCACCATAGCCCTTGGTAAACTATTTCAATGGTTAATTTCTCTCACTGTTAAAAATGTACACTTTATTTCCAATCGATATTTGTCTAGCTTCAACTTCCAGACATCAGAGTGTTTTTCAAGCACTCTTAGACACCACTGTTTTCCAGGGCAGCCCTGATCCAATATTTTCAAGTCACCACTGTGAATCTTCACACTAACCTTCACAAACAGCAAATATTGCTGAAAATATTGTGCAAAGAAGCTCATCCAAAATTTTTCAAACTCTTAAAAAATGCTGTAATTTTGGGCAACTCTCGAAAACTGAAAAATGGGCAAAGTCTCATGAGATGGGGATGGTTTGGGTGGGAAGGGGAATAGTCCTAATGAACATTTTGCTCAGTTCTAAAGTAGGTGACAACTCTGTCCACCATGTACTGTGATGCTGTGTTATTACAAAAAGTGAAATATACTCCCAAGCATAAAGACAAAGCCTGAGCAGCCAAAACTCCCCCTCCTCCCCCAAAAGAGAAGCTGGCTATTCTCAAGCACAAAAATGACTAATCACCCTTTAATCAAGTTATGGTTAATACAGTCATCCAATTTTTTGCTTAATCAGGTTAATATTCAAACGTGCTAAATATTAAATCCCTTCAGACATGCAACCTTGTTTGCCAAATTTCAGAACAAATTTTTATATTAAGATATAAATCCCTGAAAATAGACCAATGTAAATGCTGAGAAACCCTTAGCTATTGTAGTATAAATTGGCAGCTCTGAAGTCAACAGCAAATTATAACTGAAATTAGTTTCTATTAAAAATCCTGATTGTATCTGGGATTGAATGAAAGGTGATTTCAACACCAAAACACATTTTCGGTTCCTTTTATATTGATGAAATATCCTTTTCTAAACAAATTTATATATTATTGAAGTTTGCAACAAGAATGAGAATCTACCATAGTAAAATATATTATCACTAGAATTCAATATTAACCATACAAATAATTTTATTACATTCCCTAGTAGTTAACGTATACATCTATCTGTCTCTGGTAGATCATTCATAGTCATATTTATTCAGTTTTTTTTTAAAGGTGTTTCATGCCTGCTCAAGCAGAATAAATGATAAATAATGCATTTCCTCAATGTTGGTGGGAAAGCTTGGGCTATAATTAGCATATGCAATTACATATTCTGATACTTGATGTTCACTGATGTCATTTCTGTCGTTGTATACAGTATAAACGAAAGGCAGGCATTCTGAATAAGCCTTAACAACTTTATTCTTATAAACAACCCCTGCAGTTCAAGACAGCTTCCTTTGACCAACTCTGTGAGGTAAAAAGGCCCTATTCTATAGCTCCCACCAGCTTTATTCTAAGTGAAAACACCACTTTGTGCTGCATGTTATGTTAAAATAACGGATTTGTGTTGGTTCCTGAAGAGAGGCGGAATGAAAACTATCGACACTATGGATAACAAGGCCCCCTTAAAGACAAAGTATGGGGAGATGCTGGGTAGGGTCTCCAACAGAGGACCTTTGTACTTCAATGCAAATGAATCTCTGAAAAACAGACTGCAGACAATGACCAAGGAGAAGTCACAGAGAACCAATCCATCTGCAGCTATTTTGTTAACTCAATGTTTCGTACATTCTTTCTCTTACACAAAACACTTGATGTTGACAGCTGTGAATTTTAAACAACTATTCTGTGTATGTTTTTCTAATTTTGTGTATTCAGATTGTTTCCCTGCATTGGGGGGGTTGAAAGCTGAGTACCGCAGATTCCATAATTTAGAGATTTCATGCCTTTCAAAAAGTCACAGCAACTCTGATTGGAAAACAAAGTAGAAATTAAGTGTTTAATGAACAGTGCTTCAAATGGCAAGGAAAAGCAGAGTTGCTCTAATGATATTACACAATACAGAACGTGCATAAAGTATGAAATATAAATTAGGAATTCCCCTTGAAATATTATATTGTGCATGTGACAATTATAATGATAAAAAAATATAAACTTTGTTCTAGCTTCAACTACATTATGATTGTTTACACCATTGCGAAGATGTCTTCTCTTACATTAGCGGAACACTGTCAGCATTTTCTAGTGCAATTCTTTATAGGGAAATTGCAGCAACATGGAGAAAAATTTTGTTACAAGTCAATTAATCAAATCAACTATTTGAATACCAGCAATGTTTCCATGTAATGTCTGAACTTTTTCACCAGTTAAAATAGATGCTGATTTACAAGCAACGTTTTCTCTGTGCGTGTGTGTGTTTTGGGTGCGGGGGCGGGGGGGGAGGATTAGTTTTCAAATTAGGCTGAAAAATTGGATAGTTTTGTATTTTCAAAAACACGGGAGAAAATAGCAATCCATATATATTGCATGGATCCTCCACATTCAGTGTTTCCATCATAAGCTTTGGAAGGTTTGCAAATAAAACACTGCATACACACTGGTGTTAGACACTGTCAGTAAAGAATTGTTAGGTTAAAAAAACCCTCAAGAGTTAATCCATTAATTATGGATCAGATTCTGGTGTCTTGATGTGCCGTAGGAGAGAAAGGAGTAAATAGAGAGACAGTGTGACCTAGGACAGGGCACTGGACTGAGAGACAGGAAACCAGGGTTTTATTCCTAGTTTTGCCACTGACCTCCTGTGTAACCTCGAGCAAGTCACTTCCCCACTCTGTCTCTCTGTTTTACCTTCTGTCTTGCAAGGCTGTAAACTGTTTTGGGCAAGAAATGTCTCTTACCGTGCTTAGTATAATGTGGCTCTGATCTCAGTTGGTGCCTCTGGATGCTATTGTAATTCAAATAATAATGTAAATCCCAGAAAAATTCTACTCCCTGTATTCAAAGGAGTGCGAGGACTTCTCCTTTGCTATTCCCCTGGGGGCTCATCTTATCCCATCACCATCACACACAGAGCTGACCAGCCATGTAGGAGTGATTATACTGCACCCCATGAAGGACTGAGGAGGATTGCAGAGAGGAGCAAAAATGTGGAAGAGAGGCTGTTTGATCAGGCAGGGGGCAAGGGCACTTAACCAGCATCATTTTGCCTCATTCAGCCTATTCATGGCTACAATATACATCATCATACACCCACCATCAGGGAGGTGAAGCTTGTCACATAGGGAACAGAATAAAGGATTAGCTGCCTTATTCTCATGGGCACAAGCCCTAATCTACAAGACAAATTGCAACATGCTCACTTCAGCATTTACTCCCCATCTGTGACTGTAACTGCCCTGAGAGAGAGAATATGTGGAGCCACAATACAGAAGCCAATGGCAACATGGCCACCGAGCCATCAATACATGGAGAAATGGCAAAGTCAGTGTCCATCCAGGGACACACATGGTTTGGGCCATAATTTCTTACCTGAGTGTTACCAGCCCTGTATTCAATCCTTCCTACGACAATCCCATCCCCATTATGACATTTTTATATTACATTACATGACAGAATAAATAATAATGTCACCATAGCACCTAAGTGCTTGTGCTTCTACCCCATTGAGATCCAAAATGTGCCAGGTGCTTTGCAAACATAGTAAATGACAGTCCTTTGTCCCAAAAGCTTAAATTTCCTTCCATGGCTTTTTACACAGAAGGGAATGAAAAGAACCAAAGTATCAAATGTTTATCATTCTAATTACTTATTTACCTCAGACCACAATGGCTCATTAGGAGGCATGATAGTCTATTCAATATATACATATCTAGACACTCCATTGGCTCAAAATTTTGTCTCTCTCTCTCTCTCTCACACACACACACAGCCCCTCAATACAAATTTACAATCTCTCATGTAACTAAGTGCTTAACAACTCTGTGATACAAGGATTATTGACACACAAGACATAACAGCTGTTTAAGAGTTACTACACAAGAGCTTTCCAAAGAGAGATCACTTCGTCATTTTTACTATTTATTTTCTAAACTATCCAAAGGCTACTCACATTCACGGCATGAACTGAAGAGCAGCAAAGTTCAAGTATAACTAAATTAAGCAGTTTTTTGTCCCTGGGGAAATGGAAAAAAAATCTAAAATGACAACACCTCTGGGTTTGGTGTGGTATGAGGTTTTTCATTGTCTTTTTTTTTAGACACTCAAGGAGCTTTAAAACAGCTTATTTTTTTCTGGAGAAAAAAGATTCTAGGCTGAGACCTGGTATTTCAAGTTTAGTCTCAGAATTAATTTTAACAGCCAAGTTATAAACCCCTTAAAAGAGTGTTTATCAAGGGAGCCGTGACAGACCCTTAAGCACAGTGGCAGTAATGGGTGTCTCTGTAACACCAGAACCTTTGAAAATATAAAAGAAAAGGGAGTTCATTAGTTCCCCCCGCCCTCCACCTTAACAATGAATATTTCTGCTGCCAAACTTTCAGACGCAGAGTTGGTTTCCTTTCAAATAACTGATGTAGCCTTTCTTCAGCATCCAGTCCAGACAAGTTCTCAAACGTGAAGCAGGAAATCACACCGTCAAAGGAAAACTGAGCATTTCTTCCACATGGTCTGGGTCAGCCCCTCAAAAACACTAGATTTATACTGTGGCTGCCAAAAGCCTTGCATTTCCATGCCCCCCTGTTGCTAAGATAAAGGATGTTTCCTACTGCCTCAGAATACTGTACTCATTTAAAACTCCAGCTATGTTCTGACAAAACATGCTGCTGTCACCCCAAATTGAGCAAATGAGCCTATGTCCTACAGTATAAAGACCAAAAGAGTTATTGAATATCACCTGGGGAGCACAAAATGAACAGGATCCCATTTCTCTCTGACCTTTTTGGGCATTTTTTCCTGAAATTGGCCTAGCCCTTCAGCCTTCATTTCTCATTCTGTCTGTGGTAGCACAGGAAGGACAGCTAGGACTTTTCAGTTTCAAACAGATCAAGTTTTGTTAAACAACATTTTTTCCCTTCTTTTTCAAACCAGAAGCGGAAAGGAATACTGTGAAGAAAATGGAAACTGGCAAAAAGCTTTAACTTCAAATAGCCTTATAAGTCAGTGCTGATGTGCAAAACTAATTCTGGGGTTGACTTTTTTTGCATTTAAATATGACTAGATCACTATAAAAGAGGGTGGGAAAAGTACAATATAGATTATCATCTGAGTGAAAAATGCAAACGTGTAGTTTTATAACTTCTGATTACCAAAGGAAATAAAGAGGAGACTTCTTGGCACCAATGTTTATGGACAAGATTATTTGTAACATATAACTAATACAAATGCACAGAAAACGGCCCAAATAAAGAACACAATGCTACATTACTTGGTGTCTAGGAAAAAGACATTTCAGTCTGCTCAGCGATTAAGAAATCCTATGAAACAGGAATGTCTAGCTTTAAAAAAATAAACATGCAAAAAACTTCTTTTGTTAAAAAGAACACTGCAGAATACAACAACTCAGAATATAACAATTTGTTCAAGGTTAAGGGATGTTTTCTATGCAATTAGAAAAACCTTGTTTTATGTAAGTTTGCTCCCATGATTTAGGACTAGGTAAGCAACAGTCTGATATTAATACACAATTTATGAGATTCCATATCGTCACCTATTCCAGATTTAGTTCAAAGTCTATTATACCATTCATCATATATACATACTTTATATCTTTTAAAGACAAGACTTAACTCATTGTGCATAAACTGGATGGATTCTTGTATTTCATCCTGTAAACACGCCCCACAGGCAAGGGGCTACACCCTATTAAAATGCCTGTAACAGAGTCTGGATCCAAATCTGTTGCTGTTTAAGTCGCTAATAGTGCTACCACTTCTAGTAATCTAACTTTTGCCTCTACTTCTGTCTCTGCAGCTTTCAGAGTTGTCATTGCTTTCATGCGGTTGGTCCAATGCACAATTCAGAAACACTTACAGTCTCCTCTATAACTAAGAGGAAGAAACAATTTTCTACCATATGAAACAACATCTAGTGCAAAGGGTCAACAAGCACGACAACTGCCTGTATGGATCTGGAGCGCTGAAGGGTGTAAAGAAGACTCAAGTGTAGAGTGGGATCCTGACTGCCATTAACTCGTCATGTAAGAGATATATGAAATCACTCAAGCAGAAGGGGAGATCTCTGACAGCTCACTCGATGAGAGAACGCTACCATATTGAACAGGCATCTGGAGCAAAGACACCTCACACTTGTTCTTACTCCAGCAGAGAGAAAGCAGTTGCATGAAATGTTCAGAGTGCTGAAGAATGGTGTACAGGTGCAGTAAAAACTAATAGGAAATATAGTTTCTTTTGATCCTTTTAAAGAACAAAGTGGTCACTCTTAAAATGTACCACTTTCCCTTGGATAAACAGATTCAGTGACCCAGTATTTGCAACACTCTTATTAAAGGAAATAAGGCAAATATAGATGTAATATTATTTGATCTGCAGACAAATGGGAAGTGTTTCAGGGTGACCCACTATATCAAACCAGATCTTGATTTATTTTTGACTAGAATAAATAATCTGAAATAAAACACCAATTAAGAAACTGTTACACTCCTATTTGGTTAAGTATCGATCACTATGCAATTCAGTTTACCAATAAGGAACACTCTGGAGAGGGGAGGGGAGGAAAGACTTGTTAATAAGAGCCCATCCTTAATAGAGAGTCATTTTGTGAGATTTTTATAAACAGTGGATTTGGAACAATCTATTTCAATTGTTCAAGCATATAGGATGAGGGAAACTGATATTCAAACGCCTTCTAAGAGGCCTCTATCTGGGCTGCTTCTCTCTTTACATCACCTGCAATAGCCAGGAAGATCCTGCTTCCACAGAGGTGAAGGTCAGATCAGATTCCACCAATAAATTCAGTATTCAGCTCTGCAAGGTGTCAGTTTTGTAAACTCTTGAAGCCAGAACATAATTTATACCAGTGAAATTTAATTTTTTGCTGACAGATCGCTTTCCTCTTGAAGCTACTGGTTCATAGACTGTGCTTGGACACTGCTGCCCAGAAAAAAAAAAAAGATCACATAGCCTCTGCGAGCTCATAGCTGCTGACATCAATAACCAGGACAAAAAAACATGTGTAAACATAAAGGCAGCTTCATAAGCAACAAGCAGCAACTGAGAGAAAGTGAGTCAACAGTGAAACAGAAACCTCTCCCCGCCCCCAATATTTCACACCCAAAGTTCCTTCCCCCTTTTCGAGCAGTGATGACATTTACTTCATAGTTAGATCTTCTCCCACCTATCGAGCACATGAAGGAAGGAAAAAAAATCCATGCCCAGGTGGATTTAATAAGGCATATTTAATACTTGGGGTCAGGGAAAGACGTATGAGCACCATATGTAGGGGACTGAACGGATTAAGAGATTAGGAATGAGGGCATGAAGCCTTTCACCTTGAGGTCACTGCTCTGACTCTGGCTCATGTCAGTAGTGACCGAAAATTGTAATCCCCAGGCAGCTATTCAGTGGCCTATGTGGAATGGTCTGGGTGTCTTGCTTCAGTTTCCAGCAGATACAGGAATCCAAAATTGTTATTTGCACTCGCATGGGCAGCCTCAGTGGAGAAGGTTCAGATTAATGGGACTAGAGATTAAACCACATTCTCAGCTCTAAAAGTGGCATCTCTTGGTGCAGGATTGAGCCAGATTAGCAAGAAGTGATGTGTGTGTGAGGAAATTAGCAGAGCAGTCCTTTCACCATGTAAAAAGAGAGGTCTGAAGAGTTTCCAACACAATCAGTCTGGTACATTTCATGAACACTAAATTCATTTCAATAAACTTAAAAAGGAAATTAACTTTATGTGAAGCTGTTGGGGGAAGGCTGAGATTTCCAAATGATCAGTCACTTGCCTGCTGGCTATTCACATGCTTAAAATTACATATGTGTTTACATACCTTTCTTAATCAGGGCCATTGTCAATGAGGGGGAGATTTTCAAAGGCACAGATGGGAGTTAGGTATCCAGCTCCCTTTGATTTTCAGTGGGCACTGGGTGTTTAAGAGCCATTTGTGTCTGAAAATCTCCCCCGAAGATTTTACTAATTTGCATGAGTTTATTTATTTTTTAAAATTAAGTCTGGTTTTAAAATACCTTTTTTTTCTTAATTACTCTGCTGAGTGAAAGCAATCACTTTTTCCCTCAGAGAGGACTACAGTGTCCTGTTCTGCAGACCAGACCTGTGCCAACCACTTACTCCATGTGCTCCTAGCACACTAAGATCTACAATTAAGATGGTGTGTAGAACACAGATGCCGCACACCGAGCTAGCATGGATACAAACAGCAGTGCAGATGCTTAGGTGAGTAGAGTGCCCTACGCACCTGAACCCTAGAGTATACCCTATACAACTCTCTACACACCCAAGCAGTGCCTTCCACATCTACATTGCTATTTTTAGCAGCACAGCGTTCCACTGCTGGAGCCTTTCCCCACCAGAGCAAAGTCTCCAGAAGAGTGGAAAGGCGCTGGCTGTGGGGAAAAGGCTCTGGCAACTAACTGCAGCTACACACGTGTAGCTACACGCCACAGTGTGTGTGGTTGCGGCCTGCCTGCTACTGCGGTGTGTAGCTATACCTACCTACACACCATCACAAGGACAGGCAAGTGTAGACAAGGTCTAACAAAGTGAAGTGTTTCTTTAAAATAAATGACATTTCAATTTACATTATATCTCCCTGTTTAAACTGAACATAGGTAATGGATATGGTAGAACCTAAACAGATTCTAGATTATTTCACACACAAGGGTCACAAGCTGTTCATATCGACTTTTTATGAACATTTGCTGTATCTTTAAAGAAGAGGTAGTCTTCATAGCACCTTAAGGGAGGAATCTGAAAAAGCACTATGATTTAGGGACTTGAAAATGTTACCCACATTGTATATGTGACTGATGCCACTCACTCAGTGCAAACTATGTCAACTATTTGTAAATTCCCAGAAAATGGCTTAAAAGGACAGATTTCCTGCAGGGAAAATATATTACAGACATATGCCTCTCTGAAACTAAGGAGCACAGACAACTTCCCCTATGGGCAGGTTGTTTCATTACAGTGTTTTTTGCATCTTCTTTTGAAATACTAAATGCTGGCAACTGTCAGAAACAGATACCTATCTATACAGAGCATTGATCTGATCAATATGCCAGTTCTTCAATAAGAGACAGGTATTTTGAACAAGGGGTCTCCCACTTTATATTCGCACATTCCGGGTACTCTGACTTATTATTAGCCCACCACACATACCTTCACTTCCTCATCTTCCCTTATTGAGGTGCCAACAATTTCTTTCAAGGAGGCTTTTCAGTAAGTGGTGCTGTATTCCCTCCCAGCCGTAATAATAATATCAGGACCAACAGACACAACATGGTTCCAACAAGACATCCTTCTGTTTGTTCAGATTTCTGTTCAGATCCACCTCTTTCAGCACATGCTTCTCATTCACATAGAAGATGTTCTTCCTACACCAAAACCAACCAAGCTTCAACTGACAATTTGCAGTAAAGACTGGACTTCCCTGAAAGTCATTCCTCCAGCATCTGTGAATAGAATACCCAATGGCATATGTCAGTCAACTACATCCTAAACTTCTTAGCAACTTTGGAGAAATCATGATGATATTATTCACTGTGATATCAACAATAGGAGAGTTATGTCAAGCTTATGCACAGGAATTCTCATTCATCTTTATGGAGACAAGGCTGACAGCCTCACCTTCACAAATTGTGCAGACATCATCTTATTCTTCACTGGCAAGGTCCATATTTTTACTTTCATTTGTCCTATTGGCAATGCTCAGTTCCAGAGAGATAAATCAGCTATGTATATCAGATGGTTTCTCCTGATGAACTGCTGAAGAGAGGACTGAGTGCAACAAGTGTGATGTGGCTTTTAGACACTTCAATAGAGTCTGATAGTGTTAAATGTCTTGTTACATACAGATTTAAACAGCTGTCATTACACCAAAAACTGTCTCAGTTATGAAGCAAGTGCACTGAGAGAGCAAGTTGTACATCAGAATTATCCACCATGATAGAAGTTGGATCGAGAACGAATTTAGTGCTACACCAGACTTCATAAATGCACCTGATCTCTCCCTGGTGATGAATACTTATACATGCTCAACCTCCTTTGATATGAAAAGGAGTCAACAGCTACATCAGCATTCCTCTTGATTACAGGTAACTCATCACTGTTGTTCACCTTGAAGGTATCCTCATCTCATATTAACTACAGATAGTCCTTGACATACTGGCAGGTGAGGATGAAAGAGATCTCTGAGCCAAAGAAAATAAAACAGATTAATATAGTTGCTCAGTTGTGGCACCTGCCAAGAAATGAGGACTGGTGGCAAGTAGGATGAATATACAGAACAGTTCATTTACTGTACCTCTCTGCTACATGCCAGTTAGTCCATTCTTCCGACAGTAAAGGTTGCTCAGCAGATTGGAATTTGCTTAAACAGGTACAAAATGCACCAGATTAGGTTAGACTTGCTTAATGGCAGTGAGGATAGCCAGTTGCAGAAACCTTCAACATAACATATTGGATAGGTATAATATTGGGTATATACAGTAGAAAAAGTCTCAGCGCTTGCCTTTATTCACAAGGCAGCTTAAGGGTATGAACTGCTAAACTCTGTCATTATCACTTAACTTATAGTGCTCCTTAATATGATATAGTGTTCTAGTCTGGGGGAAAAGATCTTGTTAAGAGTTCGTATTTGACTTTGATCCAGTGACACGTTTCTGAAGGAAGGTACCTGACAGGACAAAGATGCACAGTACTTCATTTACCGTGTATACCATAAGTGGCAGTTTAGGAATCACTGTCATGAGTCCTCAGTATGTTTGTGCCTAGCATCCAATAAAAGTAGAATGTGGATAATCGGAACTATTCCTGCTATATTTCAGGAGTTGATGGCTTAGCAGGAAATTTTGCGGGCTGGGTTGAATAACCAAATTTACCTACACCATTCAGAAACTAAAAGCCTGGGCTTTTAACTTAGATTCAAAACCCGTAGAGTGTCCCAGCTGACATTATAGTGGCAGAGTTAAGACCTCAGTCCAGGTCTTAAGCACAGGTATAACTTTAAGCAGGTGAGCCGCCCCATTGATGGCAAGTACTTTGTTGGAAAAATAGTTAGCATTCTACCCTTTTGTTTTCCAGCCGCTCAGAACTTCCAATAACTTAGCTGGTATTTGGCATGAAAATAGGCCTAGACTGTAAGTTCTTTGGAGAGATCCAGCACAAGTTGGATTAGACTTTGGTGAGTTATGGGCCTTTTAAAACTATGCTCTGCACATTTTACATTTCTCTTTTTCTTGCTAAGCATGTGAAGTGTACATTTAAGGAGGTCCTCCTTGCAATGTGTAGCTAACTTAGCTGAAGAGTGAAAAGTTTAGTAAAGATAAACAGCATTGAGGCAGGGGCTTTGTATTCATCTTGTAAGGAAAGATTGCATGGTATGGTGTTATTTGAGAATAGTAAATGACCATGAATGGATGGATCATAATGCACAGAGTGCATGCCAACAGTCAGAGTTAAGTTTGCCCATTTAACTTCAGATTTCTCATTTCCTGACTTAAAATATGCAACTTTAATTGTCTCTTAACTTAGGTTTTTTTATGGTATTAATATTTGGTTTAGCTACTTGCCATAATTTTTGCCAAACTAGTTATTTTACTTTAGAGAAATCGGTATAGAGTGATGGATGTGCTTCAAGATGTAATTCAAGCAATATATTCTCTTGAAAAACAAATTTTTTCCTTTTCTCCTGATGATACCCAACAGAAATTCTCATCTCTTTAGAAGTTCTGTAACTAAAGCATGCGCTATTTTAATATGCAAATTTCTTGTCTTTTTTTTAGAGTTAAGAATCTCCTTTACTCATGTATTTATTTATTATAAAACTAAAATTAAGGAATAGCTTCAAAGAAAAATACAGAACACAAAAATTTTAGAGTGAATCTTACTATCTACAGGAATGGTGGAATGCTGCAGTGAAGTCTCTTATTCTTAATACACCATTATATACGCAGTGTACTGCAATGAATTTCTTAAGTATATAAATAGACCCAAAATATGTGGTGTGATAAATCTTTTTATACACAAAGCAAAATTCTAAGGAGTGCTGCGCACCTTCAGTTTCCTTTAACTTCAGTGGGAGTTGAGGGCTCTCAGCACTTAACAGTTGTGCTCAGCAGTTTGCAGGAAGGGACCCTTACATCTAATTTGCAACATCTGATATTCTACAGTGGATTTTCCCAGTCACTGGTGTAAATTATTTATTTATCCGTATTTCCAAAATGTGCTAATGATCGCTAAGCAAAAGTACATAATACTATAACAATAATACCGTTTTCTGTAAACATACATTAAATTCAAAGGAAGGGTAGACAGAGCAATCACATTCTGACCTATTTTCCTTCAATTCCACTGTTGCAAATCCTCACAATCTAGCCCTGGAAACAACTTTCTGTTAAGTGGGGGAGGAAACCCTCCCCAGTGCCTATAACATCCCTAAAGCTACAGAGGGTGAAAAAAATTACGTTCTTAACTCACAAGGCCCTTTTTACAGATAATCATTTCTTTTAGGTAAAGGTCAAATTACAAGACTTTTTGAATTATGCAGTGATTTTCATTTTGGCTTATTATTCAGCAGAATAAAATTTATGATGTCAAATATCATGACAGTTAAACTTGAATTTGTTCTATTTCAGAATGACATCTGGATATAGAAAATAACAAACCTTCCATATTAAAATTTCCTTGTATTTTGATGTTCTTCCTCATAAAAGACATTAGACCAGTAGGTTTTTAGACAGATGTTTAGGAAAAATAATGTAATTAGGTTTTGATAAGAGAAATTAAGCATAGAAATTTGACAAGAGGAACTGACTATTTACAATCAATTATGAACACACATGCTCAATTGTTTGGACTCCAAATGTTGGAAGAAAACCTAATAGACACTATTTTATAGCCAACAGACAAAAATCTAAGAAATATGTTCAACAATGCAGTGTAACCCATGCTCTTCAAGAAAATATAACTGTAAAGAGGTACGTTTTATTTGTTAATGTATGTGTGACATAGATGATAATTTTTAGCTGACAGAACAATTATTTACATCTTTAGTGAAAACTGAGTAGTCTTAAGGTGTTCAGTGCTGTTCACTCATGCAAGGAATTCTTGTCAAATATTTTAATGAGAGGAAAAGTATGGCAGTCAAGATTAAAAGTCAAGGTGACCTTTAACTGTGCAAAACAGTATCTACATATCACCTTACATTTTTTTAAGGTCATTACTTTGTCTCTCTTGAACAGACATTCCATAAATGGAAGAGTATGGTACAATAGTACATTCAAAGAGCAAATAATAAAAATTGTTCTTAACTCCAAATTAAACTCTTTTACATATATTTTAAATTTTTCATGTCCTTGGGTATGAAACTGAAATTGGTTGTCTACTGTGAAATGAGTCAAGAAATCAAAGTACTAACACAGAGATACACAATTCTCAGGTAGTCTTTGATACAGCAATGCAGCACCTTCTTGGAAAACAATACTGCACCCTTATAAAGAGCAAACAATATAGATTTGGGTTTGATTCTTGAGTCTTGGCCAAGATGCACAAGAGCACAAGATCAGGAGGTGGAAATTAAGGGAGCTGTATGTTGAAGGACTGCTGTAAGTTGCTCCCACTGCATGACCACGGTCATTCTTGCAGGTGAAAATTGTTCAGCCGCAACAGTGTTCAGGCCATGGCTCCCTTTTCTACTACTATACTAGGGACTGCCTATGGATTGGTGGAGCAAATGCACTGTTAGCTTTACATTGTATAGGGTTTCCTCTAAGCAGAAGGAATACCAAGGCAAACAGTTAAAATGGTTTTAGACAGTAAAACCTGTGTGCCACGAGAGCAACACAAAGAGTTAATCCAATATATTTAAATAGCTTATAATCATTTTATATTTTAAGTTTTCAATTCTTTATCATCATTACTGGGATTGAAACATTTGCCAAAGATACAATAATTATCAAATATGTGCATGACTAAAGAGAATGAAGTTCTATTTTTCAAATATTTGCTCACTGTCATTGCCAGAGAGAGATGGACAATAGCCACAATAATCACTTATTTTGGTAAAAGAACAAAACTTAAAGACATTGGCTACATTAATTCCAAATGGAACACTCCCACTCCCAACCTTTGCAAGTCCTAGGCTGTTCCATATGCCCAACACTAGAGGAACACAGTTCCACAGGCTTTGACAACAAGAGAGCCCCCCTCTATGTGAGAGAAACTGGGTTCTCCCACAACTGAGCTTCTGGGTATACCTGATTGACTCCATTTTTTTAATCACATTCCCAAATTTGGTCTCCTAAGTTTTAACAGGAAAGGTTCTTTGTTAAATTGCTTGGCTACCAGGTGCTGTACAGCTGCAACAAAATTTAGGCCTCCATCTTGCAAACACTTATGCATGTGAGAAACTTTACAAGCATGAGTAGTCTCACTGAATGCAAAGCAACTATTGATGTGCATAAAGTATTTGTAAGATAAGGGCCTAAATTTGTAATCACAGTTGAAAATATAGTTTTCCTTTCAAACACTACCAAAAAAGATTTTCTGCTCCCCCTTCTCTTTTGACATTAATCTTAAAACTTGAATAATATTTCCTAACCTGCTAATATTCTGTCGCTTTGGTGGACGTGTGGGAGAGTCCACAAATTATTTTGCAAGCCTCTAAATGAATTAGGCAAGGACAACGGGAACCAATGACTTTCCATTCGCCTCCACAATTCTTACTTACAATGACTGCAATTCTGCCAAAACACAGACATGTGTGATACAATGAAGAATAGGAATGGACATTTTTATTATATTAATCACCACTGATGACATCTTTTTCATTTGTACCTATCTGGATCTTTTAATTCATTAGTTCTCTGAGGAAAAATCATAACTCTATCCCCAAAAAGTACTCCCTGGTCTATTGCGGAGGCTGCTGGTCATCCTTTTTGAGGGAAAGGAAAGATCTTTAATGAACAATCCTACCTCCATCCAATGGAGATGCAACTCTTGGAGAATCCTGAATAGTAAGTTCTTGAAAAGTTCATGGCTTTGGGTATGCCTACACTCAGCAGCACAGATAGCTGCACTACTGTGGTGCTACAGTGTAGACACTTCCTACATCGACAGAAGGAGTTTTCCCATCCATGTAGTTAATGCACCTCTCTGAGAGGTGGTAGCTAGGTCAACAGAAGAATTCACCCTAACCACATCACACAGGGCACTACATTTTTCATAGCTCTAAGAAATGTAGCTAGGTCAACCTAATTTTAAGTATAGACCAGGCCTCAGTTGGGTATGTGACTTAAATAGTGAATTAAGTGCCCATATTCACATCAGTGCCTTTTTGCAACCCAGTAGAAGTGATATTATGAGTTAGTCTTCAACATATTCACTACATTAAAAAAAAGTTGACAAGTCATCAATAATTCCAATTTATTTTCAAGCAAAACATTGCCTAGAAAGTGTCAGTTGTACACCTTAAGAGCATTACTCATTGACTACTCCTAAATATCTTTACCAATTATCAAACAACATTTGGATTTCACACAATGCACTGCTAGTTGCTCCTATGTGGACAATTCATTGATTGTAACAGGAAAAAAAGATAGGACAATAATTTTATAGATCTGATTGATATTTATATTCTAGTACCAAAAAACACATTTTTTGTTTACATGCCCATTAACATTATGGAGCTGCTAGGAGATGTAAGTCAGGTTTCAATTCAGCTGAAAAAATTATACCTAAGAATTAAGAATAGTAGATAATCCGACTAATATTGACAGTCTCCCCAAGTATTAATTTATTTTATAGTTGAGTAAATCAGATTAAAACCTACTAAAGGGAATTTTTATAGTTATAGAGTACACTACTTTCTACTGTTATTGTATAACTTAAAATAATCAGCTTCCTGTTTTTCTTCATAAGTATAAAAAGTTTTAAAACCACCAAGGACAGGCCTCTCAGCAAAAGCCTAGCTCCTGTTAGATGTGAACCTGGAATTTATACAGTAACATACAACTACAGCTTTTTATGGATTAAAAAACCCAGATTATGAAACCACAATTTTATTTACTCTATTAGAAAATAGCATCTTTAAGATTCATATACTTTTTATGGGCCAGTTCTTCAGCTTCCGTTATTGACTTATCTCATTTTCACTGATTTACTCCTGCTGAGGATCTGGCTCTAATTCTTTACCTGTATTTCAAACACCTGGATACCTAGCACTATGCAACTTGCTAGGAAAAGAAATAATTTTAGCTCTTGAGAAGAGACAACTTCATTTGCTGAATTTAATAAAAATGGGATGAATTTAATATCAATGGGAAACTGAAGTACTTGGGAGCAGATCCTCGGTTGATGTTAACGGGAGCAGCTCCATTGATTTCAATGGAGTGACATCCATTGATACCTGCTAAGGATCTGGCCATGGTGTTTTTTCCACCCACAGAAATCTAAAATAGTCAGTGGCAGACAAGTCGTTATAATTATGTCAGCTCTTTATAATTACTGTTTGTACCATAATAAAATGAATATTGAAGCAATCAGTTTATTCCTGCAACAATCATAACCTGATTAAATAAAGATGGAAACTGTAATAGAGGATAGTAAATCATCTGTAATATTTTGTATATTTCATGCATGCAAAATACACAGTCTCTGTATATGTGTATGTAAAATTATTCAGAATAGGCTGTGCATTTTTTGGATAAGAGAACTTTTTATTCTCTATTTTAATTTAAATTGGGCCATCATTGCCAACGTCTTTTTTGAAAATGCATTTTCTAAATATCACATTGCCATTATTACTGAAATAGTTTACCGTTCTTATTGGCCAGCTGTTGTCCTTAAGAAAAACAAAAACACATCCCAACCGATGCTAATCATTCTCTCTAAAGGAAAACCACCACTATCTTTAACATTGGTCTAGTGCTTTAGGATTATTGCAACATGCACACATTGCTTCTTTAGGTGCTGAGGAGACTTGACACCATTTACAAAGATTTAGTGATCCAGTACTAAACAGAGTACATTGCAAATAGCCTTTTGCCAAACAGTGCCTTAGCACCAGATTGAGATTTACAATGTGGGAAAGGGAACTAGATAACTAAATAAGTACAAAACCATATCCTCAAGACAAACTGTGCATTTACTACAGGTATAGCTTTGTAGGGGAAAGATCTTCTTTCTGTGCTCAAAAGACCAGCTGTGTACACCTACATCTTTTCAATCTAAGAAAAGTGGTATATGTTTGTTTGTTTTTAAAGGAGGAAAGAGTTCCACCCATAAACCTCCATCATGTTTTTTTAAAGAAAAAAACCCTTGACTTCCACACATTTATATATTCTATTACTATCCAGCCTGATTCTTGATGGTCTCTGACCCACCTTTAACTTGATTAATCTAAAGTAATACCAAAGTACAAAGTACTAATATGTACTAATCCAAATGGGCCTGATTCTTCTCTCACATACACTGGCTTTACACTGCTGTAACTCCGTTGTCTTGTTTTACACAGCTGTGAAAAAAAGAAAGGGTGTCCAAGATTTTCAAAATAAGAGCCTAAAATTAGGCATGTTAGTAAATGACCTGATTTTCAGAAATACTGAATGTATCTAATAGTTTGCATCAACTTCAACTTTTGAAATTTTGTACCTGGTTAATGTTTAGATGTAAATTTTTAAACAAATTCTTGGTCTGGGCCCAGTATCTTTAACTTCTTTCCAGTTTTGGGAAACTTGTCTTGGACACAATTTGCTGGCTGCCCTCAAATAGTTATCTCCTCTTTTTTGGTGAAAAGTAAATATAATTATTGATACCTGTATTTCTGATTCAGATGGTTGAAATTTTAATAAACAAAAAGGTGTTTTAGAAAATTTTTTTTGTGAAAAAGGGTTGGCTCCCCCCACCCCAAATATTTCTTTTCTCAACTTTTCTAATCAAGACAGTTATCAAAACTTTTAATTTGTCCAAATCCATGATTATGTAATCACTATTTTGATTATTTTTGTTTAAAATTTTTGTTTAAAAATCTGCAAAAAATGGAACTATTTCAAATCCAATGAAACAAATTCAACATTCTGAAATTTCCTTCATTTTCCCCCATTTTTCAATCAGCTCTAATTTCTAAAATTTGATACAACAAAACAGTGTTATTTCAGTATCATTTTAAAGGAGTATCTCTGCCTTAAACACATTTTGTATAGGTTGCTTTGTTATAGGTGGGAGTATGGCTGGGAACACTGTTTATTCAAAGCCCCATGCTGACTGGCCATTTGGGCCTTTTTGATGTCACAATCATGCACCAAGCCCTGATGGTGCACAGCTGGGATTTAATCACTGAAACACACTAAAAGTCTGGATGTGCACTTTGCTAAGATGATAATAAGGTGCCATTCTTGTGGGGTAAAGAGAGGAATTTAGGGGTGAGAAAGGAGTGAGAGGTCCGAGACGCAAAGTGAATATTGACACCACCCCCAGCTCCAAAGTTCTATTTTAGCAGCATGTTTGAACTCACTTTCCATGTCTATCCAGATTCTTACACTGGTGCCCAACTGGGAACTCTTTAATATTCCAAATACAGGGTAGTTTGGGGGAGGAGGTTTAAGAGAAGAGTTGAAAATGTCTGCTGGGCCACAAACTGCTGCTGAAAGGGAAGCCAAGATTCAGCTGTCGAAGTCAAGAGAAGGGGTCCAAACAGCCCAAGTGGGGGAAAGGTTTAAAAAAAATCAGCAAAATAGTGGGCAAAAAGATATTTATAACTTTTCCCCTGCTGTTTATACTTACCTTTTTATTAGGAGCTATTTTTCATAGTGGGCGGATATACTCCATAAATCTATACAAAAATGCAATATAAAAATCATAGAACAACAGAAATGTAGGTCTGAAAGGGACCTCAAGAGGTCATCTAGTCTGCCTGTGCTGAGGGAAGACCAAGTACACCTAGGCCATCCCTGAGCTGTTTTTCTAACCTATTGAAAACCTCCAATGACAGGGTTTCCACAACTTCCCTGGGTAACTTCCTCTGGAACTTAACTATGAACAAAACGAAGAAGGTATACTCTACCAGCTGCAAGACACTTCAGGGTATGTAATAACAGGATACCAGCATGCCTCTTGGACGGTGCGCAGGCGCTGAAGTTCTTCCTCACAACACACACATGAAGTCTGCACCATTTACCTAGTAATGCGCACCCTTGTTGTGACTTACTGCTATATTCACAAAATAAGATATGCACAATGGATAAAACAAAATATGATTGGCTACTTCAATATTTCAGCTCACTTGAAACACAGCAGATATGTTAAACAGACCTACAATTAGGTATACTATTACATTTGGGGTATTGGGGGAAAAAAAAAAAAGACCTGTCACAACACTGTTTAATGATATTAATGAAAGCAGGGGACATGTCATACAGTCTTTCTGAAATGTTATTCAGGATCATCAAACAACCCTTCCGTACAAGTGTAAATACGCAGCCATATTTGAAACCCTTAACCAATGCACAAATAGAAATCTCACTTGTAAACAGAGTTGTTTATTACAATTAGCCCTGGTTCATTTTCCAATCATATTTCAGAGATAAGTCAAAATTATAGAAATAAAAATGTCTGGCAGGTACTTTCATTTGCCTCTTTTATTACAAATCCATATTCAGATATGTTAATATAAAGATGTACAATATTACATAAAGGGCACAAAAACTGACATTGTGACACTAGTGGTTGAATGGTTCGGTTATTGTAGCGGCTCTTATTCAGCTATTTTCTAGTGCTCTCATCAGTCTTTTGTGTGAAAGTCTTTGGTGAGAGTCAAGTCTGAACTGATAAGGCCTTGGAGACATAATCACTGGCCTTCATTTTCCATTGACAGCACCATGCAGCCAATTCACAAACATTTTCATATTAATATTGAGCAATTTCCCTACATTCTAATCCATCAAAGTAGGCTATTAATCCTTCCCGTACTGTTCTCTATTCAAATGCTAACAATTTTCTTCTCACAAGCTAAAACATTTGTCCTACAGCCCCTCACACAAAGACACTGTACTGTCAGCAATGATTGATCAGAGTATTAATATGAGGGATGCAATGTAAATTGTATCAATGATACCACACGTATTGGGGGGGGGTATCTTTCTAAGGGATAAATTGAATGCAGAACATAATGAATAATTTCCCAAGGAACATTTTAAAATGTTCCTCATAGTGTGTTTTATGGAAATTTATGAAGATTTTCAGTGGCTTTAGGGCTACAGTAGAACCTTAGAGTTACAAACACCAAAGTTACGAGCTGACTGGTCATCCATACACCTCAGCTGGAACTGGAAGTCCACAATCAGGCAGCAGCAGAGACAAAACAAACAAACAAAAGCGAATACAGTACAGTACTGTGTTAAATGTAAACTACAGTACTAAAAAATAAAGGGAAAGTTTACTAAAAAGATTTGAGAAGATAAGGAAACTGTGTTTGTTTCATTTAAATTAAGATGGTTAAAAGCAGCATTTTTCTTCTGCATAGTAAAGTTTCAATGCTATATTAAGTCAATGTTCAGTTGTAAACTTTTGAAAGAATGACCATAATGTTTCATTCAGTTACAAACATTTCAGAGTTATGAACGACATCCATTCCCGAGGTGTGCATAACTCTGAGGTTCTACTGTATTGTTTAGCTGTTGAAAACAAAATCAAATTAAGTATAAACCTTTTTTTAAAAAACTATTTATGAAGATGAGGGATGTGAAATCTTAAAATGTATCACTTATTCTATGCATGATACATAGAATACATGATAGATGTAGATGACCTCCTGAGGTCCCTTCCAACCCTGATATTCTGTGATTCTATGCAGGGCTGGTGTAGCTGTGTTCGTCCCAGGATATAAGAGAGACAAGGTGGGTGAGATAATATCTTTTATTGGACCAATTTCTATTAGTGAAAGACAAGCTTTTGAGCTTACTCAGAGATCTTCTTCAAGTCTAGGAATATCTTGAGAAGGTCTTCTTCACCAATGGAAGTTGATCCTAAAAAATGATATTACCTCACCCACCTTGTCTCTCTCATATGTTCTAGGAGAAGATTCAATAATGTTACTAATACACAACTTATACCGAGTTGTACAAAATGCAAGTTTAGAATGAGAAAGCAAAAATGAGACACTGCACAAAAGACATAATTTTACAGGACTAGATATACAGTTGTGCCATATGTATAGCATAGTAGTATTTTTTGCCACCTTTCCAAACTCTTGATTCTGGAAGTTGCCAGGGGCTGAACCAGCCCCTGTTACAAATTAGAGCCACCTCAGCGATGCTCTACTTTACATCAGCAGATAATGATTCCTAAAGTCATGTTGCCAGCCCAGGACTGCCCCTTCCCATCCTTGATATAGTCCTCACGTTGTTCTCAAATGTCCCTTACATTAAGGACGCTTGCGGGGGGGAGGGAGAAGGGGATGGCATATTACCCTGCTCAAGTGTAATCCTCAGCTGCTGCCTTAAGGCAGCTTTAGGTGGCACAAGGGGATTTAAGAGGCACTGAAGATCAGGTTCATAATCAATATTTGTATTTTAAATTGAAAGAAATGGGGGAAAAAAATCAAACAGCAGGGTACCCTATGTACCTCGTAGAATATCGACTGCACATGTAACACTAACAACATTGATTATTCAGCAAACATGAACATCTTGTTTATTTCCAGATAGTTAATATTATATTGTGAGAGTTTTTAAGAAATAATAAATTGTGAAGGACTAGCCAAGAAACTCAACAAAGCAAAAATGGTACATAAGAGTGGGAGAATGAGACTCTCTGGAAAAAAAACAATCTTATGACCAAGTTGGCGATTTGTAAAAAGTACAATATTGATAAGTACTGTGGAAAGAAAAAGTAATCTGCTGTACACATTTGAGGCTCCGATGATATTGTGTGTGTACATACCTATGTATGTACACACACACACAACTTTTTTCTATACTATTGTCTATTCTGTTTTTTCTATACTATTGTCTATTAAGTGATTAATGTCACTCTCTCCTTTTTTAAACCACCCTTCCCTTCTCCTTTTTAAATAATAATAAAAAAAATTAATCAGCAATGGGACATAAAGCTTCTCAGGTTCAAATAGAGCCTGTTGATCAAAAATAATTACCATTTAATGGCAGTTTAATTGTCTGTGTGAAAGAAGGGGGCTAGTTTCAGTCCACATTCCAATGGGCAACATTCTATTCAACAAAAACCATCACCACCAACTGGCACTGTAAGCTAACTCCTGAGCTAGACTTGACTACCCCCTGAAGTCATGGCATTTGAGGGGGTCTCAGGTGTGAATCAGCAGCTTGCAGGACTGGTCTCCAATTAGCACTCTTGTTGGCATTCTTAGCAGAGAGGACAAAGAATGGCTAAGACTGGAGGCTGACTTTTGTTCGCATTCTCTAGACTTTTTTCCCATCAAGGTAGGACATCTGAGTAGTGTAGTACGGATTCTGTGCTTGTTCTCTGAGGTGAGGACTTAGGTCTTTCTGGCTGTCAACCCACTGCCTTACACAAACTCTAAAAATCACACACAAGCACATCTTAAAAAATTAAAAGTAAATGCCATGTTTTCACCCTCTTTTGCTTGAGTGCATTATACCTTTAAAATGAGTAGTTAAAAATATTTGTACTTTAAAGCCATGTAGGACCTCTTCCAATTACTTACATTAGTACTTTGGCAGATATTCAATCCTTTTTTATGTTGAGTCAGACTCCTGAATCTGAATTTAAAAACCTACCAAAGAATAATTTGTCTTTTCTACATGTCCAGGCAACCAGAAAGGATAGTGTAATATCTCCTACTCTATGAGTGAATACGGATTCAGAGGACTATGTGAGACTCCTGTGTCAGGTGATTAATGGAGTTTACCTGTATTGTGGAAGAGTAACATGTTCAGGGACAATCCTGTGTGTGAGGAGCCCCTCAATTCCCACTGACTGCCATAAAAAGGGGCTCTTTGAGGGTGCTCCACAACTCAGTCTGGAATAGAGGAAAATGTTGGCCTGGGTCCTATCTAGATATAGATTCATAGATACTAAGGTCAGAAGGGACCATTACGATCATCTAGTCTGACCTCCTGCACAACACAGGCCACAGAATCTCACCCACCCACTCCTGCGAAAAACCTCACCTATGTCTGAGCTATTGAAGTCCTCAAATCGTGGTTTAAAGACTTCAAGGAGCAGAGAATCCTCCAGCAAGTGACCCGTGCCCCATGCTACAGAGGAAGGCGAAAAACCTCCAGGGCCTCTTCCAATCTGCCCTGGAGGAAAATTCCTTCCCGACCCCAAATATGACGATCAGCTAAACCCTGAGCATATGGGCAAGATTCACCAGCCAGATACTATAGAAAATTCTTTCCTGGGTAATTCAGATCCCACCCCATCTAACATCCCATCACAGGCCAGTAGGCCTATTTACCATGAATATTTAAAGATCAATTAATAACCAAAATCATGTTATCCCATCATACCATCTCCTCCATAAACTTATCGAGTTTAATCTTAAAACTAGATAGATATTTTGCCCCTTCTGCTTCCCTTGGAAGGCTATTCCAAAACTTCACTCCTCTGATGGTTAGAAACCTTCGTCTAATTTCAAGTCTAAACTTCCTGGTGGCCAGTTTATATCCATTTGTTCTTGTGTCCACATTGGTACTGAGCTTAAATAATTCCTCTCCCTCTCTGGTATTTATCCCTCTGATAGATTTATAGAGAGCTATCATATCTCCCCTCAACCTTCTTTTGGTTAGGCTCAACAAGCCAAACTCCTTGAGTCTCCTTTCATAAGACAAGTTTTCCATTCCTCGGATCATCCTAGTAGCCCTTCTCTGTACCTGTTCCAGTTTGAATTCATCCTTCTTAAACATGGGAGACCAGAACTGCACACAGTATTCCAGGTGAGGTCTCACCAGTGCCTTGTATAACGGTACTAAAACCTCCTTATCCCTACTGGAAATACCTCTCCTGATGCATCCCAAGACCGCATTAGCTTTTTTCATGGCCATATCACATTGGCAGCTCATAGTCATCCTATGATCAACCAATACTCCAAGGTCCTTCTCCTCCTCCGTTACTTCTAATTGACGCGTCCCCAGCTTATAACTAAAATTCTTGTTATTAATCCCTAAATGCATAACCTTACACTTCTCACTATTAAATTTCATCCTTACTATTATTCCAGTTTACAAGGTCATCCAGATCCTCCTGTATGATATCCCGGTCCTTCTCTAAATTGGCAATACCTTCCAGCTTTGTATCATCTGCAAACTTTATTAGCACACTCCCACTTTTTGTGCCGAGGTCAGTAATAAAAAGATTAAATAAGATTGGTCCCAAAACTGATCCTTGAGGAACTCCACTGGTAACCTCCCTCCAGCCTGACAGTTCACCTTTCAGTAGGACCCGTTGTACTCTCCCCTTTAACCAATTCCTTATCCACCTTTCAATGTTCATATTGATCCCCATCTTTTCCATTCCCCATGTGGCACGGTATCAAACGCCTTTCTGAAATCTAGGTAAATTAGATCCAAAGCGTTTCCTGTGTCTAAAAAATCTGTTACTTTCTCAAAGAAGGAGATCAGGTTGGTTTGGCACGATCTACCTTTTATAAAACCATGTTGTATTTTGTCCCATTTACCATTGACTTCAATGTCCTTAACTACTTTCTCCTTCAAAATTTTTTCCAAGACCTTGCATACTACAGATGTCAAACCAACAAGCCTGTAGTTACCTGGACCACTTTTTTTCCCTTTCTTAAAAATAGGAACTATGTTAGCAATTCTTCAATCATACGGTACAACTCCTGAGTTTACAGATTCATTAAAAATTCTTGCTAATGGACTTGCAATTTCGGGTGCCAATTCCTTTAATATTCTTGGATGAAGATTATCTGGGCCCCCCGATTTAGTCCCATTAAGCTGTTTGAGTTTCACTTCTACCTCAAATATGGTAATGTCTACCTCCATATCCTCATTCCCCTTTGTCATGCTACCATTATCCCTAAGATCCTCTTTAGCCTTATTAAAGACTGAGGTAAAGTATTTGTTTAGATATTGGGCCATGCCTAGATTATCCTTAACCTCCACTCCATCCTCAGTGTTTAGCGGTCCCACTTCTTTCTTTGTTTTCTTCTTATTTATATGGCTATAAAGCCTTTTACGATTGGTTTTAATTCCCTTTGCAAGGTCCAACTCTACTTGACTTTTAGCCTGTCTCACTTTATCCCTACATGTTCTGACCTCAGTAAGGTAGCTTTCCTTGCCGATCCCTCCCATCTTCCACTCCCTGTATGCTTTCTGCTTTTTCTTAATCACCTCTCTGAGATGCTTGCTCATCCAGCTTGGTCTACAACTCCTGCCTCTGAATTTTTTCCCCTTTCTTGGGATGCAGGCTTCTGATAGCTTCTGCAGCTTTGATTTAAAGTAATCCCAGGCCTCCTCTACCTTTAGATCCATAAGTTCTTCAGTCCAATCCACTTCCCTAACTAATTTCCTTAATTTTTGAAAGTCAGCCCTTTTGAAATCAAAAACCCTAGTTGCAGATTTATTTTTGTTAATCCTTCCATTCAGTTTGAACTGAATTAGCTCATGATCACTTGAACCAAGATTATCCCCTACAAACAATTCTTCTATGAGGTCCTCACCACTCACCAAAACCAAATCTAAAATGGCATCCCCTCTAGTCGGTTCAGCAACCCATCAGCTATCACATCTAGGAAAATCTGAGCCCTATTATTATTACTAGCACTCATCCTCCAGTCTATATCTGGGAAGTTAAAGTCTCCCATGATCACACAGTTTCCATTAGTATTTACTTTATTAAAAACATTAAAAAGGCCTCTATCCATATCCAAATTAGATCCCGGCGGTCTATAGCACACCCCAAGCACTGTCCCAGGGGAGGTTCTAATAGTTTTCTTCCCCAATGTAATTTTTGCCCAGACAGACTCTGTCTTATCCATTCCATCGCTTCTTATTTCTTTACATTCTATCTCATCATTGATATACAATGCTACTCCACCACCTTTACCTTTATTTCGGTCTTTCCTAAACAGCACATACCCTTCAATACCTGTAGTCCAGTCATGACGACTATTCCACCATGTTTCTGTTATCCCTAGAATATCTGGTTTCACTTCCTGCACCAGTAGCTCTAGTTCCTCCATTTTATTACCTAGGCTTCTCGCATTGGTGTACAAACATCTTAGTTTTTGCTGTTTGGCCTCACTCACATTCTGAACCCTATTAGGCTCGGTCATTCTACAGCCAGTATAACCTATTAGACTAGTAGCCATACTGCCCTTCCTCCTTATATACATTCTCCTACCCACAGCTGTATCCTTTTTTACTTTGTTTACTTCCCTCTCAATGCTAAAATCTGGCGTGGAGATTACCTAGACATCTTCCAACCATCTCCTCCAAATTCCTAGTTTAAAGCTCTCTTAATCAGTTGTGCCAGCCTCCATCCTAGAAGTCTATTTCCTTCCCTACTCAGACGAAGTCCATCCTGAGAGAACTGTCCTCTGTCCATGTGCCTCCCAGCGGCCATACATCCCAAAGCCCTCCTTATAGCACCACTGCCTAAGCCATCTGTTGGTAGTCATAATCTTGTCACACCTTTGTTGCCATTCTCTAGGAACAGGCAGAATCCCACTAAAGATTATCTGAGCCTCGATTTCCTTAAGCGTCTTCCCCAGCCTAGCATAGTCTCCCTTAATACTTTGTCTAATCCCTGTTAGATACACAAGCTAGGAGTCAAGCTGGATCAGCACTTGGATAGGAATCCACCAAGGAAAACCAGCTGATGCAGGGAGTGGAGATGGTGACTCGGTTGGTGAAATCCTACCTTTTGAAGCAGCACTGGGCCAGAGTCCCAGCAAGTTCTTAGGGTGTGTTGCAGGAGATGCACTCTTTCAGATCAGATTTAAAACAAAGAATCTGATCACCCCACAGTCATTAAAGATCTCATAGCTATTTTATATGAGAAAGGGTGATTACCCAAGTTAAATTTGGCCACGACATCAAGGTTAAGATTCTGCTGATGTAAATTCAAGTGGATAAGATATTAGTCACTTCTTGTCTCAAGCTGTTATGTATTGTTATGTGCTCTGTTAAACAGTCATTTTACCCCAGAGGCGGATTGACTACAGTGTTAAACAAACAGGAATCACTTCAATTTTTATTAAACTGTTATAATGTGGTGGAGGGATGATTCGTATATATTTTATAGATGGGTGTTTATAGATATACATTGTTAATCTATCAGGTGAATGCCAAGACTTTTTTTTTTCTGCACAACAATAAAAATTGGTATTTACATAGGGTCTACAAGGCATCATTCTGTGCTACTGCAGCAGAGAAAGCACAAGCTATCTAGCAGAAGTTCATTTCCAAAGTCAAGCTGAGCACTTACAATTCCACTGAAATCCATTACTGCTCCAGAAGCTCAGAGCCTTTTAAAAGTCAGGTCATTTTTGGGGGGGGGGGGTACTTAAATATGGATTTAGGACCCTAAATTTAAGCACTGAGGTTTGAAATTTTGGGCCAGGATTGCTAAACCTGTGAAAATGTTAACCTCTAGTGGCAAGCCTACAAGGGATATGGACCACTGAAGAAGTGGGGTTTTTACCCACGAAAGCTTATGCTAAAATAAATCTGTTAGTCTTTAAGGTGCCACCGGGCTCCTTGTATCTAAATTGACATTTGATCTTAGTTCCCCACCCCAAAAGAGTACTCCAGATTATCTTAAGGCCTGGGGGAAATCCAAGGTACTATTAACTAACATAGGGCTACATGGAGACGCACTGTGGCTTTGAATAACCAGGATTTTTGGATAAAGGGAATTCTGGTAACTGGAATTATACCATATACAAAAGTCCCACCTGGTGTGGCCAACCTCAATGCAGTATGAGACAGCCCTCTTGGGTGACAACCCCCAACACAGACTGTAAGGCATTTCAACTTCCTTTGTACAAATAACATGCTTCCTGATTACACAGCATTCCTCACTGCAGGCTTCCACTTTTGAAACGTGTCCCCTACAACTGACCATCAGAGCCTGATTTTGGCAAGTTTCAAATCATGCTGCAAGGCTTTTTTGCTTTAACCAGGCTTTTGGCAGAACACTGTTTCTTGTTCTTGCAGTTAGCCAGATGCCTTAAATCAGGCAACGTTTTATGATGGGCAGGACTGTTTAAGAGTTCTGAGCTTTGCATGGTTCTAATAATTATTACTCAGCACTTGGGTATATTTGTTTTAGGTACTCTATTTAGGACAGTAAAAAGCTAAGTAATACTGAGTGTATAATCTTTACTAGAGAGAAAAAACCATTAGGACAGAGGAACCTGAGGAGTTTATCTGCTCTGCATGCTAGTCATGGGGACTCTGTTTTGTCAGCCTCAAGATTTAATGCCCAAGGAAGGACTCCCAGCAGTGCCTCTTCACTTTCTAGTGGACTGAGAAACCCAAATTGTTCCTACAGCTCTCCGGTCTCTATGGTAATCTCTATATCCTACTGTAAATACAGTTGTATAAGCAATTCACCTTATACATAAGGTACTTAGTTTTTGAATATCTTATAGATGTAAATTATAAAACAGAAATATATATGGAAAGTCTTAATGCTAGCACAGCCCTCAGAGGTTTTGCTTTTGCTCCAGCAGTAGGGTCCTGAACAGAAAGTCCTGAATTTTAAGCCTGCTGATGCCAATGAGGACCATGCAAACACTACGTAGGATATAAAGGAGACAATAAAAGCCGAGCACACTGAAGAGATAACAACAATAAGCATATAGTAGAGAATGCCATGTTCTTCAACCCTTTTACTGGTGCTACCATTCCTAAAAGAGGTTTCTAGAGGTGCATTTTAATTAGTTTATTTTTGACAGTGGGGGTGATGCTTAGATATATTAGATACAGGACCTTTAAAAAGTACTGTGTGACAGTTTAGTTTTATTTTAAGATAAGATTTTTATAAATGAAAATAGTATGAATTTGTTCAGTAGTAGCTGAGTAAAATAGCAATTTAAAACAAAAATAGGGTTGAACCAAAGCAAGGGTTTATTTTAAAACTAGATTTCTTTGAAAATGTCATAATCCGTTTTCCCTACAGAGATCTCAGCATACCTTTTAACCTAAAAAACAGTACTAGCTGGGCAAAAAAAGCTCTATATGAATTTAATTCAGTGGAAAGCAATATTCACATTGCAATAATTGGTTTCTTGTTTTCTATCAATATGTCCAAAAGGCATTTTTGCATCACTCACACAAAAATACGATACGATTATAGATAAAAAAATATCCTGTTATGCGAGTTAATATAATTCTGGAGAAGAATGATTTTGACCAATTGGCGTAGTGGCTCAATGCACTAGTGAACTAGGCTTTCTGCATCCAATGGTCCAAAGTCTGAATGCTATGCAGGTTGAATAAGGAGATGAATTTAAAATGCTTAAATGACAAGTTGGAAACTTGACTGCATCAGACAAAAGATGCTGTATTTAACTCTTCATCCTAAAAGCCTTCTTAAAGAAGCTTTTTTAATCATTCAGAATAGTCTCAGAAATTGTTTTTAAGATGCACATATTTTTCATGAGAGTCTCAAGTTGTGAAATTTAGGAAACATAAAACACACTAAACAAATGAAAATTATGATAATTAAATTCAAATATAAACAAGAAATAATATATCAAGATTCTTTAAGGATTATATGAGACAATAATAGAGCAAAAAATTGCGTAAAATTGTTTTGGTAACCAAAACATAAAAAGGTTGGTCATTTACTCTGAAGTATTTTATATAAGGATAATCAAATAGTACTTAATATAATTTGTCTGAAACACCACTTAGTAATAACCACTCAGGGACTGATCCTGCATCCTGCCACACGTCAGCAGCCCTATTGACTTCAATGGGACCAGTAGCTTGAGTAAAGATTTTAGATTGAGCCCTTAATATTTGTATTTTAAAATATGGAAAATATCATACTACAATGAAGCAATCAGTCAGCAGCCTATGTGCTCCAGCAACTGGAAAGGATTGAAAGTCAGTGAGTAGATAATTATTCAAGGTCAAACCTTTCTAGTTTGATGCCAGAAAAAAAAAAAAAGCAAACAGTGAGGGTTAGCCAATACTTCACAAACACTTGTTTAAGGATTTCCTAATTACTATAAGTGGTTCCTCCAGCCCTGGCGCTTAAAAGGCAGTTTTATATGCATGATGTCATCTTTTCTTCCCATTATCTCCGCAGTAAATTTCCAGAATTAAGAAAGTAAGCAAGAAAAAATAGTCACAACAAGGACTATTTTTCATGTTCTCTTCTGTTTCAGAAATGAATTTCTTATATTGCAGATCAAAATGGCAAACTGAAATATGGATCCATTAGCTGTTAAAATCTATAACAATGTCTTGTCCAAAATATTAAAATGCAATTATCTTCTATATACTGCTCCTCAAACAAGGCCTTTTATTATGCATCATAGCACAATTTCATTTGTCTTTTAACTTTAAAAATATGGACAGAACTCACAAGCTGGCCACCTAAAATAAATTGCAAAACAAGAGTTTTAAAATTCCTAAAGGCAAATCAAGTAGGCAATATTTGTTATATTGCACAATGCTGGATCATGAATCTTCAAGACACATGGGAAAAACTAATGTATTCAATACACTAAATTGAAAAAAAGTGAATTAAAGTCTTGATGCTAATTTAGGGGCCGATCCAAAGCTAAATTAAGTCAACTGGGTTTTTTTCATTTACTTCAATGCTATATGGATCAGGAGCTTAGAAATCAGTTATTGCTACTCATGACCAATGGATGAAGAATGCGTTTTTCAGAAGTGCTCAGCAGTGGTCTGACACTGCTCCCACTAAAATCAATGGGAGTTTTACCACTGAGTTCAATGGAAGCAGAGTTAGGCCAATGCTTTGGACATTGCCAATGCAAATGACTACATCATTCGATTAGTATTTTACACATGGTAATGTTACAAAAGAGAAATCAAATTGAAACTGATTACTGTCTGTAAAATGCTATATTTCAATTTGAAAGCAAAAAGCTTTTTATATAGATTCATAGATTTTTATGGCCAGAAGGGACATTAGATCATCTACTTTGGCCTCCTGCATGACACAGGCCATAGAATTTCATCCAGCCACTTTGCATTGAATTTTGTTGAGATACCTACACAAACTAAAAATAATTACATACAGATTTCAAAGAAGAAATTTTAGTCTCAGAGCATCCTCCATTTTGTGAAGGCAAATAATCAGCTACCTCTCCTTTCACAATGAAAACGCACTTGCACAAACGCATCTACTTACATAGGTAATAAAGCAAGGTCCCTGATTGAATGCAAGGCTGTAATTCAGCAAACAAGCTCTCCTGACAGTGTATTAAACAGTAACAAATAAATATGAAACCAAAGAACAAAGTATACCCTGATGTTTCAAATGGGCCCATCCATTGCTATTTACATTACCATGCATAAGGTATCACAGATATACATTGGTTTGTTTTTACAGGCAAATGGCTGTTGAATTAAAAATATATCACCTAAAAAGATGTTTATAATGTTTAGAGGGAGGAGTTAGAAGAAAACATCTTTCTGAAAAATTAAATTTCCTGTGTGCTGAGAAACTTTATTTTGTATACATTATACAACACTTGACTGCATGCACTTTATCACCTTCAGTGGCTACCAAGTATCCATTTTCCACATGCATCTAGTTGCCATCTCTCACCTGGAGGAGCTCTCTCTCTCTCTACAAAGCTCATATGTTTCCTTTTCTGGTGGCCAATTTACCGACCACACTTTCCCTGCAAAAACGCCAACTGATTTCTCAGATTTCATTTTATCATAGGAGGGGTGGAACTGAAGAGAACTGGGAGGGAGATCATGAACAAGTCTGAATGATTTCAGAGTAACAGCCGTGTTAGTCTGTATTCGCAAAAAGAAAAGGAGTACTTGTGGCACCTTAGAGACTAACCAATTTATTTGAGCATGAGCTTTTGTGAGCTACAGCTCACTTCGAAGTGAGCTGTAGCTCACGAAAGCTCATGCTCAAATAAATTGGTTAGTCTCTAAGGTGCCACAAGTACTCCTTTTCTTTTTGCGAAGTCTGAATGAATTTGCTTAATCCCTGCAGACTGAAGGTGAAGGAACAGCCCTCTTCAATTTGGAGCAAGAGGGCAAGAAGAGGAAAATGAAGGGAGGGCAGGAGTGTAGGGGAAGAGAAGGTGAACCTCCATGGGTTCTGCTCAGGTGTCTTACAGAATCTGGGGTCTTTCTGAGGTATATACAAATTTTAAATAATAATGGAGGAAACCGATAATACAGGAGAAATATTGTTAGGGAAGCAGAGGATAGACACAGAGTTGAGTGACAACAGGAAACAAGGTCAGTGAAGGACTATAATTATGTGGAACAACAGGAGGGGGGGGCAGAAAGCATTGTGGGTAAGAAGAAAATACACTCGGAGAAAAAAAATGGAAGATTAAGAAAGGAACCAATTCCAAAACAAGAGAAGGCAGAGCCAGAGGAACACAAAGAAACATGGAAAAAAATCCATCATACCATACATTCCTCTCCTCAGGGCCACACATAAAATGCTGCCACCCAAAAAGCATATTTAGGCATTCCTATTATCATTAATTAAGCACCCTTAGGAAAGCTCAACTCTATACAAGATAAAGTCATAGTTTCTGCATCAAGGATTTTACAGACTAAGACCTTGTCTGTACGACACAGTTTTGTTGACAAAAGTCAGGGTTCGTCGACAAAACATTACACACTACAATGCTACTTCCGCCGACAAAACTCTTCTGCTTTGCTGACAAAATAAAACCACCTCAGGGAGAAGCGTAGAGCTTTTCATGGCAAAGTTACATTGACAAAGAGTTGGTGTAGATACCGCGCTTGGTTATGTCACTGTAAATGGCCTCCAGGAGGTGTCCCACAGTGCCCATCCTGACCGCAGTGGTCAGTAGTTCAAGCTCCCCTGCCCTGCACCCAGGCACCCACTCTTCCCCCTGCAAAGGCCCAGGAATTTTTGAAATTCCACTTCCTGTTTGCTCAGTGTGGAGAGCTCACACTGCATCTTCCCAGCTGATTTACTCTCCTGCTTGGAGCACACCTGAGTTGTTGGATCTGTTAGCACTGTGGAGAAAGGAGGCTGTGCAGACCCAGCTGTTGTAACTTCGATACCTACGCACAGATTTCTCACGTCTTGATGGATAAGAGATACAAACAGGACAAGCGGGAGTGCGAAGACCAAGGAGCTGAGGCAGGCGTACCAGAAGGCAAGGGAAGCCAACCATTGCCCCACATTTCCTGGTGCCCTACACAGCTGCGTGCTGCTCCAGCGGCCAGCCCAATCCCCCAGCCCGCTGAGTTGGCCAGGAAAGCTGCCTCTGCCCTGCTCTGCTCTTCCCCAAAGCCCCCGCCCCGCCTCTTCCCACCCCTACTCTGCCCCAGCCCCACCCCCGCTCCACCCCTTCCCCGGAGCTACATCCTGGGGGACCGCAGCGGGGTCAGGCCCGCCCTGCAACCACCAGGAGGCAGGAAGTGGAGTGACCCAGCCCCAGCCCACTTCACTCCACCAGCTCATGCTGCCCCCTACCCCCCAAGCCTGCTCCTTCCCCCTCCTCCGCTGCAGAGGCCTGGGGCCAGCCTCCTCCCCCCCCCCCCCGAGGGGCCTGCGTAGGGCACCAAAATGTCTAGGGACAGCCCTGACTGCGATCCACTTTGCCTTCCCACAACTCTTAAATTCAGAAGGTGATGATACCTACCCAGAGTGCACTGCTCTCACTGTCGATGCTAGAGCAAGTGTGGACGCGCACTGCCGACAGAAGGAGCGTAGTGTGAACATGCACAAATGATGTAATTATATTGGTTTTTGATTGTTGGCTTAACTTGCATTGACAAAAGTCTGGAGTGTAGCCAAAGCCTGAATCAGACAAAGAACATAGCTCCGATACATGAGACCGGCTGAGGAATCTGTCTGTCTGTCTATGGTATTTCCAGAGTTCCCCTCTGGTCCTTCTTTTCCTTTTATATATATGTTCATCCATCTATTAGGTGTGTAATCTAAGGGCTTGGCTACACTTGTGAGTTACAGCACAATAAAGGAGCCCCAGGCGCACTAGCTCACTACCCGTCCACACTGGCAAGGCACGTAGAGCGCTCTGTCTCCATGGCTACAGCGCTCCTGGTACTCCACCTCAGCGAGTGGAATAACGTTTGCTGCACCCCCGCTGGAGCACCGCGGCACCAGTGTGGACGCCCTGGTCTGTTAGTGCGCGCTGATTGGTCTCCAGAAGTGTCCCACAATGCCTGCGCTAGCCCCTCTGGTCATCACTTTGAACTCTACGACCCTGCCCTCAGGTGACCAACCGTCAGATCTGCCCTTTAAATTCTCTGGGAATTTTGAAAGTCCCCTTCCTGTTTGCTCAGCCAGGCGTGGAGTGCTCTCAGCAAATCTTTCCAGGTGACCATGCCTCCACGCAGCAGGTGATTCCCAGTATGGAGAAATGGTGAGGTGCTGGACCTCATCAGTGTTTCGGGGGAGGAAGCTGTCCAGTCCCAGCTGTGCTCCAGCCACAGGAATTATGATATAGAATCATAGAATCATAGAATATCCGGGTTGGAAGGGACCTCAGGAGGTCATCTAGTCCAACCCCCTGCTCAAAAGCAGGACCCATCCCCAATTAAATCATCCCAGCCAGGGCTTTGTCAAGCCTGACCTTAAAAACTTCTAAGGAAGGAGATTCCACCACCTCCCTAGGCAACGCATTCCAGTGTTTCACCACCCTCCTAGTGAAAAAGTTTTTCCTAATATCCAACCTAAACCTCCCCCACTGCAACTTGAGACCATTACTCCTTGTCCTGTCCTCTTCCACCACTGAGAATAGTCTAGAACCATCCTCTCTGGAACCACCTCTCAGGTAGTTGAAAGCAGCTATCAAATCCCCCCTCATTCTTCTCTTCCGCAGACTAAACAATCTCTGTTCCCTCAGCCTCTCCTCATAAGTCATGTGTTCCAGACCCCTAATCATTTTTGTTGCCCTTCGCTGGACTCTTTCCAATTTATCCACATCCTTCTTGTAGTGTGGGGCCCAAAACTGGACACAGTACTCCAGATGAGGCCTCACCAATGTCGAATAGAGGGGGACGATCACGTCCCTCGATCTGCTCACTATGCCCCTACTTATACATCCCAAAATGCCATTGGCCTTCTTGGCAACAAGGGCACACTGCTGACTCTTATCCAGCTTTTCGTCCACTGTCACCCCTAGGTCCTTTTCTGCAGAACTGCTGCCTAGCCATTCGGTCCCTAGTCTGTAGTGGTGCATTGGGTTCTTCCGTCCTAAGTGCAGGACTCTGCACTTATCCTTATTGAACCTCATCAGATTTCTTTTGGCCCAATCCTCCAATTTGTCTAGGTCCCTCTGTATCCTATCCCTGCCCTCCAGCGTGTCTACCACTCCTCCCAGTTTAGTATCATCCGCAAATTTGCTGAGAGTGCAATCCACACCATCCTCCAGATCATTTATGAAGATATTGAACAAAACCGGCCCCAGGACCGACCCCTGGGGCACTCCACTTGATACTGGCTGCCAACTAGACATGGAGCCATTGATCACTACCCATTGAGCCCGACAATCTAGCCAACTTTCTACCCACCTTATAGTGCATTCATCCAGCCCATACTTCTTTAACTTGCTGACAAGAATACTGTGGGAGACTGTGTCAAAAGCTTTGCTAAAGTCAAGATACAATACATCCACTGCTTTCCCTTCATCCACAGAACCAGTAATCTCATCATAGAAGGCGATTAGATTAGTCAGGCATGACCTTCCCTTGGTGAATCCATGCTGACTGTTCCTGATCACTTTCCTCTCATGTAAGTGTAATATCTTCGGGCAGATATCAAGGGCCATGCTGGAAAGGGGCCAGGACCGGGACGCACTGTGGTGCATGGTTAAAGTGACCCTTTAAATGGCCAAAAGCACACTCCACAGTCATTCTGCACCGGCTCAGCCTGTTGTTGAACCATTCCTTGCTGCTGTCAAGGCTCCCTGTATAGGGTTTCATGAACTATGGCATCAAAGGGTAAGTGGGGTCTTTAAGGATCACAATGGGCATTTCGACTTCCCCTATGGTGATATTCTGGTCTGGGAAAAAAGTCCCGACTTGCAGCTTCCTGAACAGGCCAGTGTTACGAAAGATGGGTATGTGATGCACCTTTCCGGGCCAGCCTGTGTTAATGTCAATGAAACGCCCACGGTGATCCACAAGCACCTGGACAACCATAGAGAAACAGCTCTTCCAATTAATGTATTTGGAGGCTAGGTGGGCTGGTGCCAGAATTGGAATATGCATCCCATCTATCGCCCCTCTGCAATTAGGGAAATCCATTTGTGCAAAGCCAGGCACACTGTCATGCACGTTACCCGGAGTCACGGTTTTTCTAAGCAGGATGCGATTAATGGCCCTGCAAACTTGCATCAACACGATTCCAACGGTCAACTTCCCCACTCCAAACTGGTTAGCAACTGATCAGTAGCTGTCTTGAGTTGCCAGCTTTCAGATTACAATAGCCATCCGCTTCTCCACTATCAGGGCAGCTCTCAATCTCGTGTCCTTGCACTGCAGGGTGGGGGCGACCTCCTCACACAGTCCCATGAAAGTGGCTTTTCTCATCCGAAAGTTCTGTAGCCACTGCTTGTCATCCCAGACTTGCATGACAATGTGATCCCACCACTCAGTGCTTGTTTCCCGAGCCAAAAAGCAGCGTTCCACGGTGGTGAGCATGTCCATGAATGTCAAACTCATGTCATATGTATTACTCGAGTCGATATCATCGTCGGAGCTTTCACTGTCACTTTAGATCTTAAGGAATAACTCGACTGCCAAACGTGACGTGCTGGTGAGACTCGTCAGCATACTCCTCAGCAGTTCGGGATCCAGTCCCACAGACGGAAAGGGAAGACAGAGCGCGCAGTACAAAAACTGTTGAAAGATTGCTTCTGTCCACATTTGGTGCCAAGGGAATGCTGGGATGTCAACCGATGCATCATAGGGCATTGGGACAGGACCCAGAATGTCCCGCACGCTCTGCCTGCTTCCCACAAGCCACAGCGCCAGAATGGGAAGAGGTGCTCTGTGGGATAGCTGCCCACAATGCACCACTCCCAATGCTGCTGCAAGTGCCGCAAATGCGGCCACACCAATGCCCTTGCAGCTGTCAGTGTGGACAGACTGCGGTGCTTTCCCTGCTGCGCTCTCCGAAGGCGGGGTTAACTCTCAGCACTCTACATCTGCAAGTGTAGCCATGCCCTAAGAAAGGCTTTGCAGAAAGCTTGAGATGGTGAGGAGTGTCAGAAGCCAATCATCTGAACTAAGGGAGGAAATCTAATAAATTAGAAGTGTCAAGAAGGTGAGAATTGGGAACGGATGGATCCTGCCCTGTGTTCTGGTGGGTAGCACGCTGTAGGAGAACCAGGCTAAACTCTTGATGCTGGAGCACACTGGGGGTTTAGGGTGCTGTGTCTGAAAGCACTCAGTCTGCCTGAAAAGGAGGTGGGAGTTGGGACTGTGCCTTGTCTCGCTCATTGGTGACTATACAACTCAGCCTGCTCAAACAGCAGCAGCAGCAAACAAAGAGCCGAGGAAGCTTATAATAATGTAGGTTGTCAGGGTTCCTTCCCCACTCTGAACTCTAGGGTACAGATGTGGGGACCCGCATGAAAGACTCCCTAAGCTTATTCTTACCAGCTTAGGTTAAAACTTCCCCGAGGTACAAACTTTGCCTTGTCCTTGAACAGTATGTTGCCACCATCAAGCATTTTAAACAAAGAACAGGGAAAGACCACTTGGAGATGTCTTCCCCCAAAATATCCCCCCAAGCCCTACACACCCTCTTTCCTGAGGAGGCTTGAGAAAAATATCCTAACCGATTGGTTACAAAATCATCAAAGACCCAAACCCCTGGATCTTGGAACAATGGAAAAACCAGTCAGGTTCTTAAAAGAAGGATTTTATTTAAAAAAAAAGAAAGGTAAAAATCATCTCTGTAAAAGCAGGATGGAAAATACTTTACAGGGTATTCAGATTCAAAACACAGAGGATGCCCCTCTGGGAAAAACCTTAAAGTTACAGAAAACAGGATTAAACCTCCCTCTTAACACAGGGAAAATTCACATAAAACAAAAGATAAACTAATCCGCCTTGCCTGGCTTACCTATACTGGTTGCAATATTGGAGACTTGGATTAGGATGGTTTGGAGAAGATGGCCTCTCTCAGTCCCAAGAGAGAACAACCACGTAAACAAAGAGCACAAACAAAAGCCTTCCCCCCCGCCAAGATTTGAAAGTATCTTGTCTCCTTATTGGTCCTTTGGGTTAGGTGCCAGCCAGATTAGCTGAGCTCCTTAACCCTTTAAAGGTAACAGGATGTTGCCTCTGGCCAGGAAGGATTTTATAGCACTGTATATAGAAAGGTGGTTACCCTTCCCTTTATATTTATGACAAGAGTCCATTTCTTTATCATAAACAACATTTCCTATCATTTCAGCTTTGTGTGTATAAATCATTAGTAATGTAAGTAAAACAGAGGAAAAGCAGGTATGCAAAGAATGGGGCTAAGTGAGGCAAATGTTTCATAAGGAGAGATGGCCACCTCCCCAACTGACTGAAGAGTGACATTGAGCAGCTCCCATTCATCCCTAGCTTGTTAGCAGTATGATGGTCATGTCATGGAGCTTCCAAAGCATAATGTAGCACAACCAGGGGGACTGTTGTGGTATCTAAAAGGTAGGGCCCTTCCTATCCCAGTAGAGAAAAATAAAGGGAAAGCTTTGTGCTGTAATTCTTTTTCATACTTCATATCCTTTTCCATTTAACTTTTCCCTTGCCCTCTTCGGCTTTGCCAATAGGTACAGAATCAGCATCTAAAATCTTAATGGGTTCAGCTAAAACAGAAAGTAATTATTCAGAAGAGATTAAACATCTGACACTCTTTGGGGAGAGGAGGGCCCAGGTTCAGTAGGGAAACAACCCTACAAAATGTTTGTATATTGGAACAAAAGGAGGCATTCAGCTCCTTCAGTACAATCCCTTCAGAATTCCCCTGTGCATCCCCACATCTCCCCCATCACTTGCCAAAGCAACAATCAAATAAAATTAAGGTATTATTGTTTTAAAAATAAGTAAATGGTTTCTTCTACCTTTTTAATGTCCACCTCTTAGCATAACAAAGCTTTTCATAGCTTACTAATGGCTCCCTGTCACTAGTGCTGAGAACTATTATCACTGCTCTGCCCCTTCACATGGGCCTTTCAAACATCACTGTTTCACTTAATTCTTTCACCTCCTTCAGTTCAAATGCAATAAAAACCTTTCACTGGCTGACAACTAAAAAGGCAGAACAGCCTCCAACTGCTGTATAATTCAGGAGGGTTCTTTCTCATTTTAATTGGCTGCCTAATTGGAATGTTTATGGGTTCTGGGATAGCTTGGGCTGAAAAGGCAGGGTGAGCAATTATGTGCTCAGCATTCCTATCTGGCAGAGTTAATAGTTTAAAAAAAAAAAAAGCAAAAAAAAAAAAAGCTAAAGGTCACTGGAATGCCATGTTTTTGTTCTCTAAGAAATACCTTGATTTGAAACAATGTAATCCCCACGTCAGAAATTATGTCAAACTGTGCTTATCCAGTAGCAAGTTTGAGCTTTTGGAAGCCTCTTTGCTCCTTTTTGATGTTAGCATAACATGAGGAACAGGAGGCTATCTGGTGGCTGTCAAGTTTATAACTGCTTGCGCTCTCACTGGCTGGAGATAAGGATGTAAGCAGAGCACTTGATGGACTTGATTAATTCTCTGGAAGGAAGGTTTGTCTTCCTTGGCTCGATGAATGACTTCATTCTAGTAGATGAGGTCACCCAAGTCAAGGCAATAAAGTTTCTGATATTCACATGAAAGCCAGTTTTCAAAGCTGCCAGCCCCTAAAAAGAGAATCACAAGTGTTTCCTCATTTACCTACATTATAGTGGCAGCATCCACACTACTATAGATAAGCCTGGTGTCTCTCCTCTCCAGCACAAATCTGTATTTTCAGTTGTATAATTAACTCCAGAGACTTGGTTAAAAACAAAAAAACTTTTTTGTTTTCAGAAACAAATATATTTGCAAAAGGATTTGCTGAAATGATAGCAGCAAGAAGAGGAGGAGGAAGATTGCTTTCCAGCCTGGATGCTATGTTGTTTGCATTCCTACTGGTCTTATGTGGTTTTAGTTTGAAATATAACTCTGCGGACTGTCCATCCACAAAGCAGACTAGATCTTTATTGTTTATAAATACGTCTTAGGCACAGTTACACTTTTTAAACTAAATGCTTTGCAGACATAGTAACTTTTCCCACAGCAGTTTTATATACAGACCTACATTAACCTTACACTTTATCATTTGCATCGCTAGAAAATGATAAAACATTCTCTCAAGGAGCCAGTAAGGCTTACTGTGTAAAAAAAAAAGTATTTTTAACAAGTGTTTAAATACTAGACATAAGCACTGATCCCAAAGGATGGAATCCAGATTAATTTTGTGTCACAATTTGTCATATTTAGCAAAGCTCATTGGGGATTCAACATCAGGGTTCTTAAGGACACTTAGCTTGTGCTGGATCCTTTCCTTCCAGCAAGAGTGCCTGATCTCAGAGGAACAACATAGTTCAATGAATAGGGTATGGGATTGGCACTCAAGAGGCCTGGGTTTATTTCCAGCTCTGCCAGTGACATGGAGAGAATGATACTTATTTTTGTAAAGTGATTGAGATCTATGGAGAAAACGCAACACGTAAGTGACAAATCATGACAGCAGAAAAAGCAACCTATTCGTCTTCTGTTCCCCAGAGTGTGAAGTGTGGGCACAGCGCCATTCTCTCCCCCTTTTCCCATTGTGGACAGTAGGAGGCGTTGGGACTAGCTTAGGAGAGAAGGAAGAGTGGCCAGTAGGGAGACAGTCTTTTATTAGTAACTCCAAGCAGAGGGCGGAAAGATGCCCAGGGAAGTGGACTGGAGATCAAATAGGAGGTCATTTCTCCTCTGTCCCCACTGTTGTTGAGCGGTGGGATCCAGTGACTGAAACTCAACCAGGTATTTTGAGAAATAGGAGCATAGTGACTGGCACTCTACTAAGTGGAAATCACTGCCGGGTGAGCTCAGTAGTAAGACCCAGAGGATAGGACAGGAGATCTCGTGCATTTCCATAGCATAAGCCAAACAGAGCTTATCTCCTAGACATGTTCCCTTATAGTCATGAGTCAATGGATGAGCTTTCCCCTTCCGTTCATGATAATAGAACACCTTTCTTGCGATTACTAACAGGGAAAAGTTAATATATTTATGTGTTTTCAGCTGTTCACTTCAATGTGTTTTCATACGGTCTGCTGTTGCTCTGTATCACTCATTACATTGCTCCCCCCAATTATGCTTTTCTCTATTACCTAAGTCCCCTGCTGTAAATACTTCCCTGCAGCTTGGTTCTCTCCTTTTACCCTGCTTCCTGGACACTCTGCCCAGCCACACAGTCATTTTCTCCCCTGATCCTCTGGACATATTGCCTATCAGCCTTGCTCTTTTCTCCCCAGGATATTCCTCTTCTGCAGGTGCTTGGCAGTTCCAATCCCTGTTTCCTCTCTTCTTATATAGCAATGGTCCCTATTAGAGGCTGCAGGCCTCGCTTGACATACTAAGGCTGGCTTCTTTTTCTAGCTGCTTTTATAGGCCTCCAGAGGTGAAATCCTGGTCCAACTGGAGCCAATGGCAAAATTCCCATTGACTTGACTGGAGCCAATGGCAAAATTCCCACTGACTTGATTTCGCCCCAGGTTTTCAATTGCCGTCTGGACACCTGTAGAAGCAGCTTATAATAAATAAATCAATAAAAGAGGAAGAAAGTCAGCACCACATCTCACAAGCCAGCTTTCCACAGACTGCCAGCAAATGCTCCGCAGACCACAGTTTAGGAAACACTGGGCTGGACATATTTGCAGACCCTCAGAAATCATTTATTTCAGAAATAGCTTTCAGGAAGTTCTCTCAGAAAAAGAATGTCCTGAACCTCACAAATTAGCTGTGACCCCAAATTGTACACCCTGGAGTTTGTCTCTATGCGCGGTCCTATCAAATATACAACAGCCCACATAGTGGGGCCAATTTTGCAATTTTAAGAAGTTCTCCAGTAAATAATACCTGCTTTTCAAATAATTTGTGTTCATCTTTACCTCATAGATTATAACAAGACAATAATGGGAAACTCACAGGAAAGCCTAACTGCACAAGGAAGCCTGATTGCACAAGGGCCCAGATGAAAACTAAGATCCTAAATACCTTTGAGGATCTGTGCCAAGATGTCATTTTCTGGGCAAAGGAGGTTCAGAGAAACCCACACATTTGATAAGTATCCAACTTGTGGGTGCGTGTGCAAATCAACGATATACTGAAGTACACTCATCTTGATACTTCAGATTTAAACCTAAAATTTAATAATTAAAAAAATAAGCAGAGCTAAGGCAGAAACTCTTTGCTTAATGCCTCAGTGATGGGCTACAGGGGAGGTATATCTCTAAAGTGACTTTATGTGCTGTCAAAAGAACAAGACAGAGTTTAGACCCTATGAACTTCCCTTGCTTCATGACTTTAAAGTAGGAAAAAAATAATAATGAAACACATTAAAGATGTTACTGTAACCATGTTTGTCTATGAAGTTGTTGCAAAAAGCTTGAATGAACTTGACTTAGAATCATAGAAGATTAGGGTTGGAAGAGACCTCAGGAGGTCATCTAGTTCAAACCCCTGCTCAAAGCAGGACCAAGCCCAACTAAATCATCCCAGACAGGGCTTTATCAAGCCGGGCCTTAAAAACTTCTAAGGATGGAGATTCCACCACCTCCCTAGGGGGATAACCTTCAGAAGAATCTATTTCAAAGGTTCACTGGACTATAAAAGAGAAGGGCAAAGAACCCCCAGTTATCTTTCACCTAAGACAACAAAGGAACCAAGCGGTTTACACTTTCTGGGAGATCCTGATCCAGGGGTGGTCACCCGTCTTGCTGGAAGGTAGTATATTGAGAATCCTACCTTGAATCAAGACTGTGGTTTTGTTAAGTCTTAGTCTCTAGAGAGTGTTTTTCACTTTGATTTCTTTGAAACCATTTCTAACTCTATCCTTTATACCTGAACCCACTTAAAATTCTGTCTCCTTTTGTTAATAAACTTATTTTACTTTTGATCTACATCAACCCAATCATGTGTGTGAACTGATGTGATTGTTAACCCCAGTTAAAGTGATAAGCTGTGAAGTTTCTCTCTTTAGAGGAGCAAATGAACCTTATTATTCCTTTGCATGGTCCAGGAAAGAGCTGGACATTACCGAGCACATGGCTTTGGGAAAATTCAGGACTGCGGGGTGTTGGGGTCATCTTGCCAGGTGTAATCAAAACTGGTGGAGGTCAGTGTGTGGCTCCGGTGTAACAAACAGGCTGCTGGAGTCAGAGCTGCTGGTCCAGGGTTGCTTATCACACAGACAATCAGTGCAGGCTCGTATGCTGGCTGGGAGTGTCCCAACAAGGGAGCTACAGCAGGAGAGAACTTTAAGGCACCCAGGGCTACAGGGCAGGTATGACACAACCCCTGGACTGATCTGGTACAACACAACCCCTGACAGAACATGATACTGGGTTCAGGGAGAAAATTCTCCATTTGCCAGGTTTTTCCATTACAGGATTATTATTTTTTTGTACTTTTCCCTGAGATATTGACAATGTCTATGACAGGTTACTGGACCATTAGTCTCATCAGGTAGAGCAGAACCTAAAATTCCATTTAACGTAACGCTATTGTGAAATATTTTGAGAAGAATGCTGACGCCCTGCCTAATCCCACAGCATTTGGGAGCTTTTAAAAAGGGTATGGACACTGCATAGCATTTCGTGTATTCACCAAGAAGAGAATTGTTGTGCACAAAATTTTCTCATATTTTTCCTCAGCCCCCATTCCAGTTAATCTGAGTAGCATCAAATTATGTTTCATAGGGAGTTTATATGTACAATTCTATTATAAATAAAACACTATTCTCCAAATCTCGCAGTTTTGTGACAACACTGAAAAGTCCCACACTCAAAACTGAAAATTGTCACTTTCCAAATCTGAGCATTGCTTAAAGGGGTAAATAATGTGAAAGAAATCTGCAAGTGTAAGCAGGGAAAGGCCTCAAGAGAAGGATACAGATAGATGCTCCTATGTGAGGGTTCAAATTCTCTCCATGAGAAAGAGCTTCTATGAAGTTATAGATTTATACACTTCTATTAGACACTTAATGCATGGTAATTTTTACTGACAACAGAGACTGCATTTACTGCATCATATGCTATTTATGCATATGACTGTTCACTTAAAGAAAGATGTGCCCTGCCTTCTTTCTTCATAATGGTTGTCTCTGACATCTTGACCATCACAGGGTGATCTTTGCAATGATATATGTTAAGTATAAATATATAATAAAGTGAAATTTTTGGCTTGTAAAAAAATAAATAAATCAGAAATTGATAACACATTCAGAGGAAAAGTCAAAATGACCCTTAAAATATGAAATGCATAAACACATAGCTTTGAATTTACGCTACTTAGCATCACATTAAAATATTCAAAATATAAATCAAAATTCAAGAGTATAAGTAATATTCAATTTCAAATTTATGGCATTTTAAAATAAGGTGATTTCCTCAAATGTGCAATAAATCTGGGTTTGTGGAATTGCACGTGCCATCTTAGCATGACAGTTGCTTTATCTACACAGTCCATTGAAGCCTAGTCACTTTATATAATCTGAATTCACAAATCAACTGTCGTCTTCACTTCACTGATTCATTGCTGATGGGGCTTTCACAAGGTAAAAAATCCTTTCCAAGTTGACAAGAGTAATAAATGGAGAGGTGAGTACTGCCTATCCATCCTGCTGTTCTATTGTACTGCCTATAGTGATACATGGCAGAATAAGCTCATAAACCAACCTCATCTTTTGACCTCTGCAGAGTAAATGGAAACAGTAGGGCATTTATGATGATGACTGTATTTAAGGACCAATAATGACTAGATAAACCTCTGAAATCTAACTAGCCTAACAGATCAGGTGGGAAAAATGATGCCTTTGCATCGTGTTAAAGACACAAAAAATGCATTAAAAGTACAACCACAAACCTTTTTTTAAAACCGAGATTGCTTCAGTTTAAAAGGTCTTTTAATGATACTATACATGCAACAACGTTGAGAGACATTGATACAAATGCCCAAATGCATCACCTGACTGCGGTTTTTGATTTCCCAGATTTAGGTAAAAAACAAATATGGAGGTACCAAGCAATGGAATCAGGATGGTGTGGGGCCTCTGTAGCTATATTCTGTCAACTTTTAAAATCATCAAAGGCTAAACCTATTTGTCTTTTTGACCATGCAGTTCCACCGGAGAGTGGGAAAAACAGCTCAAAAGCCAACATGGGTTTGCTAAATCTGAAAACACCAAGAAACTGAACTTGAACTGTTCGATGCAAATGTATTTCAGGACAAATTGGCAGTCTCTCTGAAAGGTGGGAGGATTTGTGCAATATCCTGAACGACAGCAGCAAAACTTGCAAGCATTGAACTCAATCTGTACTATCTCCTCATCTAAAATATCAGTGGGATCCCAAGGTCAGAGAACACTGAGACTTCAGTATTAAGGAAGCATGATAATCAATAAGTGATTCCAGTTTGAAGTACTGCATTGAAAAGAACAGTTAAATGGTTTCTTGATATCTCTATTTCTGTATCTAGTAGGAAATTTTTCCTTCAGATAGGTGGGAGAGTAAGTTAGTACTCATTCCAACACAACAAAGGATTATTCTTACTTTTCTCGAATGGGATAATTATATATATAAAATTTATATAAATATATACATTTTTACATTATATGTACTTCAAGTTTCAATGCCATCCCATTTATTGTACACACCATTATGCTTTAATAATGCATATATCATCCCTTCAGTATCACAAAGATTGGATCATAATTTAGAAAATCATATGTTAAAGAGTCTCAAGCTACATGCAACAGTAGATAATCATTTAAATCCTTTGGAATACATCATTCAAAATCCGATAAGGTAACATCAAAGGACCTGATCCAGTTCCCATTCAAGCAAATGGAAAAACTCACACTGCTTCAGTGGGAACTGGAAGACCCAATCCTGCAATAGCATTTATCTTGGTGCACACTTATAGTCTGAGAAATCCCATTGAATTCAGTGGATCCCTTTACTAGGTCAGGTGCTAATACTCTCTATTTCATATACAAACTTTAGCAAAGCAAGGGTAAGAGATTTTTGAAATAACATTAATAACAACACTAATAATAACAACAGCAATACTAATGCAAAATGTATATTAGCCAAAATATAGCAAAATAGTAATCCTGTGGATGAGAGTTGGATATCCAGCTACTATGTTCTTCAGATGCTTTTTGAGAAGAATTAAGTCTAAAACCATATTCAGATGTTCACATTTATTGGAAGATTGCAGTTTTTCCACAGACTATTTGCCAGCCTATAAACAAACAAGTTCACCAGTGGGATTCTTAAAAGTAAGAATTCCCAGACACTTGTGGGAGCAGCCTTTTCCCATATTGCCAGAAGCTTCTGAGAATAGGACACAACATGTCCCCATACTTAGCCCACTATAGCAAAGTGAACACTCTGGACACCAAATTGTAACTCGCTTATCTCCTTAGCACAGAATTAAAGAAGAATCAGAGCATCATGTCAAGATGTTAACAGATGAGGTATTGCACCCAGAAGGAAGGTCCAGCAGTTAGGATGCTGACTTGGGATCAAGGAGACTACAGTTCAATTCCCTCCTCTGCCACAGACTTCCTGTGTGATCTTGGACAAGTCTCTTAGTCTCTCCATGCCTCAGTTGCCCATCTGTAACTGGGCACCTCACAGGAGTGTTGTGAGATTAATATAAAAGAACATAAGAGGCTCTGATACTTTGGTAATAGGGGTCAGATAAGTAACTAAGACAGACAACAAACCAATTAAATGGATCACCTAACAGTCCTTAAATCAAGCACCATTAAATTAAACAAAGTACTGAATTAAGCTTTTCCAAAATCAGGCAAGAGAACATTCAACTGTAGGGTTGGTCAGAATGTGGGGGAAAGAGGTGTAAGCAGAGTCAGGATGAGCTCCACCCTTACATCTGGTGGTGAGGTGTGGCAAGTTGTGGAAAAGAACTTCAGGGGCTCTCATTTGCATAGGCACACCCACCCCGCCTAGAATGAGTCCATAGCTGCCCAAATGGTCACTTTGGATTTTGTGGGATCCTCAGTGTGTCTGTTATTGGGGCAGGAAGAATAAATTGTTATTATCCTGATTATGGGAATCAAGGACAGTGGAACTGTACTCGGACTTTTGTTATGATGGAGGGACTCGCCATCAACAAAGTAGCACTTGCTAGGCAAGGGACATGGGTTCCAAAACTCTGTGAAGGGAAAGAGGCTGGAGACAGATATTAGTACCTGGTGGTGTGGGCCCCTTTGTGAGGGCTGAAACATCAATTGTACTGCAGTCTCTCTCCAGTGTGGAACATCAGAGCTAATTTTAGGTCTATTAGGAGTCTAGCTACAGGTGTTGAGCTGAATTCACTTTGGCCTTATGGTGCACCAGCACTGAGGCTCCCACTACTACAAGCTGAAATCACTAAAGAGCTGAAATCACTGAGCACTGTATTAAGTAGTGGGGAGCCTGAAGATCTATTGCAGAGTGGAGCAGTTCGTGGGACAGCTGGAGAGACTGGTGGAGCAGTTCATGGGACGGCGGGAGCTGCTTGTGGGATGCGGAGCAGTTTGTGGGATGGCTGGTGGAGTGGATCAGAGTGAAGCCCTGTGGAGCTGCGGGGCAGTCAGCTTCAGATCACGTAAGGTGCCCCTTAACTCTTCCCCCGCCCCCCCACACACACACTTTCACCCAGTCTGGGGAGTAACAGTCTGCAGATGAACTTCTGAACTCTGGGGCTGGACTTTTGGGTTGTTGGACTTTTTTGGACTTTGGCTGATTTTTGGGTTGTTGGACTCAAGAACCTGAGGGAAAGGACATGGCCCAATTTGCTGGGGTGGGTCTTTGCTCATGGTTTGGTTGATTAACCCTAGTTGTGGTGTTCTCCCAATTTAATGCTGATGTCGTTTACCTCATGTTATTAAAGATTCTCTGCTACACCGAGACTCTGTGCTTGCGAGAGGGGAAGTATTGCCTCTTTGAGGCGCCCAGGGGTGTGTGTAAGATTTTCCCAGGTCACTGGGTTGGGGCTCGAGCCACTTTGCATTTGCTTTGATGAGAGGGAACCCCTGTGTGCTGAACCCGGCCCTGGCTGCTATCAACTCAGCCTGGCAGAAGGGTTACAGAGGTAAAGATCCCCCCTCCTCCCACACACACTTTGCTATTGTTATGGATATAACAATCCTGTGTCTTGATATTATAAGGTAAAAAAATAACATTTATGTGGTGCCTTTCATTCCAAGGAATATAAAAATATTTAAATTATATACACACACACACCACCACTTAAATGCAGCCATCTCAGGTGTGGAAGGTGGCAACACAGAATTATGCAGAACAGTGAGGTGGAAGGACTCAATAGATCTGCTCTACCGGATAAACCAATGGGGGACTTAACTGTCAATAAAGAAATAGTCATGACTGTAATTGAATTCCTTGTGGTTTTGTAGGATGAAGAATTAAAAAAAATCTGGAAGAAAGAACACTATAAAATACAAAGGAGAAAAGTACAACCATCTCCAATCTTCTCAGTGCAAAAATCAGCATCTGGGTGAGGAGCAGCTGTTAAAGTTGAACCAAGTCAGGATTAAGGTGATGTTAGTGTCAAGGGTGAAGTTCCTAGAAGAACTATAATGTCCACCATTATTAAGCTCATCTGCCCTCGGGTTGTTAAACTGACCAGCAACCTGGATCACCTTTTCCAACCTTAGAAGTCCAAGGAGCCATAGTAACATCACTTTCATGTTTGAGTGGCCAGAAGACTGTGCTCAATCAGACCAGACACATGCCAGTCCCAACGTTCCTGAACTCCACACACAATTATTCTAACTCAGTATGAAGCCATATGTGTTGAAAAAAGTGCTGATATATTTTGCATAAATATATAATGAGCATTAAAAGTAAATCATTAGCACCCGGTAAATGGATCCACTAAGTGCTAAGCCCATCTAGTTAGGAACACAGGTTGTTATAAACACATTATACTGGTACTATGCTTTCTCCACTGACTCCCTGCTGAATTTTTTCTCAAAAGCCGTACGTACAACAACAAAAATAACATTATTTTGACAAAGGGCTGTGGAAGCAGTGTTTGGATCCAAATTAGGTTTCAACTATGGTTCAGGTTCTGAGTTCAACTTATAAGTTAGGTAAGAGCTAGCATTCAGGCATAATGTTAAAAGTTCATGAACAGGTCTTACATGATTTCAATCCAGGACAGGTGAAATCTCACAAGATCGCCTTAATTCAACGAATTGCTGCCATCATGCAAATAGACTCTGTTATTCTGTTGTTGCTCAGAAGCAGTCTAATTTTCACCTGCTGCCATGAATGGGCTCTGAGCACATATTAGGTTGCCTCCCAGCTTTCATATGTCACCAGCTTCCACTGTTAAGTTTACTTGCCAGTAAACCACTTCAAGAAATTCAATTGATAAAGTGTTTCCAAGGGGAGAAAAGGGAGTTTTCCTCCAAGATTGCTTCTCATCATGTATATATATGAAAACCAGTTGCTCATACAGTACAATTACTGCACGTGGCCTACTTGGACTTATTTGGAAAGTCAGGTGTTCTATTTCCTAATTAAATTATTCAACAACACATTGATTATAAAGCATTCTGGTAAAACCTAATTAAGAGTGTGATTTGATAAAGCATATTCTGCAGTTTTAGTTTACATTCCCATATGAGTGAGAGTGTATGTGGGGGAAAGACATCATTATTCCATGCTTTGCACATGTTGGGCTTCACAGGTTTTTCTTTCCCAGAGCTGATTTTGAACGGTGTAGAGAAGTACTCTAGGTTTAGATCATATCAATTCATTAACGGCTGGCAATGTTCAGTTCTGATTTTTTTAAAAAAAACCTTAACAAACCTAATAGAAATGCATCATGAAAAGAGCACTATTTCAAGAGTTGGCCCCTGTTCAAGCTGCATATGGTCACATAATCTTTTAAAACGCATGATTCAAGTCTCAATTTAATTATGTAATAGCACAAATGGAATTACACTGCGGATGAAGTGCAGCACTTCAGCTCAGACACATACTGGAGTTGTGTGACTGACCCAAGCTTATTTCATTTGGTCATTGTATTATAGAGCTTAATTTGAATGCAAGTGAACATAGCTAACAACAACTCAAATATGGTATGTTCTTTTCAGCTAAATTATAATCCTTGCCAGTCTGGAATCCCTTATGGTGATAATTTATCAGGCAGTTTACAAACATGACCACAATACAGTATTAACAAGTGCTTCACAGGGATGCATTTGATTTACCACAGGTATTCTTGTACATGCTTAGAAATTCAGGTATGTGTTTCTAAACCATTTTTGTGCGCGCGTGTTTAAGTTGATTATGGAAGGGGTCATACACACATCGCTCAGAGGGGCAGGGAGAAGGCAAGAGAAGAGACCCAGCGCACAAGCAGATACAGAGCTTGTAACCACAGTGCAGTGTAGTATTCCACAAGCTCCCCATTTGTGGAAACAGCTGGTCAGCCTATACGTTTCTATTGGCACCCGTCATCACAGTAACTGCAGCAACTCTCACCTTCCACATAAGGGAGATCAACAACAGGGAGGGCATCGCTATCTTCTCTTTCCTGTTCTCCACCTCGCCTCTGGACATAAATGCGTGCGCACGCACACACACACACACACACCCCTGCGTCAAGCACCCTTTACATTTAGTATGTTGGTCAATGATTGTCATCAGACCTGTTAATTGCCCCAGATCAACTCCAACAAAACAACTTGGCTCTTCACTTGTTGTGTAATTTTGCTTATACTCAAATGCAGAGGGAAGGAGGAGAGAGGAACAAGCGGGGAAAAGAAAGCTGTGAAGCTGATGTTCACATACTCCGTAGCTGGGTAGCTCTTAACTTTGTGTTCTGGATTACAAGAGAACTTCCTGCAGGAATTCTTCTGCAATAAAACTGTTTGGATTTTTTTTTTAAATGAAAGGCAAGACTTTGGAGAACAATTCAGAAACCTGTCCATACCCTCTAGCTAGTCCTGCAAGAGCATGCCCCAGATTTGGGAAACACTGCATCAATGATTGTGATGTGCTCTGATTCTATAATAATGGAGGGACCATATAGAGCAACACGGGCAGGTTCTGCTCAGTAGAGATGAAGCATCCCCTCAATCTCTTCTCCTAGATATCATCTTTATGTTCAGGGATACACCTCTTGTTGATGGATCAGTAAGAGAAGCAGTGTGAGCATGGCCCTGGGGCAAAGACAAGAAAGTGAGCTTCTTCTGGGCACAGGGCTGGATGAAAAGCCAACTTGGATTTTTGGACAAGGAAACTGCCTCCTGTTTTTTGTTCTTCCCGTTTTCCTCTTGTGCAGAAATGGTGTACATTCTTTGTAAATAAACAGGATTGCACCAAAGAAATGCCTTACTTGTATTATCTATTTCTTCTCTTAATGGGGTGGGAGGGGACCCAACAAGACCTCAGATATGACCATATTGTCAGACCCACAGGCAACATATTGCCCCACTGTGCTATACAAACCCATAACAAAAAACTTTCCCAGCCCTGAAGAATTTATAATCAAATTATGCAAGAGATTTGAATACCTGGTAAAGAGAAGCCACGACTGAGAATTAGCAGGTGCAAGGATTGAGCACATTGGCAAAGCTGTTTGAAGAAACTTCCACAATACACAGCCTGCACATTCCTGGTTCAAGTCAGAGATATTAAACCCTCACTTTCTTAACCACTAATTTAACCCCAAAGCTTAAAGAGACCCCCCCCAACAGGCCAGGATAGCACAGCATGTAGAGAGGGGGCTGCGGCTCAGTCTTTCTTGCTGAAGAAATGGCATTAAGAGGTTTCAGAAGCACTCACAATTTTTGCACCCAGGGCAGCTGATAATTGTGAGTATAGCAAGGGCCAAATCCAGCGTAGCAAGGGCAAGAATATTCTCATTTACAGTTCACCTCAGAGGAGAGCCTGGCACTAAAGGTGATCCGAGCTGAAAGAAACTTAATTCCACACCCATAACATTCCTCGAATATGGTTTCTGCCATTTTAGCCACAGACTAAAATTACTTTGCAAGCTGTGAAAATTTGAAAAAAATATGGTACCACTATAGAGATCATGATTTTTTATGAGGTTTTTCATTGTTCAGCATGTTTTAACAAAAATTTTGCATGAACATATTTCGCTATGGTGCATTAGACTTCACTCTTCAAAGGGTTTATCCATCTCTGATGGGCTGATCTAACCTTTACAAGCAAGAGGAGTGCCTGGGCAATATTCAAGGGTGTTGATTCTTTCAAATAGGAGCCATTTAAGCAGAGAGGGGGGTACGGGGAAATAATCAGGCTCAGAGAATTTAATGTGGACATTTTCAACCTTTTCCTTCTCTTCTTTCTCACCTGATGAGGCATTTACCTTCTGAAGGCTCTGCATGTGTATTTCAGGTTTGAAAACACATGGAACTGGGTCCAGAAACAAGCATAGAGAACTAGGGTAGAGCTTTGACCCACAGACCACCCACAGGGCTCTGTACTCGCAGAAGACTTTGTGGAAGACCAAATACAGGACATTACAATAGACTAACCTGGGAACAACAAAAGTGCAGATGACTCATCAGGGCCATCCTTAGGATTTATGGGGCCCTATGCAGAATTATTAAACTGGTGCCTCTCCGGAGGAAGACTGCACCAGCCAGCTGTGGTGGGAGCCTGCAGGAAGGGTCAGAACAGGGATTGGAAGAGGTGTGGCGGGGTAGACACTAAGACCCAGGGGTACCCCAAATTTTTGGGTGCCCTACACAGCCGCGTATGCGGCGTATGCCTAAGGATGGCCCTGTGACGAATATGGGGTCTACCTTAGAGAAGAATGGTTGAAACTCCTCGGCCAGCTTAGACGACAAAAAGAAGGTGCTGTAGCTACCTGGGATTAGCAATGGATTCAATGGAATCCTGAAGCTGAAAATTATCATGGTGAAAGATAAGCAAACATCCTCTGCAGATGGAGCAGAAAATGCTTCCACTCGTTCCTCCAAATTCTCCCCCCAATGAAATTGCCATCTCAGGCAAATGAAGACACATAGTTTGCCTTAATATAGATTCTTTGGGTGCGGGGTGGGGTCAGACACCAAGAAAGTAACGGAGGTGATAGAATGTGGGTTAGATGACAACACTGAGCATCGTCAACATAGTGAGGATACGGCAGCCCAAATGTCTTACAGTTTACACCAGTATGAATAAGCAGCTGAGCCCCTGGGGAAGATGAACAGTTACTTAGTGCTACCATGTGGTATCTCAAAGTGCTCAACAAATACTAATTAATTAAGTCTCAGCCTCCCTCCCACCGCCTTTTGGTCAAGCATGTGTACACAGAACTCATTTTATAGATGGGTAAACTGAGGCACCAAGGGGCCAAAATGATTTGTCCAGGTTACACAGTCAGTAAGAATGTGACCTAGACATTCCACGCTCCCAATCTTGTGCTGTAACCACTAGACCACACTTCCCTCACCAATGTGCAAATATATTCTCAGCTCATCGCACATTGCTATGTACTTAGCACTAGTTATATGCCATCTTAATTTTGAACATAGGAGTATTCATATGGGACTTCCCTTCTCTATAAAAGTTAATCTTGTGCATAACTGTTGGCAGGACTGGGGCCTTAAACACTGTGATTAAACTAAGTCTATAGTTGCAAGGCAAATTAAAATAATCTCAAAAACTGTAAATGTAGATAACTTATAATGTGCAGTAACATCAACATAATCAAATTCTTTTTGTTTATGTGTGATCCTATAACCACTGAGACTTTTTTAGTCACTTTCAAAAATGCCTGAAATTTCCTCTGTAAAATTAATGCACAAGATCAGAAAACTCTACCTTAGCGAATACAAAAGGCCACTCGATTAGCTACAAATAAAAGCCCCTCGAGCTAAAATGAATACGGTTTAAGCGACTTCAAATTATTTTCCCGCCCGATAAAGCCATTATCACATTTACAGCGTTTACAATGCAGAACTACAGTCCTTTGATCATCTTATAAAATTAATTGATCTTGCTTATCTATTGTACTATTTTAAATCATTTTAATTGAGGGTATTAGGAGAAGTAATGGTAACAACCAATGCATTTATTAGCTACTGACGTTCAAGGCAGCAATGCCATTTTCATAATCTGAATTTCTCGATAGCAAAATTCCATTCTTAATGGAATTTACATATAGATCACCCCTAGCCACAAATAATTTACTGTTACTTTAAGTCCTAAAGGACAGGCAGAAAAACTGTGAAAAATCACTCCAGCCATACTTAATTTTAATTATTCTTTTAAATCAGATAGAAACCCTGAAATTAAATTCTCATAATTAAATAGAAATTAAAAGTTTCTAAAAGCCTTATTTTCAACTCCAATTTTAAATGCAAATGACCAAGTAGGAGAATAAAGTTTTTCCCCCTTAAAAACTGTGGGTAATATTCATCTACAGTTCATAGCTAGCCACAAAATTCCTTACTAGGCCCACACCACCTGATCCTATAGAACTCCTAATTTAGGCAAATGCTTCACAAGAAGGGTCACAGCAAGCATTCGCAGTCTCAAATTTCTAGGCCTACAGCATGGCTTCTTCTAATGCCTGGAGAAGCTCACTGGGTCTACTGGAAAGAAGAGCTCTCCACATTTACCTGGTAGATTACCAGCTCCAGATGGCAAACACAGTACCTGTAGCATTTAGATATAGTGCACATTGTAACAGTTAAGGTAAGGACTTTCTTTCCTTCTTAAAATGGGTTTTGCCTGGGAACAGTTCATCAGTCATAAAGCACAACCTTTATCAGTACTAGCAGACAAAAAATGAAGCGTCCAACATGTCAAATCAACACTAGGTTAAATCCCCTTTGGAAATGTGGATGACTATATTTAAGTATAGCTAATCATCTGGCTTACCCTTACAGTTGGATGTGGGCTCTAGGACCCTGTGAGAGGCGAGAGGGTCGCAGAGCCGGAACGTCTACACCACAGCTAAACAGTCCCTTAGCCCAAGCCCTGCAAGCCCAAGTCAGCTGGCTTGGGCCAGGCATGGATGTCTAATTGCAACGTAGACATACTATATGATGCCACCATCATAACACAGAACATTTTTTCCATCTTTTCTCAGCCCAAGGTCTTAGGTAGGACAGAGAAGCATTTGGGGAATAGGAAGGCAAAGGGGTAAGTGGTGGAGACTTAGGAACAGTTTAGATAAACTTTACTTTAAAGGAACTAAATGGGCTTGTAGAAGGGCAGTTGAGTAGGGCTATTAAGATCTAGATACAAATTAAAAACAAAAAATTAAACTAGGAAGACTTGTGCCAGTTGATACCCTGGCATCTTGCTTTTGTGTCATATACTTTTCCAATCACCCTTCCTGTGCTTTCTTTGCAGACTGTAAGCTCTTCAAGGCAGAGGCTTCATCTGTAGTGCACCTAGCACATTTTGAGGGCGGCTACCATTTAAAAGAACCTGTTAATATGAGCGATAAGAGCTTCCAACCTCTCAGAATAGTTTTGTTTCCAGATTTTTTTCCCCTCGGTGAGACAGAAATGAGTTGAAAAACAGGCTACTGTATCCTAATACAGTTTAGGTACAGGTTGAACAGAGGATTATTAAACAGAAAAATAAAGAGCATTTTGTGACTTAGAAGGGTAGGACTCCAGCAAACAACTTTGTGCTCAAATTCTTAGCCAGACTGTTTCTTCCTTATGCATTTCTTGCAAAATGTTCCATCTCACGGCTATCCCTACACGAACAAAACAAAAAAAAAAAGTGTGTTTATACCTCGGGATAACTAATGCATATTAGCTATGCCACTGTAAAAAAATGGTAGACGCAAGGTACTTTATTTTTTTACCATGTGGTAAAATAGATGTGATTAACTCTGGGCAGGAGAGTATGGTGCTGACCTCACAAACTCTACAAGTGCCTTGTCTCCACTTGGGATTTTATAGCAAGATAACTATTGTGAATTTGTTATCTCTCGCTGACTTTGTGTCAATGAAGACAAAGCCTTAGTTGCAAAAGACACGTCTTAGTCCCATGCCACATTACGGGCCTTATTTTAAATGCTAAGCATGGTTCTGGGGGTTGAACAAATGAGTTCTCATTGTTTATAGCTGCCTTGCAATATGAAAGGAAGCACACTCAAATTCAATGACCCTCTCAAACACAAGAGCTAAATGACAGGTTTAGGAGTAGCAGCCATGTTAGTCTGTATCCGCAAAAAGGAGGAGGACTTGTGGCACCTTAGAGACTCAGCGTCCTAGCTCACGAAAGCTTATGCTCAAATAAATTTGTTAGTCTCTAAGGTGCCACAAGTCCTCCTTTTCTTTTAACAATAGCTAAAGTGTCTACTGTTAAAGGCCCATGAAGCTTAAAAGCACTTATTACTTCACCTAAGTACTTGATTAACTGAGGTAAGTACACTGGCAATGGTTCTTATCCTCTTTTGCTGTTTCCAATCTCACAGAATACCAATCTATTTGAAATTAATCCCAAAATACAATTTACTCATTAATCCAAGGATACTATAAACCATAGCTTTTTATAATCATACACATTTCTCATGATGGTTCAGATATAAGCTTCACTCAGGAAAGACACAGGTGGAAAGTGGAGAAAATCCACTAGTCTCACTTCCAAAAGCAACATGCAAAAATTAGACTGGCCTAAACCATTCTGTTTGTTTCCAAGCAGCAAGAATTGCAATGAAATAACTAGTTTTGGAACCTTAATATGTCACTTCTCATGCTGGGAATTTCTAGCATGTGGAAATGTAATCTGTAGCGTTAGTAGACTGTATTTTGCAATAGTACCTCTAAGCACAATACATATTCCATTGCAAGAGATTTCCTGTGCGGGGGAGAAAAGAACAAGCAAACAGCAAAGCAGGAACAAATCTCAGACCAGAAAAAGTACTGTATCACCAGTATGACAAATCTGGATTTATGCCATGATACTAAATCCAAATAAGTGTGCTTTGTCAGAGTAGTTAAAAGAACCCCATCTCACTGTCCTGCCAAACTTCTGTACAGGAATTGACCTGAGGCTAGTAACAGTCATGACATGCCTCTGATGTAATGTGCCTTAATATAGCCTTGAAGTTGCACGCTTGTAAAGGAATAATGTGAAATTCAGTCAGACAGCTATATACACATGGTTCTCTTTTTACATTCCTTGACCAAGGGACCTGGTATCAACTAAAACAAAAAGATGTACGAGAGATTTAGTCTGCTTGAGATAAAATTCAAGCACTCTCTTAAAAATGCTGTTTGCAGAGAAAGGATTTGCTAGGAAAGATAACAAGCCATTGGAAAAATACTGACAGGATGATTTACTTAAGGTAGAACGCCAACACTAATTTTAGCAGGAATTTAGGGTGAGCCCACAGCACCAACTTGTACTTCTGAAACTCAGTACTTGGTGGATTAGTCACTAGACCCTGAAGCATAATCTCTCTGTAAATTGAAATCATTGCCACAGGCATTGAAATCTTCTGCTGAAGAAATGCCATCTCACAGGTGTCAATTGGTTCAAAGGGAGGTTCCATCAGCTTTGTAAAGACCACATTATTAAATAAGAACATTTGGGAGGCTGTTTAGCGGGAGGGTTGCAAGTAAGTAGTACCATCCCTTAAAACCAGCTCACCAAGAACTGAATGTAGGCTTGAGAAAGACTTCCTTGAACATTGTTCGACCCTCATACCACGCATGTGGCCTTGGTAGTGATCTAGGGTGACCAGATAGCAACTGTGAAAAAACGGGATGCGGGGAGGGAGATAATAGGCACCTATATAAGAAAAAGTCCTCAAAAAGGGACTGTCCCTATAAAAACGAGACATCTGGTCATGCTATAGTGACCAACTAAGCCAGTCTGCTATTGCATTCTCTTTGCCAGGAAATGGATAATTAGGAGTGTTGTACTGGACAGTGTTCAATCCATAACCTGAGGTCTTTCTGACATAGTAGATGTGATGTTGTCGCTCCTTATTTGGCAATGTAAAGATGGCCTGATGGTCATCTGGACTATACATTTAAATTAGAGCCAGCCCTTGAGCCAATGAAGTACGTATAAAACTATGCTCATTTCTAGAACATGTATAAAAGTGAAGTCTATTGGACTCAACCTGTAATTTCAGCATGAAATGCCTTTGTATTGACTAAGCACTCCAGGGTTCTTGCCTATGTGGTCCCTATGATTTGCAATGACCACTTTTGGGAAGTTTTTCCACACAGCATGTAACCCATCGTCCATGGGTCTGTCACAGAGATGCAGCGGGAGAGCAACTACACAGTCTGAGATAATTAGTAAGCGATATCCTTTGTAGACTATTCAGGAAGGCTGCCACAGGCACCGTGACCATAGCTGAGGCTATCATGCCCAATATTCATAAGTCATTACCCAAGCAGCCACCCACCAATTCTGCTGAACTCTTCCCTACCACATCCACAATAGCCTGGACCCCTTAAAGGGACAAGGTGGGTTTCATCTGAGTAATCGAGACTCTTATGTACTCCAAATATTTTGGCAGGAAAAAAGCTGGGACGCCAGCTCTCCAGTGCAATACTGACAGAGCATTTGACTCCTGCCCTTGTCAACCAGTCATCTGACGTGCACCCTAGTTCTACTTCGATACAAGGCCATGATCACGAAGTGTTTAGCAAATGCTGTTCTGTCAGAAATCTGAGCTACATCCCCATTGTTAACTTTAGCCCTTTACTCATGTTAGCATCCATAGGGCCCATGAGCACATAACTAATCACTTTCCTCTAACAGAGATCTCTTTTTAGATTTTTCTCTGGCCAAATACTGGTCTTAGAGACCCAGTAATGTGCTGCAGCCACCCTGACTTCTTTAATGCCAGGAAATGTCTGGAACAAAGTACTGACACCTTTCACCTCAAGGTACAATTTTGATGGCTAGTTGCTGCGAGGGAGCAGATTTCTGGAATAAGAGCTTTCTTAGCATGATCATATATATCATTGATTGAATGTTTTATTACAAAAATCACCACCACCTATCTGAGGATCTTGTTATTATTTATGTATATTATGATAGTACCTAAAGGCCCCAACTGTGACTGGGGTCCCACTGCGCCAGGCACTGTATATGCACACAGTAGGAGACAGCACCTGCTCTGAAGAGTTTGCTGTCTAAATAGACAAGATACAAGGGGGGAGAAGGGAAGTATTCTCATCCTTGTTTTGTAGATGGGGACCTAAGGAGTCACATAGACTCTCTACATGGGTTTATAAAAATGTTGCTTGGACATATTACTGTGGCACAAATCCAGACTCCATCAATCCCTCAGAGATCACAATTCTCTGACAACAGTAAAAACATCACAAAAATGTAATTCAATCCATTCTCCCAACAGAAATGCCACCAGTCCCTCCCCACGCTGGATGGTATTCTCTAAGGAATTAAACATGATTTTATTTTCTTGTGTTTAGGTTACACTAACCTTATCTTCATTCACCAAGTGGCTTCTCTTCTGTCAAATGATAGGCCCTCAAGTTCTACCAGAATATCCCTGTGGTAATCAAAGGAATATGGGTATTCAACCCAATGCAACTACTGCTCTTCCACCTGCACCTCAGGCCTCAAAAAACACTGAAACATGCAAACTAACTTGCATGTGCACACACACAAGGAACTCATATACCATTCTGCTCCTTCTAAAGAAGAGTCTGAGAACATGCAAGACTTCTTCCACAAAGCACAAAGATTTTTCAGGAATGCCTACTGCTCAGCAATGGGGGTGGAAGACTGCCCCCTTTTGGGCCATCACATCCCAGCAACAAGATTCACAGTTCAGGGTACGAAACAGAGACTTAGGAGATTGCCCAACCACTAGGCTGTCATATCGAGTGGAAGCAGCAAACCAGTTATTACATTGGTGCTTGAGACTCAAAAACTGATCATCAATGCACTCTTTGCACAAATCTACAAGCTGCTCTGTGGTCAGACCCATTGACGCAAATATAATCTGATGTGTCAGTACAGTTATTGCCATGTGGTTAAGAAAGGGTATGGAGCTCAACCCTTGTGTCAGTCAAGTTAGCATGGATCATCCAGCTTGATTCATGAGGAAAAGGACTTGAAGTGTTGGGATAGACACACTGAGGGTAGGAGGGGTGGCTCGCTTGACATACGCGTACAGACACATAGGTCACTTCCAATATCATGGCAAAGCAGTGAAGCGGAGGGTGCCCCTTCATCTCTGAGTGCTGGGACAATGCAGACCATTTCAAGGATTGTCAAACCTAATCTGTGTCTCAGCAAGAGTTTCCAGTTTACAGTCATAGCCCCCAGAGGAAACCGCTCTCATCAGCAAGCTTCCTTCATCACAGTCTCTTACATTCTGCAAGTCTCAGGGATGGCCAGCCATAGGGATCACTGTGGAGGTGACATCCTGGACTAGATCTTGCATCCAGGTGAATCAATTACTCCCTGAAGCAGATCAGGCACATGACACATGAACCAGTGGTAGATCTCTTCTGGCACACGTAGAGCACCTACTGAACCTGTCCCTCTGCTTCTGCATGCTTGTGACACAGAAAAACAGAGAAAACCTATCAAGCAAAATGCAAGACCCAAACAGAGACCTAGCTATAGAAATAGAAAAAATGCAGGTGATAAAGACAAAAATAAATCTGTCACACATATACAAAGTGCCTCAAGGCCTCTTGCTGGCTGAGACCTGCCTCTACAAAAGTTTGCCTTCTTTTCATTCTTTCCCTAACCCTCCCCAAAAAGGTTAAATAAATTTCAGCAGTGTGCTGAGGAACTGAGAGGTCCAGAGACACAAAACGATATACCTAAGCAGCAAAACTTGAAAACCTCACCCACGCACGTGACACAAAAAGAGCAGTTGAGGGGAATGTTGCTAGCCTCTAGACCACCCAGCTAGACACCTCCTGCAGGGGAAACTGTTCAAAGCTCAGAACTTTGGTCTATGCAAACCAAAAACTGTCACATGCATCCTCAGTTCTCCTATAACCATTCCATTTGAACAATACCTACATCCCAGGTGCTATCAAGTACTGCACACAAGATTGCATGATCATCTGTGGTGAGGGAATGAAAGAAAGGAGGTGGCAAGGATAAAGTGTGACAGATGTCACTCAAAAGCAAACACTGTGATTGATTAATGAGCTGCAGCATTGTCTGATTCTAAAAGGGAGCTCCTTAAAGTCAATGCTCATTGTGTGATGGAGGAGGAAGGTGGTCACATGGCAAGGACTTGCAGGGACTTACAAGTGAAAATGAAGGTGGGGGCAAGCATGCTTAATTCCAACTATGATGTGGTGGGGACAGCACTGGTCACAAAATATTTATGTTCATTTTGTTCACAGTATTTTCAGAAAATAGAGAATTTATCAATACATTTTACTCTCCTCCTCCCCAGTGTGTTCCTCCTCCCCTTCTAACAGTGTGTGTTCTTAGGGTGGGGCTTTTCCTATAATATTAGGCTAAGAATTACAAAATTTATTTAACTTGCTTGGGTATAATTTACTAATATCTAAGGCTAGGTAGATTCTTCTTCTTGGTATTTATAACTTTCTACTGAACCGTTTGGATCATTGCGTTTTAGCTTAGCATTCCTCTTTTCTCCTCGTTTACTCCACCTGTGAAGACCCATATTAGAACAGAACAGTGTCTACTTATGACCAAGAAGAGATATACTCTTGTTACACTGCAAAAGCTTATACTTGCCCTTGGAAAAAAACAAAAAGCAAAACACAGATTCTATTTTTTTCCTGAATAAAATAATAATATAGGTGGAGCTGGTAGAGCTGCCTACAGTCATGAGATCTACTGATGACAAAACCAATGTGAAGCACTAGGTATTATTTATTATTATATACAGATGGTCATTCCTTCAGCGAATCAGACATCATCATATTGCAGGGTCAGGATCGGATACGGTTTGTCTATGCTTAGTTCTACTAGTTAAGTATAACTAGAACTTCACAATTAACATTTTTCTTTTGCCTGCTAATTAAAATTTCTTCATTGGGCCTTCCTATGACACAATATTACCTATGCAAAGAGCTTGGCAGGATAGCAACATACCTCTTATAGCTATTTTTAACAAAAGGAACCAAAGTAGTCTTCCCCACCCCTCCGTGATTTTCTTTTGTTCTGTGTGTACATATCAGGTTGATTGTTTCACTGAAAAACATTATGCAGAAAATATTTTCCTGAAAAGATTTTCAGTACTTTAACCTGCCCTCTAGTTCTGAAGTACCTGGAAGATACTTAAGGGTCATCTGTGTTATTTTACAAGTGTTATATCTGGTACGACAGGCAAAGACACAACCTTAACCGTCTTTCCGTGGTGCCATTTTGAACTTAACTCTGGTGGCAAAATGTTATCTTTTTGTAATGTGAAACTTGATAGCTTAGTGCTGAAACATGAATTTCCAGTCACAACATAATATCAAAGCAACCATTTATGATGCGTGTAATCATAACCTCTACATAAGGCTCAAAGACTCATTCCACACAACAGATACATACATAAAACACTGTAGTCATTTATGGGTGCCCTTTAGCTTATATGTCTAAAACTATTTCAGTGAAATACAGCAAACTAAAAACAGTTTTTTTGAAAAATAAAAAGCACAGGGCAAGGAGCAGTCCTCAAGAAAAGCATTCTAAGGAGTAATAGAAACAATTCGCCTTATTCCTGTTGAAATTATGTGACTGAAATCTTAGTAATGAACACAAGGCATTTACTGTTTTGAAGCAGCTTGCTTGACTAGATGAACACCTTTTTTCACAGCATCTGTCACTTTGTGTAATGGGATGCCCAATGGATAGCTTTGCAGCACCACTGCAGTGGAACAATGGGAAAATCCTGGAGACCTGTACTCCAAGTTTAGAGCTGGAAACCACAGATATGTTTTCTTCTGCATGCCAGCTAACAGGAAAGCTACCATCCATATTCCTCTCAACTATAAGAGAGAGAGTCTTTTCCCCCTCCCCCCATTGAAGATCCTGTGTATTTTGCCTTTGTCTTCAATGGAGCCAAGATTCCACCCACCACTGCAGACCCAGAGCACTTCATCTATAGAACATTTGATTAATTATATCATAGCTTCACATGTAGTATAAACCAAAACTGAATTTGCTGGTGATTAATAAGTATCCCCTGCCCATTTTAGGTATTATAAAACTGTTCTCATTCTCCTTCTGGAGACACTATGTCTGAGTCACTCACGGTACCTCATATCATGCCAGCGGTTAACTGTAACTAGGCATTTCAGCACCCAGGGCAAGCAAGCATATTTGCACCCACTATTGGGATTTTTGTCATTTTTCTCTCCCCGTGGCTTTGCATCCTGGGTGGCTGCCCTGCTCGCCAGTGGTTTACAGAATTACAGCCCTGCCAGTGGTTCATAAGGGTTTTTATAAGATTCATGAGACAAACAGAGAAGCAGCTATGAGGAAAAACTGCACAACTTTGAGCCAAATCTGAATTTCAATTGCCACAAAGTTTGAGTATAAGATCCTAACATTTAGCTTGGCCTGCTATGGAGCAGTTGTGAAACTGGGTTCTGGATGCAGGTTCAAACTCTGAACATCCACCACCACAAATATTTGACTTTTTAATGATCTAGTTATACAGTGTATATCTCTAATTAATTATAAAATATTTTACTAATATAATTCCTTTCTCTTGCTTCCAATACCATAACATGCTGCAATGCAGATATTGACCCTGATTTATCTCATATAGTGTAGGCAATACTCATTGTTGTAACGTAAATAGGTAGACCATTAACTGCCTTCTTTTCAACTATGCCTGAGGTAGAAACATTTCGGGGAATGGTATGTAGTTAAAGTCCTAAGGTGGAGTTGAAGAGATTCAAAAGCCTGCTCTTATCAGTTTAATATGTTGCTAAAGAGATTCTTAATGATGCTATGACCATTATTTAGAAAAGGCGGATGTTAATAGTTCTTTACCCTTTGCACGTCAAAGACTAGCTAAAGCAACAGCAACAACAAATGGATTTTGTTACCCAGGGCCCTCTTGGTGCCAGCTGGCAGAGGGCACAGGGGAGGCATAGGGTTTTACAGGGATCCTCTGGCTCTGATATCTACATAATAATTCACCAAGAGGTGATAATTGAAGTGTCTATCAAGAGCATATCAAATTAAAGAGTGTTAATTGGGGAAATCAACTAATCACTAGATCAGGCAACAGTTATCAGCCAATAGAAGAATCAGATTATTGCCCCTGTGCATCAGCTCACCTGTGATGGCTAGAACACTGGGGAGGTGGAATCAAGACTCCACCCATTCCCTGCACAGCCCTGATGCACCTTATTCATTTGTGCAGGACAAGGAATAATGGCCCTTCTAGGCACGTTCCCCATTTACTCTGTGCTGTGATCTCCAATGTGGTAACCAGTGCAGGAGGACAAGGGGTGCCTTGCCCCACCATACTCCCTTACATGGGTGCATAGCATAGGTCATGATTTTGCCTTAACACTCTTTTAGATTAATTGATAACTACTTTCAACTTTAATGGTCTCTTAACAGAGTTCGTAGTCTGGAAATGATACATATGCAGAGATAATACAAATAGCTCAGATTACTTGTTACACAAGACCGGTGTAACCTACCATAAACACCTTCCAGGCCAGATCTTCAGCAGTGTACATTAGCATAGCACCAATGAGTTCAAAGGAACAATGCCAATTTATACCAGAGGAAGATCTGGTGGCCCACTCTGTATATACAAGCGTACGGGCACTATACATCAAGTGTAATAACTATTTAGTTGTAAAACTAATAATCACCAGTTAAGTTAGAGTTACTATGCTGGAAATCACCTACTCTTCTGTATAGCACATGCAATTTTTAATGCCATTCTATTCTAGACTAACTAAAGTGCAGTACTTAACTAGGCTCCAACTGATTGATAACGTTCAGGACTGCTTTTCTTTTTCTCTGCACAGCTGCCAGATGGAGAGGTGGAGATTAGTCTGCAGCACATAATCAGTGCTTACAGCTGAAAACATTGATGAGTATTGCACATAGCATTTTGACTCCTTTGATGGACCGTATATGGGAAAACCATAGGTCCACTAATCAGTTCTTTATATCGGTCTTTCATATGCTGCCAGAAATTGCTGTTCTTTGGGATGTTTTGTGATATATATATAAATGTATTTAAAAGGTAATGAAAAATCAATCAAAAATCAATAAATTATTATACATGTCAGGTTTTGTATTAATGTGATTGTGTACTTATGTTGATATTACATTCTTGCAGGCAGTGAGCCGAGGGTTCCTCTTGAACACCTTCAAAAAAATGTTTCATTAGGACCCCATAAGGTTCATACTATTTGAGAAGTGAAGGCTGTAAGGGATAAGGATCTACTTTGCTGTTGAAATCAAGGGCAGGGGAGATGGGTATTTGGGAAGAGAGTGCATGTTCCTATCACATCACCAGCCCCAAAAACTCTTAAAAATGTAGGGGCCCTGGATCATAATTGATTGAGTCTGTTAACCTTCACGATGGGCTGCAAGGTCGGTTTTTTCTCCTTAACTAGGGAAGAGAGGGGGGATGGTAAAATGGTGGAAAGGACTCTGCTGGAAGAATTTAAGTTTTATATCTTTGGTAGGTATAATATGTTCTGGAAGCAATTAAGGGAGTTTGACTATTGTGTATGTGATATATTTTTAAAGAGTGTTGACGGTTCTCAGAGCTTGAGATGAGTGCTGTTTAAATTGTAGAATACGTTGAAATAAATAAGTAAAACATTCACTTCTAAGCAATAGTGCTGTAGGGGGAAGTACACCAGCTTATCTATACAATACCCCCCTGGCATGTATAACTTGTGAGAGGTGTTCATTGGTATTGGGAGAAGAAGAGAGGAGGAATAAGTTTGGTTAGGAGCACACTGAATGTAAGTCATGATGGGCAATGTTAAAATTATTTATGGTGCCCTTGCTGCATGACATCGTTCAGGGGACTAGTCCTTAGTGAACGGACATCATGGAAAAGCAGAGAAACTAAGGACTAAACAGATATGAAGTCAGTCTTCAGAGACTGAGTTATCACTTACATTAGTCCTTAATTATCCACTCTCAAGGGTGGCTCACAGCAGGAGAACCTGAGCTCTGAACAAGTGTTGTGGCAGGTTGTGCTTCTGGTCTTGTTCAAGAGAAAGGATAATTACTTTTTCCACCAATGCAGGACTACTTTTTCTCCTTACCCAAGGGCAGCTCCAAAGTAATGGACAGCAATTCAAAATTCGAGTCAGCTGGCTCAAACCACAGGATACAATGATGGGCTGATTCTATTTTTTGTCTGATGAAAATTGCTAGGCAAAAGGATACATCCGGTGATGCCATGGACAGCGGGTAGGCTCTGCAAGGAAGGGTCTACAGCCGCTGCTGGAGGCTGGGGCTGCTCTGGCCTCGCACTGGCCCACAGCTCCTCTGGCAGCAGTGGGGGCAGGGGCCCTCAGGGCTCCGGCCATGGGGGTGGGGCCTTGTGCAGAAGGGGCGGGGCTGTGAAGCTAGCCTCCCCGAAGGAGGGGTCCACCCGCCACCCATGGGTGATGCAGACTTTTAATCATTCCCCAACTAGTCTTTCAGGCTATGTCTGTTCTGAAAAAAAAGCAACAAATGAACAAACAAACAAACAAACAACCCTAAAACAAAAACAAAACAAACATAAAACACCAAAAACATGGCAATGAGCCTCAGGGGCCAGGTTAGCGGAGTCAGGCTCACGAGGCTCAGGCTGCAGGGTTACAAAATAGCAAGGCAGATGTTCAGACTTGGGCTGGAGCCCAGCTCTGAGACCCTCCCCGCTCACAGATCTCAGAGCCTGGGCTCCAGCCTGAGCGTGAATGTCTACGCTGCAATTTTATAGGCCTAAAGCCTGAGCCCCTTGAGCCTAAGTCAGCTGACCTGGGCCTGCCACAGCTCTTTCATTGCAGTGTAGACATGCCCTCAGTGCTCTGCCTGTGGAGAAATCATCAAAGAATGGAGCCACCATGATAAACAGAGAACCCCTGTTCTAGACACAAAGATGTCTAAGTCCATGTGATACAAAGGCTAAACCCAGGAGTTCCAGTTCCCAGATCCTCCCTAAGCACTAGATCATCTTTCCATAGAGCTCAAAATAGACTACAGGAATCTTGAAAAAGAAAATACACACCAACTCTCATTTCCCCATTTCTGATATTTATTTTACACCCAGATTAGATTTCTACACTATCATTTATACCACTATAGAGTATTCACTCAGATGTAGCATTGGCTCATCTGTAAAAAGGGAAATGTAATTTTTAATGTTTCCTATATTTATGACTTTTCATTTTAGGCTGTTCTCTGATGAGCTGTACAAATGGTTCTAAAAATATAATTTTTGAAAGGGATGGGAAGAGGGCAGCTACATTGTGGTTCCCTGTTTAGCTGGAAGACAGAGAATGTCATACACTGACTAATACGGTTGTTATAAGTTTATAAGAAACTGTAAAAAAAAAAACAAAAAAAAGAAATCTAATTATAAAGTGAGAGAGAATTCTGATTCTTTTCATGTCACTATTCCAAAAATCATTCTACCCTATCAAATGCTTTTTCTATATCCAACCTCATTAGGAATATGCTCTTCACTGCTTCATTAGACTCATCTATTATATTGATAAATGGAGTTTGTAGAAATAAATATGGTTTTATTTCCCCCGATACTTTGTCTACACAGTGATACATTTTGAAAAGAGCAGTATGTTTCTTACGTGACCCAGCAGACCTGGGTCTCCTCTGTGTTTAATGAAAATCCTTCTATTGATTTCAGTAGGCTTTGGATTAGACCCACAACATAAGATGCAATATCTAATATCTTTCTCTGTGATGTGGGCATCTAGCTAGTCTCTTTCCATTTGACTATTTGTTTTGTTTTAATATTCTTCTCAGCATATCTTAATGGCCATTGCTGTGGTCTTACATTTTTATTGTCACAAATCATAATAAAACTCTAACTTGCTTATTCATTGAAGTTTGGTTGAATAATATTCTCAGCTGCTTAGTTTCTGTTTATTTATTTCCAGTTGACGTGCAAATAGCGTGCAGTTTCACAGATCTGTTCACATGATTCACAAGAAGTCAGATTTTTGTTGCTGATAATTTGCTCTTGATTTTTTGCAGGTCTTAAAAGTAGAGTAGTCTCCGAGTGTTTGTTGCTGTTAAAATGATGTTGGGAACTCCCATCATTTCTTTCTGAATAACCCTCAGATTAGATCTCCCCAATGGGCTTTCTAGAACTTCAATTCTGGAAATCTCACAGCATCATTTTAATTAACCTGAAGTGCCTGTGTAATGGTACATTATATAATGATATATTAAATAATTCCTTCCATTATACAGTTCTCAACTTGTGACTTTTGCAGCAAATATTATCGGTTTAGGATCAACAGTCTTGGAGGAATTTTGGCGTTGGCGTCTGCATGCCAATACTCATACTTCTTATCCTAGGCTGAGGCTGCAGCAGTTTCATGGATAAAGAGTTTTCTCACATCCTCCATTGTGTTGCATATGAAACCTGCACGTCCAGTGTAAATTCTTTGGACCTAAATTTTCTTGGTTTATCTTTTAAAGTAGCTTTGAACTTTCTTTGCAATGTTAAGGCTAGTTTCATAAGTTGAAACTCCTACCCACAATTGCCTTTTAAAAAATTGTTCTAGTAGATGATTCATTATAGTTTCTTGATAAGTAACTGTAAATATTTACTTTCTGTAAAGAAATTGAACCTGAAGTTATTTGAGCAGCTTGCTTTATTTTTGGTTATTTATGCTGCTTTGTTCTTATCTGGTCAGGACATTATTATTCTATTTATTTATTTTGCAAAAAAAAAAAATTGGATCATCGCAAAATTGAAAACCCCATCTCCCCAAATTATTTTATTAAAGTTCCAGTTTTAAAACTAAATACAAAATGTTTCTGATGCAGCCTTTTTTTTTTTTTTATGAAAAAATGTTTTCAATAAAAACAACTTCAACTGGCTCCACTTGTAGCATCAATTGTCCCTATCCCACCTTCTAGCGCTCCTTTTTTTCCTAAAAATATTGCCCGTGTCCTTCTGACTCACTAAACTCCCTGTATCATTCTGGTTGTCTTCTCTACTCCATCTCTAATTTTCTTTTAGTAAGATCTCAAAGCCATACAGTTGGGAAAATAGTCTGTACAGGAAAATCCTCCCCGTGATGAAGAATTAGTGGCAGCTCTGAAGAAGTTATGGCAAGAACACCTGCTGGTAGATTGATCCACATCCAGAAAATGCTCTTCAGTAGACACGCACACATAATGATGGTTTTTCTATAGTGTGACTGAGGACTGCAATGAGCTGTAATAAACTTTAAGAATGCATTCATTACCCAACTGTTTTCATACTTGCCAATTAATCCCTGTCACCATTAATTTGCTTTATTTTATTAAGTGACAGATACATTATAAATTCAATAAATTATACAAACCAGCACAATAGGCATCTTACCAGCCCAGTGAGGACAACACATATCACTACCTATAGAAATACATGGTTTTAGAGTTACTATATAAAAGCTTTTAAACCGTCTCCGGTGCAGTTTAAAGAGAGATGAAGACTAGTTCAGTGGATTGGAATTGCAGGATAATTCTGATCTCAGGCTTGTTGCTGATTTTTTATACCTAGGTATTAATATTGAGTCCATCATTCTGGTTCTTAGGTGCTAAATGTATGGGTAAATCATTTGACTTCTATATTTCACTTTCCGGAACTGTAAAATGTGGATAATAACGAAAGGTCCATCTAGCCCAGTATCCTGTCTTCCGACAGTGGCCAATCCCCGGTGCTTCAGAAGGAATTAACAGAACAGGTAATCATCAAGTGATCTGTCACCCATTCCCAGCTTCTGGCAAACAGAGGCTAGAAACACTATGAATATGGATTCATTATCAATGAAAAACAAAGAATGTCCATTTTACCAGCTGGTGGAAGTCAGCTGTAACCACAGACAAGTACACTGGGTCTAGAGCTGGTCAGGAATTTTTCAAGAAGATGGTTTTCTGTTGGAAAATGCTGATTCAAAACCAAAACTTTTTGCGGGAAAGGGTTGATTTCAACAAATTTTTGATTAATAAAATATTTGACAAAACCTTTTTGAAGTTGTTGAAATGTTTCATTTTGACATTTTCAAAATGAAAAGGTGTTTTCTGATCCACCACTCCTCTTTGTTTTGAAATTTAAGAGTATTAAAAAAAAATTAGTAAATGGTCAAAATCAAAATGAAACATTTCAAAAATATAGAAACAAATCAATTTGATTGTCCCAAACCAAAATAATTTTTGCATTTCCGGTGTGTGAAAGTTTTGAGAATTCAACTTTTCATCCCAATTAAGAATGGGAAAATGGAGTTGATATCTTGAAAATTTTCACAGGATGCAAAAACCATTTCTGACCCAGCTCCAATTAGTACACAACTTCATCCACTGATCTGCCATGGATTCGTTTGTTTTGTGAATGCTTCATTGCAGCACATGTAACAAAGGAGAGTGTGAAGGAAGTATACACAGGTTCTGCAATACCATTTGACTGTCCAATAAAAGGAAATGAGAAAAAAGAATATTTGAAGCCAGTTTTCCCCAACAAAGCCATTCTGTTGATTAAAACTGTGGTTAAGTGCTTTTTTAGAATAACTTTTATGAGGATAGGTTTCCAGGAGTATATAGTAGGCATATAAAAATAATTGCACACACATCTGTTTGTTCTGAAACTATTTTTATAATTGAATAATCAGGATCACCCAATATTGTTCTAAAACTCAGTTTCAGAAAGGTATACATATAAATCAGTTTGTAGATTCTACCTGTAATCCATTAAAGAAATGAGTAATGAAGGAGTAATTTTATGGAGTGTATAAAATTATACATTAAAGGTTATATGGGAGAACACCTTCTTTTAATCTTATAAAATAGGCAAGTAATTGCTTGTGCCAATATACATTATCTTACTCATTAACATAATAACCACCTACAGAATGTATAGTACATGCTAATAATATTAATTATCAGAGATTAAAGAAGACCATAAACATTATATTGTTATGCACTCCTTAAATAGATAGCAACTAGAAAATAATATTCACTGTTGTGCACAGAGAGAGAATTCTAGTCATGCTAGAGATAGATAGGGGAGGCCAGATTCTGATGATTTTGCTGCTAATAGAAAATCTGGAGCTTTAATATCTCTGCCATTGAAGCCTGCATGAAAAGGTTGGACCACTGCCAAAATGTAATAATCACAATGCCTGCAAATCAAAAAATAAGCCATCAAGATGCTCAAATATTACTGTTACGAGAGAATCACCAAACAATGTCAACTCCTGTCTGGTATGTAAACTTTGAAAGATGATCCTGTCATGAACACCCGCTGGCGGAAGAGGACCCTACAAGTGCTGAAGACCCAGGGAGAGGAACGACGAAGCTGAAGCTCATTTATCATAGTGCTACAGCTCTTGCCACCACCATATTGAGGCAGGTCGACATGTAGAAAATTCAGGGATCACTTTGCTCCCTCCAACCCTTTTAAATTGCCCCTCTTCATGGAGCAAGAAGTTACCCTGGTGTGGTTTTGGCTCCTTCCCTCAGCGAAGCTGCTTGTGATTGGCATTTTGAATATTACTTGTACATCTGAGGTATGATATGCAAGTGTGCACCGAGCTCTGTTTTGATGCACATTTCTTATTTTAAAGCAGACCATAACTTGCCAGAGGCAGTTGATTCTAATATGTAATGCCAGATAAATACCAATGAGGCTTGCTTTTTATTTGTAAAAAATAATCTGTGTTTTAAAATGTTGTCTTATCATCCAAAATATGCAGTAATTAGCATCTGGTATTTCTACATTTTCCAGGGCTATATCACACCCTCCAAAACTCCTGTTTGCATTGTCCACCCCACCACTTCATACCCAAAATAATTCTCCCTCCTGAGCAGTTCAAAGTATCAACATGTCTGGGAATAGTCCCCATCTGAAGCTCCTCAAGCCATATCATCTTACTTGAGGGGAAGTGGGGACATATAGAGATGCATTTCAATCTACTTTGTCCCATATTGTAAACAACATGTAAATACTCATAATGTAGTGCGTTGGGCATTTAGAAAGTCAGTTATTACAATAAGGAGTGGTATATCTGAAAAGGGACACCGGGGAGGGGATCTGCAAAATCAGAGAGGCCTAAACTGTGCAGCTTCGTATCAGGAATCTTGTTTCTGCAATCCTCTGCCTATCACAAATGAAAGTCTAGTTTGGAATCTACTTAGGCTCAGAAATATCTACATACTGAGGTACATTAAAAGGCTTAACACTTGTAGCATAGACTGGTTCTAAAAAGAGAACAATTAGAAAAATCAGAGCGTTTTTTATCACTTTCATATATTTTATGAACCCAGACCATATGTGACCTCATATAGTGATTCTCACCAGATCACAAACCACTCACTGACACTTCTCTCAGAGACAGACCACGAAATCTAAATTTATGTTGATATTTTTTTTATACCATACTGTCATATACCCCCTCTCAGCTCACATATTTCCCCACAATCTTGACCTAGAGCGAATCATCTGCAGAATCTAGAAAATTGCAGCAAATCTGTCTGATCCTACTCTCCATGTGAGATGGGGAAATCTGTGAGCAGAGGGTCCAACTGCATGCACAGGTCTCCAGGCCCAAATTCTCATCTCATTTAAATCAGTGTCGCTCCATGAGCTATGCCAGTTTATACCAGCTGAGGATCTGGAAGACACAACGAGGCCCCGAAACACAGCTTTACATACATACAGTATATTTAACAAATCAGTGCTTATTTCCCAAGGAGTAATAGCACAGTTGAGATGATAGCATCCAAGGCAAGACTTTTGCCAGTACGAGAGAACTAAGGTTATACAAGAGACAATAAACCTTTGGAAAGTACCAGAGGGATAAAAGAAGTCATCATTTTTGTATGGAAAGATTACAATTTAGTCTTTATTCCCATTCCCAGATTTTCTAGTTTTCTTTATAAATACAGTAACAACTAACGGAGATACTAGAGCTAGAGAAAGGACTTCCAATCTGGGTGTGCGGTAGCTTACCCTTGTAAGAAGTGTGCATGATCAGCCTCTTTTTTGATTTCCTTTTTTATTAATCTATTATTTTTATGTTGTCTCTCTCTCTTTGTCTGTGTTCCTCTGTCTCTGACATTTTTCATCTTAGTATTTCCTGCATTACTTCCTTCTCTGTACACAGTAAGTCTTTGCTGTCTCCTTCCAAGGTCATTAATATAACAAACAACAAATCTGACTATTACTCTACCTTCAGTTAGTTGAACATTACACCTCTGCATGATGTTTGGCATTCCTGGTTACTAAGACTCTTCTTTCTACTTTCATTGAATAGTTGTTTACTCCTGCAAGCCGAACGTATTAGTCTTATTAGCTAATTTGCTGTCATACACCCTGCTCCTCTTTAATATTTCCTTGCCTAGCAATTGCAAAGTGCCAATGTTTTCAGTTGGGAGAACTGCCTACTGTCTTCCCATATCATCTCTGATGGGTTAACAAATATTCAAACACCCATTACATTAGGACAAGAAATTGTATTACAAGAAAGGAGTGAATGTTCATTATGAAATAATTCAGCAGTTAGTGAGATTACAGCTTACAAGTCGTGTATAAATTGGGGACAAGCTTTACTGTGACCATGTTCTTGTTTGCAGAGATGGGTCAAAATGTTTTTCATTATCATCAAACATATGATATAAATAACCGCTTACCCTTAATAGGCTTTCTTGTAATTCACAGCCTATTCAATTATTACAGAGTATCCTTTTGCAAACCTTCCCATTTAACCATATCTACTCTTAAGAAATCAAGCTATTTTGAAGAGGAAAAGGGAAAGTTTCCTTCCTTCCCAACAAGACTTTAATTTTTTATAAAATTATCAAATAAATGTATTTAAAATAAGCATTTATGAATCCCTAAATCTATTGTCATTCTGTAAAACTGTTACTGCTTTCATGAATAGGATACTGGTTTTATTAACCAGGAAACCTGTGTGACAGTTTGATAAGCTGAATAAAGACACTTAAGAGCAGTTTCACTGAACTAATTAAATCATACTGTTCTCTACTTTTGTCGTCCTAAAACTGATATTCATTGGAAGTCACTTCCACTGCCTTAATAAAAGCAAGCATCTTATACACCACCTGATACAATGGCCCTTCCCAATACTGAGTATTTCTGAAAAGTGCACGGAATATAAAAATGTTAAAACAGAAAACATTTAAAAGCCAGATATGGAGATGCCAAAGGAAAAAAAGTTCTTTACACCTCAAGAACGTTCAACTTTTCTCCATACAAATCATCTTTAATCGTCATTATGGGGGGGGGGGGGACCATTAACTACTACTGATCCTGAAGTCCATTTAAATCATTTTCATACCATGCACCCCAGTTTTCTTTGGGTAACATTTTATTTGCTGGAATCTGAATCTGTATCTCAATTAAACTTAAGCATGTGCTCCGTGTTTAACTGAATCATGGTCTATGCGAATTTAGCATAAAATGGGATTTAGCCTTGAAACTAAAAAATAAGCACAGGACTAAACACATGGATGTATTTGGTCTCACTAGCGGAAATGAAAAAATTTATTTCAAAGCCTTTCTGTACAAATTCCAATATCAACCACTTGGAGTAGTCTTTAAAAAAAAAAATACTACCTATACTCAAACTAAACTCAAAATGTGGAGGGGTCATTCCAAAAACTAATTTCCCCCTACTGACAGGTTTCAGAGTAGCAGCCGTGTTAGTCTGTATTTGCAAAAAGAAAAGGAGTACTTGTGGCACCTTAGTGGCTAACAAATTTATTTGAGCATAAGTTTTTGTGAGCTACAGCTCACTTCATCGGATGCATTCAGTGGGAAAACTGTAGCTCACGAAAGCTTATGCTTATGTTCAAATAAATTTGTTAGTCTCTAAGGTGCCAAAAGTACTCCTTTTCTTTTTCCCCCTACTGTTATTCACACCTTCTTGTCAACTGTTTGAAATGGGCCACCCTCATTACCACAACAAAAGTGATTTTTCCTCCCTTGGTATTCTACTGTTGAGAATAGCCTACTTTAATTGAATTGTCTTGTTAGCACTGACCCCCCAACATCTTTTCATGTACTGTGTGCATATATATATATAACCTGTTACTATGTTTTCCACTCCATGCATCTGTTGAAGTGGGTTTTAGCCCACGAAAGCTTATGCCCAAATAAATGTATTAGTGTCTAAGGTGCTACAAGGACTCCTCGTTGTTTTTGCTTATACAGACTATCACGGCTACCACTCTGAAACCTATCAAAATGTAGTGTATGTGGTAAATGCTGAGCATAGTCTTGTAAGAAAGTGTATTTATCTATCAAGAAGTACAGTAACACCCCAAAAAGGAATTTTGTAAAATGATATTGTGGGGTTCCACATTTACTTCCTTCCTCTAATTCCAGACCAAGATCCTGGTTTCACAAAGAATTATACACAAGTGTAACTCTACTCAAGTAAGCAGCCCCATTGAAGTCAAGTGGATTACTCATATGAGTCAAATTACATGAACTGAATCTTTGCAGGATCAGCGCCCATATTTGCACAATTTACAATTAAATAAGAGTTTTGTATTTCTGTCCTTAAGTGACAGCCCAGAAAGCTCGCTCTGCGTTCGGAAAGTCAGCATATGTTCTAAGTGGCTCAACCATCCTCTCCATATTCTGCGCTGGAACACAGTTAACAATTCTATTGATGACAGGTGATTCAGGAAAGAACGCAGATCATTTTGCCATAGTTGATCTGTTAGTGCTTACAGGAATAGAAAGTAGCACAGACATATTTTCATTTTTAATCTAAGCAAATATTCAAAATACAGAGATCATACTTGTTCAGTAAGAGGATGCTATTTTTGCATATTCAGAATTCTGAGCATGGCTTCACTTACGTCCACATACCCCACACATGGAGCAACTCTCACAAAATCATCGAACCCTTTGCTGTATTCAGCTAAGCATAAGGTAGCTTAACAAGAAAAACATTGAAGAAGTTAAAAATGACCATGCTCCCTTTAATTTTGATTAGGAAACCGAACCATGCTCAAACGCCTCATCTGGGTAGTTTACACACAATGATTTAGGTCTTGAAATTATTAATAAACATTCTTCCTAAAACAGTTATTTTAATACTTAAATTGACTAAAAACTCTCTCCTTTTTGCCTTGTTATACTATTGCATGTTGATAAACCACAATGGGATCTCTTTTCCCACTGGCCCCCTAGAAATGACAGGTAGTCAAGTTTAGTCAAGAGATATCAGAAATATGAGTTACATGAAATATAATCATGATCAAGTTTAGAGCTTAAACATCATCATGATTGACAGACATGAACAAACTATCTTCAGGGTAGGTGGGTATTATGTCCACTTCATATAAAGGGAAACCGAGGCACAGAGTTTAAGTGATTTAACCCCCTATCTTAGTAACACTGAAGACCAACTTCTACCATAAAGTCAATGGGACAACTCACATGCTTAAGTTAAACACCTACTTCATTGTTAGTAGGATTGGGCCCTTAGACTGTAAAGTTTTTAGGGAAGGGTCATTTCATATAGTGGTTAAGCACCTCAAAACCTTTTGGAAATTATATAATTAACACTGACGTAAAAATTAACCCAGGTCACACAGCAAGTCAGTCTCAGAGTTCAATGCATTTTTTTCCAGGCCTGAGTTTAGACCATCAGTCCATTCCTCTCTCAGCATTTATTACATGTAAATGTTATAGATGTATATTGCAATACACCATACCTATGATATAAGGAATTCATGTTCGTTTGTAGGGTGAGATCTAGATCACAGTGTCTTCCACAATGCTCAATAACTTTTATTTTAAAAATTATTAAAGTGGCTAACACACCTAAGTGCCAAGGTTTTTCCAGCAGACATTTCAATAGAAATTTTATCACATAGACATATAGTGAGCAAACATGTCAGTCAAATTGATTGAACTACTTGGAGGAGATGTTCTGCTCTGTTGCATCAATGATGTACAAACTAAGAAAGTAGGCATTTGACATGATAGACCATAAAAAACAACTGGGCACATAGAATGCCTGAGGAGGCCATGACAACATTGTCCATAAAATAACATTCCTACACATGGATCTACACAACAGTGTCATTGTTGCAAAAGGTGTCATTCTTTTGTCTAATAAAAGGCTTAAACTGTAATTTTTCATCTTTGCCACTTGCTAAAACAATGTCAATATGTAAAAGGATGTTGCCATCTATTTTAAGATCTGATGATTGAATTTAAAGGGAAAGCATCTGTGTCTATATTTCTGGGTTAATGTCTCTTACAGAAAATATATGAAGATGGGAAACTGCATTTAGTAGGTTTATGGTTTGAAAATCCCACCACCATACTTTTAGATAGGTATTCTTCCAAAACTTAAACAACATCAAGGATCAGACTTGCTTGGGACTGAAATCTTGAAAATCTGTCCCATATTTTTTATGTTAATGTACAACTCACATGCATGCCAATACTTTCCTGTTGCTGAATGAGTAGTAAAATGTATTAATTGTGTTAACACTGAACTTACACAAATTAATAATGTTTTATTCATATTTTTAATTATGAAGGATCAAGAGGAAATCAAACACTGAATCTTATATTAGACTATTTTGCAAGAGTATGTAGTGAAAATAATTTAAATTCATTACACCATCTGCTTGTACTCAAAATTTATATTCATATTAGTTGTAAAAGAGGGCACACAGTAAAAATAAAAAGAAAACATCTAAAACAATTCCCTTACTATAATTCTGTTGGCTACAACTTAGAGCAGCTATTTATATTACTTTGTGTAAACAAAGCCTAAATTTTAATAGAACTAAGCTTGGCAAGCTCTGTGATATTAAACGGTTCTAATCATATTCTACTTTATGACTAGCTCAAGGAATGACCTCTAGCTAGATCTGGACCTTGTTCTATCATGCAACTAGATTTTTCTTACAGAAAATAAATTAAAAAGGTGTGACCTTGCTGAGGGCTTGCAGAGAAAATGAGGTACATCTTGTCACAAGCAGAAGAGCCTATCTGAAACATGGTTTGTTCAATTTGAAAGGCTGCTGCTTTGCTCAGATCAGAAGTTAAGATAAAGGCAGTTGGATGAAAAGAGGAGAAACATTTCCAAGAGATGAAATTAAAGAGCTACACTGGAAACCCATTCAGCAATACAGTGGCTTTTTTGTGTGTGAATTTATCGAGGACTCATCAGCCACACCTTGTCCCTATGCATGGAGCACTGCTCTTCACTAAGCACACAAAGCCTGTCATGTAAGGAAATGATGAGAACTGCTCACTGATAGGAATCAGAGGACACTACACCTCTTCCTCACACAGCAGGTCATGGCAGCAATGAAATAACCCTCCCAAATTTTACACATTGTACTCAAAGAATCAAAGTCCTTGCATCTCTTGATCTCAGCAGCTGTGTCGTGAGCTTTGTACTTTCCACTGTCAATAAATGTGTCATTGTTGAAAAATATCCCCCAATACCTAACTTCACTCCGTACAGAAATTCCTTCATTTCATACAGGTTTCAAAAGTCACCACTCAAAAATCACAGATTTTAAACCTACTCTGCATTTACTCTTTGTAACTTATTTCTCTTCTGTGATTCTTTCACCACTTACAGGATTCAGCAATCAGCATTTTGCACAACACATCTTAGACAAAATCATTTATTTTCATGCCTGAATCAACTGAGCAAGTGTGTTTTATTTTTTCTAGTATCCTTCCTAAACCATTGCTACAAAAGAATAAAGAGAAGGACTTAGAAACATGCATAGCTATTGTTCTCTACATATTTTCCTATGGAAGAACTACAACATTTGGCCTACATCATAGAGAAGATGATGCATGTTTTTATTTCTGAGCGCATGTTTTTCCTTTTTATGAAGCAAAAGAGAGTTTTTAAAGTTATTAGTAAAATTATTAGTAATTTATCTGGAAAGACAGCAAAGCAAATAAAATGAGTGGACATTGGGCCTACTTAGCTTACTTCACAATTCCCTACTGGTAGCTCTTCTGCATCCAAGACTTCCGTATGCTTCCTTTTTTCCTATCATATCCCAGCTAACCATTCACTTCCTTGACAATGTCTTCCTGTAATAGTGATGTTTTAGGAGGCGGCAAGACATGATTTCCCCCTCCTACCCAGAGGACTTCTACTGGAGCTCATGGCTCGCAGAAATAGTACTAACAAGGCCCTGATTCAGCCAAGTTCATAAGCACATGTCTAACCTTGCGAATGTGAGTAGTCCTGTTGTCTTCAAAAGGACTATTTATGTGCTTAAAGTTAGGTGTGTGCCTAAGTATCTTGCTGAGGCCCAAAAGAGGAGCCTACATGAGATGTGTCTCAGAATGCTCTGTTCTCTCCTGGAATATTGCAGCACTTCATTACCAGATATTTAATTCTTGTAGACAAGGTTATGAGCCACTGCAGAAGGCCACAATGATTGGGGGTGGGGGAGGTGAGAGGCAGGCCAGAAGAGGGATCCCATAGATCCCATGACCTCTGCATCCTGCACAACTGATACAGAGTTTCTGTGACTGAGAGAAAGTGTGGTCCAATTAACAGAGGACTGCACTGGGAGACAGTACACCTGAATTTTATTCCCACCTCTGCCACTGACCTCTGTGGCTCTGTTTCCCCTACCCCACCTTCTCTCTTATCTACTTAACTGTAGGCTCCTTGGTGTAGTGACTACGTCTCACTACGGATCTGCAGAGTGCCCAGCACAATTCTCAGTCAGAGCCTTTAGGTGCTACTGTAATACAAACAAACAAACACAAACAAACAGGCTAGGACAGCAGCTGCACAATGAAGCACTGTGGCCTCCAGACTGGCCTTGTATTTCATTTTGCCTTCCCCTAACCACTCCTTTTGCAAAGAGCCCAATTACTTGGGCTTCATGCAAGTCAAGTAGATTTCACCCAAATTCAAAAGAAACATTTAAGTAGCTTATTTCCCCCCAGTTCTTTTAGTGTTTTTAATCCTAATTTGAATGATTTCTAATTGTAAGGCTTTAGGTATCCAAGGTTAAATATCATAAAAGCAAAGCCCATTGTCTGCAAAAGATTGATTTCTATTTATCACACAACAGCTGAAGGGGATATTTGAATACAACCTAAACATACGTTGTACTAATTCTTATGACTGAAGACAGTGGTTTTTTGTTTTGGTTTTTCTTTTAGAATATGAGCAAAGCTTTTTGTAAAATGACAGGTGGAATTCAAAACAATTAAGACATAAATATTCCCTCCAGAGGCTAAACCTACTGCAAAATATTAATCTCTCTTTCTACACATCTTTACATGTCTTTAGTGAAATACCTGTCTGGAATTGTTAATAACAAATATTTTTCAGGGTATACACTTCAAAGACAGTACTGAAATGTCAAGCAGTGTAAAACATTTGAAGTAATTTTAGCTAAATACTTCTGTGACAACTGTCTGAATCAATTTGTTTTAGCTGACTATATTCTGATATTATAAAAATCTAAGACTTGGTTATCAGCCAAAAAGGTTAACATTTGGCTGAAGTAATATGAATCAAAGACAAAGAAATTATGCTGCTGTTGGAGCTGGATCTATTAAAAAATGTATTTTGAACAATGACCTCCACTTTCTTAGCCTCAAATGAATAACTCTGCTTGCTGTCTGACTCAAAACATCTCATATTTATAAAAGGCCAACATAGATTAAGAACACTTCAATGATATAAAAATCTATATCAATCCTCTTTAGAAAATGGTTAACCAATAACCATTTGACTAGGCCAATTAAACAAGGCTAACTTAGTTAACCCAACCTTGGAAGCTCTGTAAAAAATAATTACTAAATTAATATTGTAATTTAGGACAGCCAAAGGCAAACAACTAAGACAGCCCATAATAAGTAAAACATATAGACACAAAACAGAATTCAGTTAGGATCATACAGAAAACATTTTTTCTACGTAGTTTTATATCTAAGCCCTATAGACAGGTAGCAAGGAAAAAGAAAACACCCAAAGAACTGGAGCTTAGAGTCAGAAAAAAGTTATAAGAATTATCCGCAATTGTGATAGCAAGAAGAAATCAGCAAAGAAGGTCAAGCTGACCTCAACATTCTAAGAATCAGGCTCTTGAAATCCTAAACCATACAAAGAACCATGACTTCAAGGCACACAAACATAAGAGGATTAAGGTAAGTGTCCCACCTAAAAGCCGGAGAAAACAAAGATTAGTTTTAAATACTGAAACAAACACAAATTCATAGGGATACTTCATGCACAGGAAGAAACAGTCATCATTAGAAACTTATTTGAATGCACAGTAGAGTAAGCACTATATAAAACACATAAAAACCCAAGGTTTGATTATCTGCCTTCTACTGGGCATAAATCCATGTCAAAACCTAACCAATATTAGCTAACAATGGCATTGATCAAAAGCCCATTAAAGTTGATGGAAAGGCTCTCATTGACTTCAGTTGTTACAATAGATAGCTTTCCACTCAGGGACATTACAGTATGTGTGATTGGGTGTCCACTCCACACCAGCCAAGGGAGGGTTAAATAAAGCTAAGAAGGGGCCAGTTAAGTGGATAGGCCACATCTGAGGGGAATTAGGTGACCTAAGTAACCCCAGATTGATGATGGAGCCTGGCTGAGAAGGAATAGGCAGGGCTAATATAAAACCAAGAGGTTGGCAGCAGAAAAGGGCTGCAGTGAAGAAGACTGAGGCCACTCTCTGGAAGGTAGAGAGAGAAGGAAGGAAACCCAGGGGGAGAGTAGAAACCTCCAGGGATCCAGGCCCTGAAGGAAGGGTTTATCCAGAAGGGTGGTGCAGCAGAAGTCTGAAGGAGGAGGAGCAGGAGAAGGTTCAGGGAAACGGCACCAAGATGGGACATTGCAGACCTTGGCTGCTGATTAGAGGATCCCTGATCTGGAACCTAGAGTAGAAGGTGGGACTGGGTTCCCCCACCAGCCACTGGGGAAGTGACACAGTCTGGGAAGGTAATTCACCAACTAACAGTGGGAAAGTATGAAAATACAAGGAAAAACGCAGCAAAAATTCATACAAAAGTAAATGCCCAAATACAAAACAAAAGAGAGAAAATAAAAGGCAGAGAAAGATCGGTGGGTATTGTGGAGAAAAACATAGTAATGGGAAATGCCCCATATATGGGGTCACATGCAATAATTCTAGAGAGAGAAACCATTATATCAAAGTGTGTGGACAGGAAAAGCAAATAAATAGTGCACCATAGGCACCAACTCCGTTGATGTGCCAGCCAAAAGTTAGTGGCAGCCAGCTCCCATCCCCTTCCCTCCCAACACCTTCCTCCTGCCTACCACAATCAGTCGTTCCGTGGCCTACAGGAGGCACTGGGGGGAGAGGAATGGGGGCAAGGCCCACTTGGGAAGGGGGTAGAACTGGGCAGGAAGAGGTGGGGTGGCGTGGAGGGGGGCAGGAAGAGGTGGGGAAGGGGCCTACAGCGGAGGGGGGGGGTGTTGAGCACCCCTGGGGCCTGGTGGAAGCCGGCGCCTGTATTATGCACCATATCTAGGAAGCCCACAGTGCCTTAAGAAATGAGATTTTGCAGATATATGATATTAATGCAGTCTAAAATAGTAAAATACGTGGTTTGTAAATCTCAGACTAGCACCGGATGCAAAAACAAGGCAGCAGTGCACAAACAAAAAGGAAACTGAATGCCAAGTAGACAGTGGGACATCAGTGAAGGGGTTAGGCTACAGAGACTTCCCAGCATTCTGTAAGAGAAGAAAGAGATATTGCAAGCAAGCAAAGCCAAATTCAAATTATACAATGGCAGAATCAAACCACCACTAGGAAGTTACAGGAAGAATACTCAGGAAAAGCACACAAGCTGAAAGCACAGAAACCACTGTAGTTAAAAGCTAGTGAATTTGTGAATCTTATGACACCAAACCTGGGACAAATACAATGGACACACAGAAAACAGAAACCATATCTAGAGCAGACAATGCACTGGGGCATCTCGGCAGCAAAGCTAAGAAGTCATTACCATGATGGAAAGTCTTACATTTAGAAACAGATAAAACTATTCAGCACCTGCCTCACAGGGTACCCACTGAAATAAAAGAAAAAATGGGACCAAGGAAGCAAATGGGAAAATAAGACATCATTGCTAAAGTCACAGAGCCCACAAATTGGATAAGCAGCATGATCGCCATTGAGAAGCCAGGCAAGCTAGCAAAGCATGACACAGAACTCACTACCAAATGCCTACAATTGAAAAAATATTACCAGACTTAGCCAAAGCATTCTAAGTACTTGATGCCAAAGGCAGATATTGGCAAGTTGCTGAATAAGGAAAAGCTGCTGCCTGACACCAGCCGATAGATACAGATGATTGAGAATGCCATTTGGGACCAAACATACAGTGGAAAAATACCAACACCACCAGCAAGATGTACTAACAGGGTTGACAAGGGTCAGCATCATAGCGGATGGCATTCTGGTGTACAGATATGGAGACAGCATGGTGGAAGCTGTGGCAAGTCACATCCACAACTTCATACATCTGCTGGAAAGAGTCAGGGAACAAAACCTAAAATTGAATAAAAGCAAAATAAAATTGCAATTGACTGTAGTACCATACATGGGACACTTGCTGACCTCCCTTATGCTATGATCTGGTCCCATCAAAGCAATATATGCGGTGTCTACACATAAAGATATTAAAATTAGTTCAGAGACTATTAGGATTTGTAAACTATCTGCCAAAATTTCTTCCAAGCCTCTCAGATGTGGGAACCCCTGAGGTGACTACTGGACAAAGGTACAGTATGAAGATGATTACTTCAACTTGAAGTGGCCATCACAAGAATCAAGGAGCTGAGGATCAACCATTCCATCCTGAACTACCATGATGTGAACGAAGAGGTAACCACACAACGAGATGGGGCTTGGGGCATCACTCCTACAAAAGGGACAGCTGGTAGTTTGTGTGACAAGGTCACTTTTGCAAAGATGTATCCAAATTGAAAAGGGAGGTCTAGCAATAGTGTGTGCATGTGAAAAGTTTGATAAACACATTCAAGGACAGGAAGCCATTTCACTAGAAAGTGACCATAAACCACAAGAGAGCGTTATTCAAAAAGCCACTGCTAGCTGCCCCGAGATGCTTTCAGCATATGCTTCTGAAACTGCAATGCTACAGATTAGGTGGATGCTACAAGAAAGGTACTGAGCTGTACATAGCTGACTTCTTATTCAGAGTAGCCTGGTAGCATGAAAATACAGCAAACAAACAAGAATGAAATCCTGAACCTGATAGAAATACAGAAAACACAGAAAGACACAGAAAATGTCAACCCAGCCAGGTGTGCACTGGTTTCAACGATGGATAAGACATGACACCATGAGTTTGACCTTTTAGAGGAAATGTCCAACACAAATGTCTGCTTTGTGAAAACACTATATTTTCTTCTGCCAACATACATGGAGCTGTTTGTACTGCGATACTGAAGACAGATAGCTAAATATCATAGCAGTAGTTCACATTATTTCAGTGTTCTTGTTGCTCTAAGGGCTGTTTAGGAAATGAAGCACCAAAGTGCCACTATTCCAATTAGGTAAGCCAGATATTGACCATTCTACAGTTTTCCACTGGAAAGAACAGTAATATTAGCATTTAATTAATCTTATTGAACTTGGATAAACAGCCTTCCAGCTGTCTAAACCAGTTGTGCTAATTCAGTTCATCTTTAATAAAGCTGTATTCATTGACAAAACTAGATTTTGGAAAAATCACACTAATAAAACAAAATTTGTTGGAAATAAACATTTTATTTATCGTACGCAGCATAGTTGTAGCCATGTCGGTTCATCACCATTCCTACACTCCTGGTTGTTAAGTGTTTTAGGATCTTTTTAGTAACGATGAATGATCTCCCACATATTTCAGTACTATTTATTAGGATCAGAATTTAGTATAGAACTTCTGCCTTATTAAATGCTTTGGTGAATCAAATCCTTAAGAGTCCTGCACCAGAAGAGTGAGAATGCCTACCCGTTATCATTTTAGCAGTCTGCTGATCTAACAGGTAGTACAAAAATCGGGATCCTGGAGAATCCTGGGTTCTACTACAAACTAGGTCAACTGATTCATTATGTGATGTTAGAGTAAATCACTTGGCACCTGTACAACTGGGTAATAAGTACAACTTCAATTAAGCCAGGTGTTACCAGAGGCCTCACAAAGAATGAATAAGTCATACCAAATTTGCACCTCTTGCTGCCTGCTCAATTGTAACTAATAAACCACACTGTCTCAGGAAAAAATTATGACAAGCAATTAAGTGCTGTCAAGTCAGAAACCTTCTGTTGCTGATCCAGTTACAGGGATAAAAAAATTCCTTTTGAGTTCCTAATAAAAATTGTGCAAAGAATGAAGTGTCAGATCACAGATTATCAGCATGGTTCATGAATAAATAATTGTGGGATTTTGGTTTTTGTTATTTTTTTTTTTACGGTGAGAGATATAGGGTGTAGAAGTTGAAATCAATGCTAATATTCTATGAACAAATCAAATATGAGTATAACAGAACATCCTAGTTACACTAGCCAAGATGGCTAACAGAAATTACAGAGAGCACTGTTTATATGTGGCAAAATTCATTTCTGTCTAGATATCTTGTGCACCATTTAAGATGTAAGGGTTCACATGTTGGCCTTCTAGGAATGTCACCTTTCTGAAGGCTAGAAAACATTTTATGATGAGTAAACATGGCTAACTCCTTGTATCCACAACTCTTTCCCCGGAAAGACAGAATGAAAATAAAAGGAACATACAACAGGCATCTAACCCCCTCTAAAAGCCATCAGCAAATAAAATGCTGATAAATGTTGGTGCTTGAGGCATGCATTTCCGATTTTAAAAACTGCTCCAAAGTATTATAAATCCCTTCATTTGTTTTTCAGCCCAATTCCAACATTTGCACAACCTTTCTCTAGTTTGTTGAAGTGCCCTGATAAAGAGAGTAATTTATGTGACTACAGTATTTTTCCTCTTTGTATCAATTCTGCAAACACTTTTTGAAAGAACTACATTTTTGTTTCCCTGACAAACAGCAATGGCATCAAAGTGGCATGTTCCTTTCACCTGTCAATATTTTATGTCCTATTAAATGTATTTATTTCTGAAAGATCTTCAGACAATCATATTATTTGAAGGGACTCACATTTATGCTTCTCATGCATGCTGTAATTCGAGTCTCCTCAGAAGTCTCAACCTTTGTCTGTTTCATCTTCACTACTGCTGAGATTTGGTTCTTCAATCTTTTTGTGTTCATAAAATCTTGGTGCTCTCTTTCCTGTAAGAGAGAAATGGATAAACACTGTCAACTGTATCTGATAAAAAACAATAGAAAGAATGTACATGTACAAGAATGTACAGATCATCATTAAGTTTTGAAACTCAGACTCTACCTGACCATAAAAATGGACCCTCCCTTTTGCACGTGTACAAAAGTAGCAACTTAAGTATATAATCAAGTACAATAGTCCTATTACCCAATCATTCCTACTGCTACTCTACATTCTAGCACAGGGGTTCTCATACTGGGGGTCTGGACCCCACAGGGGGTCGCAAGGTTATTACATAGGGGGTCATGAGCTGTCAACCTCAACCCCAAACCCCGCTTGCCTCCAGCATTTGTATTGGTATTAAATATATTAAAAAGTATATTTAATTTATTGGGGGGGGTCGCACTCCAAGGCTTGCGATGTGAAAGGGGTTTGAGAAAAAAAAAAGTTTGAGACCCACTGTATCTAGTACAACTGAAGATACAATTGTACTAAACTTGGCTCCCTGAATGAAGTCCCTATAACTTCGTTATAGTGCTGAATTCAGGAGAGAGAATGTTCCAAGTCAAAGGTGGGTTCATATCACCTAGTACTGGTCAACAAGTATCCTCGCACATCACATCGATGGCCTGATCCAGTTATCTCATAACAAGTTGGACCTCAGGCCCTTGATTTACTTAGAGCACATTCAATGATAAATATGCCTTATGCAAAAGAGGAAAGAAGTCCTCATCCATGGCATTGGGGCTCTTGCTCATAATCATTCACCTTGGTACTATAACTTTCAGAGGAAGTAAGTCATGTTTCCATAAATTGCAGCATGGAGAGATGGCAGAAAAATTATTTTAAAAAAAATTTAAAAATTTCAAAGTGATTACCATATTGAAGGTTCAAAACAGACTCTTCATTTTTTAAATTACAAAATGATTGCTCAAAATTTGTATTAAAAATGCCATCAAAATGGTTAACATATTCATTTACTCAAAATGTGGTTCTCTGTGAACAAAAAAATGTTAATAACCATGTTGATAATAGCTTCAATAGTGTTTTCACATTAAAAAAATGCCAGTACAAATGTAGCAAAAATATTTTTACAAAATTAAGTTGTTTTTAAAAAGTATTTTTCAACTATAAAAATAACTTTACCTTTGAAAAATTTGGCCAGTTCGACTGCTGAGAAATTCCTTCTTATACCGGAAGGAAAGGACATGAGAGTACTTCAAGAGAGGCACACTGAACCTCTCTGCTTTTGTCCTGTCCCCTCCAGGCAATCTGAGGAACAGCCAGTTATTAAAAATTTGGCTTGCTGTGTATTGTCACCCTAAGTTTTCCTTTGTTTGGTTACTACATGGGCCATCAGCAGAGGGAAAAATGTAAATCTTATTAGTAGGTCACTCACTGCTTTTCCCAGGTTATATCAAAGACTCTTCAAGACGCAACTAGCAACATTTCACAGATACTACATTTGTTTGCAGATTAAAAATATGGTATTTCAGACAAATACTTTGCTTTTATCAATGCTGCCTCAGAATGATCACTCAAAGGAATCACTGTTGAGAATGTTAAGATACCCTCCCTTTCCTCCTTGACTAAGAACTGAACATAGCAGCTGAAGCTTGCAAAGCTCATGCCTGGGCCATTGCCAAAGAAATACAGTAGCATCCCATTGATATTCCTCTGACTGAGCAGCAGCAGATGCAAGTATCATTGGGAATCTTGGCCACGACAAAATCACAGAGATGATTTCAGAGTTACTACCAGGGATAGAGTTCTATTCTGCTTTAATTACCAAGTATACACAACTCCGGTAGGGTCTTCTCCTACAATCTGTAGCCTTTGTGAGCAACCCCCCGAAAGACCAGCAATAGCAGAGCTATTGCTTATGGAAAGAAGTGGGAGTGACAAGACGACATTGAGCGTCTGACATTATAGATTACTTCATAACCATATCAAAATGACTCTGAGTTATCAGTTCTAAATGACAATGAGATACTCCACTGCCATTGTCCTCTATATTAAAAATTAGATGTTGCATGCCGATAGGCAGTGGAATGGATGGAAGATTATGGATATATTATACCAATGCTACATACTCAATGGACAGTTCTCAGATTCTGATTTTGATGATTAACCTAAAATTGTATTTAGTCTTTCAATTAAAAGAAAAAAAAAAGCCCATTCATGAGCTCTATTCAATCTAGCATCAATTAAACTTATTGTCATGCTTTGACAGCAATCTATTCAATAGGGCTGCTAGAGAAGGCTGAGGGTATGGACCTTTAGGGAGTGTGGGATGGGTATATGCTGCTATATTTATAATCACCTATAATCACCTAGATGGTAATTTAATTTTTCTACTTTTTTTTTTATTCAGCGGAGTGATATTTTGAATGTGTAAATTTAACTGCGTATAGGCTTTTGCACCACCACAGTAAAATAAAAAAATCCAACCAGCACTGTACAATAAGAAAAGTTAACATACCCACCTTGCTGGAACATCAACAAAACCCATGCCTCCCCACCCAAAACATTAAGCCCTCATTTGGATGTACTTAACAGAAGGCTTTCACAATGTGCTCTATAGGTCAACAAATTCAGGCTACTTCAGAACAACAGATTCAAGAACCTAGGGTTCCTTAAAAAGAATGCTGTACCCACAACACCCTACACTTTTCAAGGGAGCAATAAGGCCAGAGATCCCTTGTGATCTCAAGCATATGCCATATAGCAAGAGGGGAATTAACAATTATTTGGAACTGTGGACAGCAATATACTAATAGGCACAGGAAGAATGTACACTTTGGTTTATCGGCACTAAAAAAGAACATAAAAATAGGTTAAAAAGGTCTTGCACCAATATGAAATCTGATTAACATCAGTGGAAGGAAACATTTTTGTGATCTGCCATCCACAAATAAAATATTTTGTTTTCCAATGAAGTGTGAGAATATACAGAATTTTCAAAGGAAAATGTCTTAATTCTGACTGACCACTATACTTCTCTTTTATTATTGTCACAGTTCTATCTCTATGCACATTTTGTCTTTCATTAAAGTCACACATAAAAATTATAAGCTAATGAAACAATGATGAACATCTACTTCAATAACACTCTAGAATCCTTGACTGTACTTTCTTTGTTTTACTTTTTTCCGCAAAATTAACATACTAGAGACTATTTACCACTGTACAAAATTCCTTTCTTTCTTTATGAAAGCTACATCTTTACTATCAGGATGTGAAATGAAAAGCCTCCTCTACTTGTTGCATACAATTAAGCTGCAACAAAAGGCAGCCCAAGCTATTTCACATTTCATAGGGCTGCAATTATTCTTTAACTGTTAGAAGATGCTGTCCCCCAGGAGCTAATTACAGAAAAGCTCTCATCACACACAAGAAACATACAAACAAATCCTTCAAGCACAAAGTAAATGTTCAACATTAAAGAGGAAGTCACACCAATCAGTTTGGTTCAGCTAATTACTAATCTGATTTCTGGACTAGTTACATTAGATAATTATGACACCCATTCACAACTTGAAAGCCAGGACTTTGACTGATTATAATAACGATCTAGTACTCAGAATACAAGTAAGAGCAAAGTATGAAATATACATCATAACAGGCCTGATGTGATATATTTGTTCACTGCCAATGTTTCACTCAGCATTTGGCTAGGCCCTAGAGGACCTGATTCAAAGCCCACTGAATTCAATGGGAAGGTTTCCACTGACTTCAGTGTGATTTGGGTCAGGCCCACAATAACTAGATACGTTTTTTCATTAATGGAAGTTGCATAGCAATATGCAAGAATAATCTTTAACAGTTTTGATATTGAGACACACAGTGCCACTTCCTTCCAGATGGCATGTTTAAGCAAACTGCAATTTAAGCAAAATGGCAGCGTACTGACACTACAGTGACCTTGATTAAGCTTTTATATCTGTCCCTTCGGGGCTTTCTGAGAAGTAGTCAAGTTTGATAAGAATTAAACTCTTCCACGGCCCTATGGTAATTATTCTTTAACTTACATTTAGTTCGTTTCAATGTCTCCAGCAATATTTTTTCAAATATATTTAGATTTAGATCAAGGATTGACTATATAAATCTTTCCCTTGCTCCCTGATACAACAGACAGATTGTGACATGGTTACTAGAATAAAGAAAAGGAGTACTTGTGGCACCTTAGAGACTAACCAATTTATTTGAGCATAAGCTTTCGTGAGCTACAGCTCACTAGAATATAGCTCTGACCTGAACCTTACAAAAAGTTTGGTTGCTTAAACATTGATAATTACCTTGGGATAGAAAGTTATTGTAATCAGAATGGATATTGATTTCATTTAGCAGTCCATATGTTCTGGTCTCTCTTAAAGACATGATAATAAACAAGGAAGATAAAGTTGGCATTAGAAGTCAATTAGCCATGCTTTTACAGGAAGCACTTAATTCTAAATTGTAACCGGATCACCACACCAACCAATTATGGTTAGTTTAAACTTTTAATTTGGTTACAGTTTTGCATTTTTAATGAGACCTATTTTAATTTATTTTTCAAAAAAATATATGAGAAACATAAGACAACTTTAAAAAGTTTGTTTTGTCTGTATATTTAGGCAGTTACCTTATATGGATCTTATCACCAAACAATAACTGAACTGCTGTTTGCATGCCTTAGGACCCCAATTCAGCAACATATTTAAACACATGCCTAAATTTAATTGACTTCTGTGGGACTATAACATGCTTAAAGTTAGGCATATTTTAAGGATTTTGCTTAAGTGAGGCCTAAGATTATTTAGTTCTAGTGACTATAAATATGCATGTTGAACTGAAAAAACTAGCATGCAAAAATATGTTTTATGAGCCAAAAGAAACTAAATCATGATTAATATTTCCTTTTCCATCCATTACCATGCTGTAGCTCTTACAGTAAAAAGATACAGAAAAGGACTGGACTGGACAAAGCATTGAAAAAATGTACTGGGCATGATTCATAACTGCATTACTCCATTTTTCATCAGTATAATTCCATGGATTAAAATGGATTTATGCCATAATATATCAGGCCTCCTGGATGGCAAATTGCTGTATTGGAGGGGAGGATAGATTAGTTGCTTCTAATGGGCTCTCTCTATCTCTAATTTTTGCCATCCAATTACTTATTCCATATTTTCTTGGTTATCAAAAGTTATAAAAGATCACCTGAAATCGAACAAAATATTAACAAGATACTAACCATCTTTCAGCCGTGACATGGTCTGGTGCAAATCATTAACATATTAATCCAGTGGTTTTTTATCCTGATTACATCTACATCACTTTAAAATTTTCAAGATCCTTAATTTTTTTTTAAAAAATACAGAATCTGTAATATAACAAGTGTTTCCTGAAAGATATACTATTGAAACACATTGTAAGCCAGAGTTTTGAAAATGCGCCTCAAAACACTACTTATAAGATGTGAAGAAAACAAACAAACTACATTTTAATGCATCAATAAAGAACCTTTTTTCCTCCCTCAGCTGCATATCATGCATTGTCATGCTGCTGGGAAACTTTGCTACTGCACACGTGTACAAACACAAAAGTTGGTGTCTTAAAATGAACTTCAACAAATGCCACACATTATGCTTTGCTTTTGTGAAAATAGTGAAACTTTTTGTTGTTTTAAAAAGCTCTTTTTTTTAAAAAGTACACATTTTTAAGAAGTTGAGCAAACAACTGTGCAGCCAAAACTGTGCAACTAATTTGAATGTGCATTTACTGCATATGTGTGTGCAAACTGCATGTGCAAATAGCCAATTAAATGCATAACTGGCCATACACAAACACAAATACCTGATCTAAGTGTGTAAAAGTGGTTATTTTCCAGTGAAAATAAGGAACACATGTTCATACACATTTTTTAATACTGCAATATAATATCTGCAACTCTCTCTAGAGCTTTTTTAGGCCTTAACGTTCAAAGTTAGGTATTTAATGTTAGGCAACTAAACAACTGGCAAAATTTTCAGAGATGCTGACCAGCCACAACTCCCAGTAACTTCCGTGGGAACTGAGAATGCCAAGCAGCTCTGAAAAGCAGGGTCATTTAGTTAGGTGCTTAACAAGTTTGTAACTGTTGGCCTAAATCTTTTGGATCATTTTAGAGTACAGAAATTGAGTATCAATCTTATTTTTCCTTTATACACCTTATCAGATGAGAAGTTTTAGGGGACTGCAGAACCCCCATGCAGGCCACCCCCTTAGACACTCTTGTGTCCCTGGGATGTGGCACCTTTACCCTTCTTGTTTTAATGTTTATCTTCTCAGCATGTGTTTCACATTTTCCAGCAGTGGGGAGGCTGCAATTTGACCTGTCTGAGCAGGCTGTGCATGTGACCATCACACAGCGCATGTGTAACTTGAGAGATATTAGGGTGGGGCTAAGAACTGCTCCTTGTGGAGAGGTGACAGACTCTGAACAAAGAGGAAGGTTCATCTGCCTGCAACCAGTACGCCTTGCTGGACCACTCAACAGGGAGTGAGATTGTTAACTTTATATTTGCTGTACTGTAGCCTAGGATCACATATTTGGATTCTGTTGTAGTTTTCTATCAATGGTTAAAATCTACCTGGTCTCTCTCAAATTTAACTGAATTGCTCTAGGGGGCAGAGCAGTTCGTAACAGAAGCTAATGGCAACCAATTATGACATTCATTCATTTTTGGAAAACCTACCCTTAAATTTTCTCTTTGGTATATGCACATTATTTTCATTGATTGAAAGGAAGTGAAGTGCAAACTATAAGAAGTGAACATCACTGGATGCATCTCCTGTGGAAAATGCACACTGGAAAATAGAGCTGTGTAAAATATGCGCCATGGTTTTACAGTCTATTATAAACTACCAATGTGGTGCAGACTTGTTAAGAGGTTCACAGATTTCATGAGTGAACCTGGCATGATCTATGGCTTGGCAGAGAGCTTTTCTACACAGAAAGCCATACTGGTATAAGGCAAGGTGTGAATTTCATGCTGGTATAACTCCCCGTGAAGACACACTTGTTCTGGAATAAGAATGCCATTTTCCAGTATAACTTGCATTGATTTGGAAGTGGTTTAAACTAAGCTGGAAAAAAGCCACTCTTATTCCAAAATACGAGTGTCCACACATGGAGTTACACTAGTATAATTATAGTGATATAGTTATACTGGTATAGTTCTGCTGGCACAATTCCCCATGTAGGCAAGCCCATAGAAACCATGCAAAAGTCATGGCTTCATGAAGTCAGCAAACAAATCTCACCTCTGATTTGGTGTTCATATAAACCTGAAACAAAGAAAATTCAGGGGAACTCAAAGTGAGAAGCAAAGTTTCCCATGAACCCTTGACAACCAATTCTACATATTTCAAGTAACTCTAGTCAAAATCCCATGCTCTGCTTTGAAAATGAACACTCAGGTACCTTACAGATACACACTTGATTGTCAGAGGTACTGACCCATCACAACTCCTTTTAGAATCAGACCTATCAATTGCAACAGTCACAACAGGTTTTTTTTTCCTTTTCAAATCTCCGAAACACAGGTTCAGTGTAAAGCTACTCAATGCCAGCTCTAAAATAAGGCAGACATGGCTTATTTATATACAGTTATATTGAACACTTTTTTAAAAAAAAAGTATTGAGGGGAAAGTTATTCTGATAAAAGGTTTCCTTGCTGCTGTTAAAATTAAAACTGAATAAGGGAGAGTGGTGAATATTTATTTTGAAGTCAATAGGCTATAATGTTTACAAATCTACCCTATGTGATCATTTAAAATTCATAACTGAATGAATATTGTGTGAGATGGAAACTAACATTATGGCATCTGAACCAAGGCTACATTTATATTTCACTTTAATGCTCTAGCTGTTTAATCAAAATATGAATGAACTGGCTAAAAGACCAACACTCCAAAAGATCATAGTTCTGGAATTTAGCTTTAGCTTCCTATTGTCAACCAATTATTGTGTAATTTTTTTCCCTGTGACTGAATAACTAACTGTTAGCAAATAATGAAAAGGCAATTACAGCAAAGCTTTGTTCATATTACTCTCTTCATTTTATTCAGGCTATAATTATTGTCAATGCTGGAGGCTTACTGTACCATGTAAGTGGCACCAGGGAAGTAAATGGAATGGGCTGGTGCATGGAAAATTGCAAATGTCACAGCTACCTTCATCATCCCTGTTGGACTTCCGAGATTAAAAAAAATAAGCAGCAAAAAACTCTCCATGTGCATTTTGCAAATTTTTTACCTCAAGCTTTTGCAGTGACTGAGGAACTGGGAGGGAAATTTCTAGTACTATGTTTGTTCTTTTTTTCTGTTTCTTACAATTTTATTATTATTTAATTTCCAGAGGGCACTGCTTTTTGCCACAGTGTGCCTGGAAATAAACTCATGGAAATATTCTTTTAGCCGTGCTTTTCATTAGTGGTCTCCATGCTGTTCTAGAATGGGAAGTGACATATAGATAATGTATTTTATAGGTTTTGATCTCTGTTTCCGTGACATATATGGATACAGTCGCAGGAAAAATTAAGATTATGACCGGATTGTACAGATTTAGCATTCAATGGTTGCTGTCTGACAACGGCTGCTTATAATGCATTGTATCCCTGAGCTTTTATTAGTATTTATCAGCAAACTATGGATACAAATCAGAAATGTGGTATTCTGTTTCTACCATGTTAAGAAATAAATGACATTCCCATGTGTCATTTGTCTATTTTCTCTCTGATTTTTTTGCCTGAAAGAGGTAAATAAGTCAATATTTTATGCCTCTGTCTGTATTCATCTTTATAATTCCTGTTAAACTGCCTGTGTGAGTCTACATATTACGTGCTTTTATTTGTAAACTCACAAAATATACAATTCCTTGTATATTACATGAATAATACTGACTGATAATAAAGCTTCCCCCATATTTACTTATAACTGATTGTTTAATTTATCATATTAAGTATGAATATTCTTCAAATCCAGTTTAGTAAAATCCAAAAAGTTTAGTAAAATCCAAAAAGTATTGCCATAATTCCACAAATATATACCCTGTATCTTTTATTGACCTTTTCATATCATTGCCCCTTACCATTCTTTCCTGATTGGTTGTTTAATCTCCTCCATTGTAGATATAGTATACATTTGCCACTACTAAGGCGAATATATAAAAATTACCATGGTATATAATTATTCCTTTCATTATTAAGTCTCAAGCTTGACCATCTGTGGTTTCAGGTTGCCCCTATGATAGGAGTAGAGAGATGGAGATTTTGGAATCTACTTCAGCCATAGAAAACAAAATTGATTTCCATCAAAAGACTGCAGTCCTTTTGTACAATGCAAGATGGAGATTAAAAACACAGGAATAAAAGAAACATTTGTATCTCCACCTTATAAACAACAGAAAAACAGTAGACTCCAGTAAACCTGGGCTTTTTTCAGAGATTTGAGTCACTTTCACTAAACTCTTCTTCTCTCCAAAGGTTCTCTCTGCAATTTCCTCAGACTGTGAGCTGTTATACATGTGTCCACCCCCTTTTCCAGTATACCTGTCCACAGGCAGGTCTACAAAGATGACTAGCAGTTGTATTACCAAGGGAACAGGCCCACCCTATTCGAGGAACCCCAGCCTCAGGACCTAAAACTGGACACAATAGTTTAGGCTTCTGTCCTAGCAGCATCTTTCTTCCCTGAGGCCATTTTATCTTCCTCAGTGACATTAGCCCCCATTCAGTATGGTTTGATCCTATATTCATTGATTTCAGGGGGCATTAGTTTGGGACCTATGCTACTCACCGATGTCAGTAAGACATTTGCCAGCAACTTCAACAAAAACAAGGCTGACACTAAGAAAAGTATTTAATTTAAATTCTGAAAGGGATAAGTGTTTGGGGCCTGGTAGACTTTAACTATTCCTAAACCATCTTTCATTCAACGGACCAGATCTTTAGCTGGTGTGAATTGAGCACCTCTATTGACTTAGACCAGCTGAGGATCTGGCTCAATATGTTCGTATATTTATTGGATGTAGATGTGGCTGAAAACAAAAAGAGCATTAGTGCCATAGTTACGGGGCTGATTGCGCCTCTGTCCCTTTCTGGTCTCTCTGAGGTCAACCACGGAGGTGCTACCTGTCCTTACCTGTCGTGGGGTGGAATTATGCCATTTTCCACCTCTTGAACCCAGATCCCAGTCAAACACCCCATCTATGCCAACCATTAATTACTGTGCAGATCTGACTGGACACCTGTATTTCTTCCTTTTGGGAGCCTGTGACTAGTGACATTGTGACTAATCACTTCTTAAGGGAAATATGTTTATTAGCAAAAGTAAAAAACCGTTGAAGAAAATTATTTAAAAACAACAAAAACAGCCTACATGCATATTTAGTCTCATCTAATCGTATGTTTCACGACAAGCTAAGCTGATTGGTTTCTTTCTTGAGTTACAGGAAAAGCCAACTGACATTCTTTTAGGAAACACAGGAGCTCTTGAAATCCAGCCTGGTCTCTGTTTTCATTCCAGAGAGTGTGTCCCCCCAGTTCCCTCACTCCTTTTTTTCCAAAGCCTCACTCTCCCTCTGTGTGCGCCTGAGCCCAATTACCATATGGCTCAATGTACCATATGGCTCTGTTACAGGGCCTAGGAGTGAGGTCTTTCTTTTGCCTCCCTGCGGGTTTGTCTACATGGGGAAATTTATGGATATTATTATGCTGCTACAGCTGTACTGGTATAACTCTTATTTGGACAACACTCTTATTCTGGATAATAGCAGACTTTTACACTTCAATTTATGTCACGGAGCCACTGTTTTTCAGATGAAGTGTGTTCACACGGGTAGTTATATTGGTATAACAATAGATGGTATACTAACAGTACAGTAATGCCAGTAGATTTCCCCATGTAGCCAAGTCCTCAGACTATTTTGTCCAGTTGGCTAGTCTGGCTACCTGAGACAATGTCCCTCTGAGAGTTGCTCTCTTTGGCACTTAGACCCATTCAGCCTTAATGGCTCGCAATCACAGGTCTTGTGGGGGAATGTTTTGAAGCTATCTTCTCTCTCTGACATTACAACCCTCCTTCTCAGAAATCCTATACATAAAACGCATCGTGAGATGCAGATAATGTTCACCAGAGTACCCCCACATTCATCACTGCTGGTCTCTTATGTACACACATTGAGCTTTCATTGTGGTGAAGAGCACTTACTTAGAAATATATCCTATACAGATAAAATTATTAAATATTATGCAACCTAAAATACCTCAGAATCGTCGGCCCCAAGTGGTGCACTCACAAAATCTGAGGTGCTTAAATTTGCATGCACCAATCCCAATATCAGTGCAAGTAAATTGTGGTATTGCACACACAAATGAGGCAGGAGCTGAGCCTTCAATTCAACAGTAACATCTATGCAGCCAACTCGTGCACCTACTAATGTGTCAGGCAATTTAAAATGGCGGTCGCCTCATAATTTGGATATCAGATGAAGGATAAATTCAATTCTCAGTTTAATTAACTGTCCATAGACAAATTAACATTTTAATAGATCATTAACTAATTGTGTATCAGAGAAAGAGGAGTAAAATCAATTTCATACAGACAGCTCAAAAAGGGTCATTCTTTATTGCACATATTTTTAACTGGTAATAATTTGGGGCCTGTATGGTCTGTGGTTGTTTTTCAGCTGTGTGTGTGAAAAACAAAAACCCACCTCCTCCCCCAAACACCGTACTTTTTGGTTCATAAAGGAATGTGTTACACATTAAATCCTTACCAAATTTAAATCTAGGTTGCCATTTCCCAGGTCCTGGGTAATATCATAAACTTTGGGATTACAGAAATAATATGGACCAAAACCCAAGCAATTTAAGACTATTCTAATCACAGAGGAAAGAGTCATTTATAACATCCTCTATACTCCAATACAAAAAACTTTCAAACGAACCCAACCATCATGAATTCCAAAAAGCCTCAGACCCTTGGTTTCTTTAATGAGGTACAGAACGTGGCTGAGATAGGTATTGCTGCATATCATCCAGGCTATTCACTTTATGTCCCATTACATTTGGAAAATAATCTGATCACCTTTTACTTCAAATAACTTCTTAAAATATAAAATAACGGATTTATTGAAAAATGTGATATGATATCAGTGTGAATTAATGTTTCCCATTGGCATACTAATAAGCTCCATGACATAATAACTTGTTAAACTACACCAGCGGGACCTTAAAATTATTCCAAAGATAACATAACACAACACTTGAAGCAGCAGGAAACTTCCAGCATGCTTTTAGATGTTTTACAGTGTTGCTAATCTTTGAATGGCTTGGAAAAAAATGAAAGGGAACAGAATATTTAAAACTGGAGTTACCGTAGTCTGAAAATGACTCAATTTCAAGTGTGCACAGGAGATTAATGTCAATGTAGCATAAATAAATAAAATAAAATAAAATAAAATAGCAGCAGAAAAGGGAATGTTATTAAATTCATTTCCCTAGGTTGGATATGTGCCTTTTGGTACGCGAGTAAAATCCGTTTATATTTGGCAGAGTTATAAAGGTTTAAAGAACACATATCCCCCAATTTTATATTAAAGAGAAAAAGAGCTGGCCTTAATTTGGGGTATGTTTTGGGAGTCTCTTTTTAAAAAAAATATTTATTTGGGTTTTTTAAGCTAACAATTTCTAAGCAATAGCACTGCAGATACCTGCAAAAGGAGATGAATGGGGCAGAGATTAATTTTTTCCATAATCATGGGTAGATACTCATTCTAGAATGTGTGTATCAATTTAGGCAAGGTTCCGATATAATGGGTAAAAGTGGATCAATTTGATGTGATTATCAAGATGCATATTAGGATTAGTGTGTGCAAAAGATTCCATAAGAAGATTGGGTACAAGGCTTTCCATGCCACTGAAACCTTGCAAAGAATGGCAGTGCAAGTGCACCAGTGCATCCACTGAATGCAATAGATTAGCTCTACGCGTGAGCCCCATATAGGTTGGCATGGACGGCTACGCTGGGAAAGGGCTAGAGTAAGGTGATAAATCTGCTTTTACGTGGATCCAATGGCCTCATTGCACATCTAGTGATGAGGGCCTGTGGCTGCTATATGAGCTACCTCGTCTCCTGGCCTGGGGTTGCAGGTGGATTTTACCTCCCAAGTCATTCCACAGTCCACCCACCTAGAACTCACATACCTGGGACTTTTATGCAGGTTGAGTGGATTCCACTCTGAGTGAAGCAGGAGCCCTGCCTCAGTCAGTGCACTTAAGTGTGCGCTCCATGAGGGAGTGCTCCCCAGGAGCCCTTGCCTCACTGGGTGTGCAGCTTGGGCAGGACACTGGGCTCACGAGTCACTTTCTTCAGTGACCCAAATTACATCAAGAATGTTTCTCGAACTCCCCTTTGCCCACATCATCTCCTGTTTTACCCAGTGCTATTCTATTCAACGACTTTTCACCATTATTTCTGCTTGCTCTTGCTGGGAATCCCTCTATGCTAGAATTCTCTGCCTGCTCTCATTCCCTTTCATTTCTTAGGGGATATTATACCCCCAGCCATTGCTTCCAGTTAAGCTGTAAGCAGAGTGTTCAACCAATGCTAGACGTGAATATTCCATACAAAAAATGTTAACCTTTGGTCTAGGCGCATCTCAATAGAACGACCCTGCTGTGCTGCAACCCTTTGATCACTCACAAAAATTGGAACCATTTGCAAATGCATAGCTTGAGATTTGCACATAAACCAGACCTGATGGGATAAGTTTAAGGAATGCTGGAATAGGAATGTCTGCATGGTTCTGCTAGAGTGGCAGCGGGCGCATGAAAACCATAGCCCATACAAATCAGAAACATGGGGTAAGCTGACGTTTATGGTGAATGCATCTTCACAGAAGCTGGAAGAAGAATGTAACAGTATGTATCAAAAGGTAAACTGCTAAAAATGTGGTAATGATATCACGTTACTAGGCACCAGAAGGTGAAGAGGCAATAGAAACGATGAAAGCTACATCAGCCAGGAAAGATTCAGTTTCCTATTCAGTCACTGTATTAATTCTAGAACATGGGAATCTAAAACTGTGTGAAACCATTTTCCACAGCGAGCCCAAAACACCTGGTGAGTTCTTTGTAGTCTCTGCCAAATAGCTATCTTTAAAGGGAGAAGAGACATTTAGAAACTCTAATCTGAAAATGTCAGCTACAGACTGGTATAGTAGTAAGTCCTAGGCAAACAGTGAGGAAGGGTACAGTGGAATTAATGCTTTGGGTTAGATAAGGAACAAGAGGGAAATAATGCAGGAAATGACAAAGAAACGGAAATAATTTAGGCGCATACAAAAGTCATGGAAGCAATGAACAAACATACCAGAGCATGTGAACAGAGAGTGTTACCAGCATAATTTTGACGTTAATTGTATTGTCACCACATATACCAAAGAAGCTGGAAAAATGTGACTAGATTAGAGAAGGGTAAAATGACATTTTTATGTATAAAGGACACAGAACTAGAGTATCAACTGAACAGTGCTGTCAGCACTATACATGACACAAACTGAAGACATTCCCTTATCCTGAAGTTTTCATAATCCAAAGAAGAAAAATCTACACTGAAGCTAGTTCCAAAGTCCTTCTCCACAAGACTTGAAACAGAAGGAAAACCTCTTTTGGGGCAAAAGTCCTGGCTATTTATTTTCCTTCAGAAAAGCCCCCTTTCTTTAAGTGTTTGAAAAACGTTTGCTCAACAAAACAAGCAAACCATTAATATATTTTAACAATCCCTCTGGGACTTCAGAAGAGCATTCGCCCAGCAGCAGCAGCAGTCTTCCTAGAAAATGTCCCTCTTTATATTTTGCCTGTGAAAATTAGGTGCTGCCATTCTGTCTCTTTCCCCTTGCACTTCTGAGAAACTTCCTTTGGGTCACAGCTTCCCAACCGGGCAGATGTTGCTAACTTCATTAAGGAAGCTAGGACGCGAAGGCACCATGACCACAGGAAGACCCTTTTGGACCCCCTCACAGTCCTATCTTTAATGTAGGGGAGGAGACGGTTTGTTTTTAAACTAGGGTTTGTTTGGTTTTTTTGGATACTCGTTCAGCAGAGTGTAGCTATCAGATAAAAGACTTGTTTAGTGCCATCATCTTGAAAGCATGAATTGCTGTCCCATATGGCTACCTTCTTACAGTGCCCCCACAACGCCACTTAAAGGCCACTTTAAAAAGAACATTCTTTGAATGAAATTGTGTGTCCAATCAAAGCTGATTTTGTTTCTAAAGTTAACTACTTTTGGTTTCTTGAAGACTCAGAGTGTTGCCTATAAGCCTTAGAGATTTTTGCTAACAAAACCCACTATTTTAAAGATGTTCATGTAGAAAGAAAGAATTCAAGATGGAGTTCGTAATGCATATGGTCCCAAGCCAGACTGCATTTCTTCAGCTGGTGCTCTGAGACCTGAGAAATGGCCCAAAAGAGAAGATAGTGCACATTCAGGACTGGGATTAGGGGGTAGCAAGCAGAGAAATTGCCAGGGCCCCACACCACAGCAGGTCCCATGAAGCTAAATTACAAGTGGCAGGGCTCGGGCTTCGGTGGGGTGGGGGCCCACTCTTTAGTTTCTGCCCTGGGCCCCAGTGAGTCTAAAACTGACCTTGTGCACATTCAACTATGAACAGATGAAAAGTCAAGGGAAACAGAGGAATAAAATGGATGAAGAGAGACCTGTAAAAGGCTAGGAATTTGGGGTCCTGGTACATCATGTTCACTGAATTTACTTAATTTTACTTAATTTCCATAGACATTACAGATCTTATGATGGCCCCCTGAGCTCAGAGCCCCAGTACAATTGTCCTCTCTTCACCTTCTCTCATCAGCCCCAGTTTTTTCTTTACAAAGCTAAATGAGGTATGTCAAAGTTCCTTCCCCACTCTGAACTCTAGGGTACAGATGTGGGGACCTGCATGAAAGACCCCCTAAGCTTATTCTTATCAGCTTAGGTTAAAACTTCCCCAAGGAACAAACTTTGCCTTGTCCTTGAACCGTATGCTGCCACTACCAAGCGTCTTACCCAAAGACCAGGGAAAGAGCCCACTTGGAGACATCTTCCCCCAAATATCCCCCCAGGCCCTACACCCCCTTTCTTGGGGAAGGCTTGATAAGAATCCTCACCAATTTGCATAGGTGAACACAGACCCAAACCCTTGGATCTTAAGAACAATGAAAAATCAATCAGGTTCTTAAAAGAAGAATTTTAATTAAAGAAAAGGTAAAAGAATCACCTCTGTAAAATCAGGATGGTAAATACCTTACAGGGTAATCAGATTCAAATCATAGAGAATCCCCAAAACCTTAAATTACAAAAAGACACAAAAACAGGAATATACATTCCTTCCAGCACAGCTTATTTTACCAGCCATTAAACAAAAGAAAATCTAACGCATTTCTAGCTAGATTACTTACTAACTAACAGTTGTAAGGCTGCATTCCTGATCTGTTCCCAGCAAAAGCAACACACAGACAGACGAACCCTTTGTTCCCCCCCACTCCAGATTTGAAAGTATCTTGTCCCCTTATTGGTCATTTTGGTCAGGTGCCAGCGGGGTTATCTTAGCTTCTTAACCCTTTCTAGGTGAAAGGGTTTTGCCTCTGGCCAGGAGGGATTTTATAGCACTGTTTTCAGAAAGGTGGTTACCCTTCCCTCTATATTTATGACAAGGTAGCTTGTGTGTTTTTAAAAAAAATCACAAAAAAACAACTAGATAGTGATTAAAAGGTGTGTATCAACAACATATCAAATACTTTCAATGGAGTCACGCTGGCCTACAACTGGTGCAGTGTAATGGAGAATCCTTCCCTCCAATCACTGAAAATTTAATAAAGATCATTCTGAAGTAAATAAATAGCAGTTGCAAAAGCAGGTGGCCTTACCTCATGCCACCAAATCCCCTAGGTCTGTTCTTCTCATGTCAGACAAAAGTACTGACATAGTATATGCCACAAAACATGATGGGTAATCTCACAAAATGATTCATCATTGATTTTCTGTACAACATACAGTGAAAAGCTTCGTGATTAAGATTATTTCCATTCATAAATTTTTTAGATACAAGAACCTCAGACAATTCTGGATTTAACCTCTCCAAAATAAAACCATCTCACAGTCCAGTGAGGAAACATTTATTTTCATGAAATAGTCTTCTGGCTAGAAGAATAAAAACACATTAGACAGCACTTCTGCACACACCAGGGAATTACTCTATAAAGGTGGATTCAAAGTTCAATGAGGCCAATGCAGGTCTTTTCACTTACTTCAAAGGGCTTTGCAGCATGTCCTTACTAAGTCTCCATAGTGCAAACTGGTGAGGGGTGAAACTCAAAAATTTGGAAGGCTTTAAAAGTCTGAACCTTAACAAACCTTTTGAGTCTACAAATTTGGGCTGGAAAGCTCATGTGAACTGGCTTTTTCAAAATTTCAAGCATTTCCTCAGAGATGCTAAATTTTGTGTCAACTGGTTCATCATGCCTAGTTTAAATACTAGGATTGTTCATTTCTCTCAGTCTTCAGTTTCAAATTTTCTTTGCATTTATTTTTCTTTTTTGCCCAGGAAAGACGCTATGCAATCCTGTCTTCATAGAAACAATGTTGCAAATACGCTGACAATTGTCCTTGAAGCTTCTGTCCTATTTAGCACAAACAGGCCTAGGTTAAAAAAACAGAGCACTGGAAAGACATTCATTGAGGGCAGCATAAGTGAAAGAGATTAGCAGTAATAACGGAAGTTGCCACAGTATTTTATTGCTACATTTCATTAGCAACATTACCACCAAATACATTTCAATCCCACTATACCAGATGGATGAGAAGTTGGTAGGAATGGTGCACAGTTGTAAGAGAGACGATCCCAGATGCACTGCAGTGAATTAATTTAACACTGCTGCTGAAGTTGGAGACTCCAACCTTTGAACTTACTCTCCAGGCTCAAGATTCCTAAAGATATAGAAAGGTAGACGATAGGTGATGCAGATGTAGTCACCTAAAGCCCTTAGAATCTTACTGACAGATTCCCCGTCTCTAGCAGTTTGAGATGGTCTTGTCAGTGAGTGTAAGCAGCCAATGCTGCTGATAGATCTTTAAGTCAGAGACTGTCACAAATTATGTTTCTGCACATTTTACAGAACAAATCCAAACCTAATCTGACGAGAGGTATTATTCCATCTCAAACTGAAGCAAGTCCTTGAAAAACTATGTCAGAGCAAAAGGGATTTTTGAGAAACGGCAGCAGAAAAAAAAAAGAGTTAGTCCTGAGATATTTATACTAACAACAAAAAAGGAGAGAAAGTAACTACAGAAAATTTCATGAGCGTTTTGACATCTACAGATGATAGACATTAATTTTAAAAGCCAATCTGCTCTTTTCCTGCAGAAGCAAAAGAAGGTATCCATAATAAGAAAGGTATACATTTAGGAAAAATATCCTTAAAATAGCTAAGAAATGGTCTTTTTTCCGGCATTCATATTTAGTGCTTGAGACATGGTGTTGGACATTTACGAATTATTTACTAAAGGTACACGACATACCACATATATCTTGGCCCATGCTTATTTCCTATTCTAACTATGACGACTGCATTACTCTGGCAAATGTTTCTATTATCAAATATTGATATTTAATGCCAAACACTGATTGAGGAATTTTGCTGAATATTTAAAGTGCTGAATGTAACGCTAATACTGAATGTCAAAAATTTGAGATATACTAAAAACTGTCTGAAAGTGATTCGTACGTCAGCCAGTAAAACGAAATATGCATATTTATTAGCAGTCCGAACACTTTCATGGTTTACCATCCATTTTTTAAATTTTGATGTGACAGTACAGTGTTTTGATGTGGGAAGTCACATTAAGATATTTCATTTGCTGTCATGTCATGAAACATGGCATTAAGTGGCAGAAATTTAAAGAAGCAGCATTTTTTGTTGGGGGCTGTTAGGATAAAGATATTCAGGCCAGTCTGCAAAGGCCTGTACTTTAAGAATTTAGGTGTATTCTTATCACTTGGCTAGTTAGAGGTATAAAAGAAAGAATCAAAATCACTGTCTGCCAATGTAAGGGCCTTTTCTTACTGTGACAGTCTGAGGCCCTGTTCTTAGGCTCAGGCTTTTGGCTAAGCAGCAGAGGCAGCCATAAGCCGGGAAGCGAACAGTCACATCCTCACATTCCAAACTAGTCATATTGAAATAAGGCGCTATTGGGCTGTTAGGCACCATCAGGACAGGATTGTATTCCTATCACCTCCAGAGAAAGGGAAGTGCCTAGAAAATGTAAAAGGAAACTTAGTTTGATAGCATCCTGTCTGGCAAGAACTCACTTATCAATAGCTGGGATGTGAAAACCTCACTTCTGTGTTGTCTTGTCATTGTAGTTCCCACTTTGCTATTGTTTGTCTGTATAATCTCTGTCTGGTTCTGTGATTGTTCCTGTCTGCTGTATAATTAATTTTGCTGGGTGTAAACTAATTAAGGTGGTGGGATATAATTGGTTACATAATCATGTTACAATATGTTAGGATTGGTTAGTTAAATTTCAGGAAAATGATTGGTTAAGGTATAGCTAAGCAGAACTCAAGTTTTACTATATAATCTGTAGTCAGTGAGGAAGGGTGTGGGTGTGAGTGGGGGTGGGCATGGGCATGTGGGTGTGTGAGATGGGAACAGGGAATGGGGGTAAGAAAATTGGAATCATGTTTTGCTAAAGGGGGAGATGGGAACAGGGAATGGGAGTAAGGAAGTTGGAATCATGTTTGGCTAAGGGTAGGAATCGGAACAGGGACACAGGTGTAAGGCTCTGTGGAGTCAGAGCTGGGAAGGAGGATACTAAGGAAGGAAACTGGAATCATGCTTGCTGGAAGTTCACCCCAATAAACATCGAATTGTTTGCACCTTTGGACTTCGGGTATTGTTGCTCTTTGTTCATGCGAGAAGGACCAGGGAAGTAAGTGGGTGAAGGAATAAGCCCCCTAACAGGGGTAATTGGCAACATTTTAAATTCAAATCAAGATAATTTCATCTAGTTTGCTTTCGTCAACATTGTCCTCAAGAGCTTAACATTTTCAGAAATGGGATAACTTTTCGAGGCAGTCATGAAAATAACAAAGCGGAATGCTATGATATATAGAAAATACACCCAATAAGTACCCCAACCTTCCAGCCTTCAGGTTTTTCTGAAAAGCAGGGGGGGAAATGATTAATCATAGAATATCAGGGTTGGAAGGGACCTCAGGAGGTCATCTAGTCCAACCCCTGCTCAAAGCAGGACCAATCCCCAACTAAATCATCCCAGCCAGGGCTTTGTCAAGCCTGACCTTAAAAACTTATAAGGAAGGAAATTCCACCACCTCTCTAGGTAACGCATTCCAGTGTTTCACCACCCTCCTAGTGAAAAAGTTTTTCCTAATATCGAACCTAAACCTTCCCCACTGCAACTTGAGACCATTGCTCCTTGTTCTGTCATCTGCTACCACTGAGAACAGTCTAGAGTCATCCTCTTTGGAACCCCCTTTCAGGTAGTTGAAAGCAGCTATCAAATCCCCCCTCATTCTTCTAGTCTGCAGACTAAACAATCCCAGTTTCCTCAGCCTCTCCTCATAAGTCATGTGTTCCAGTCCCCTAATCATTTTTGTTGCCCTCCGCTGGACTCTTTCCAATTTTTCCACATCCTTCTTGTAGTGTGGGGCCCAAAACTGGACACAGTACTCCAGATGAGGCCTCACCAATGTCGAATAGAGGGGAATGATCACGTCCCTCGATCTGCTGGCAATGCCCCTACTTATACATCCCAAAATGCCATTGGCCTTCTTGGCAACAATGGCACACTGTTGACTCATATCCAGCTTCTCGTCCACTGTCACCCCTAGGTCCTTTTCTGCAGAACTGCTGCCTAGCCATTCGGTCCCTAGTCTGTAGCGGTGCATGGGATTCTTCCGTCCTAAGTGCAGGACTCTGCACTTGTCCTTGTTGAACCTCATCAGATTTCTTTTGGCCCAATCCTCTAATTTGTCTAGGTCCCTCTGTATCCTATCACTACCCTCCACAGTATCTACCTCTCCTCCCAGTTTAGTGTCATCTGCAAACTTGCTGAGGGTGCAATCCACACCTTCCTCCAGATCATTTATGAAGATATTGAACAAAACCAGTCCCAGGACCAACCCTTGGGGCACTCCACTTGATACCGGCTGCCAACTAGACATGGAGCCATTGATCACTACCCGTTGAGCCTGACAATCTAGCTAACTTTTCTATCCATTTTATAATCCATTCATCCAGCCCATACTTCTTTAACTTGCTGGAAAGAATACTGTGGGAGACCATGTCAAAAGCTTTGCTAAAGTCAAGGAACAACACGTCCACTGCTTTCCCCTCATCCACAGAGCCAGTTATCTCATCATAGAAGGTAATTAGATTAGTCAGGCATGACTTGCCCGTGGTGAATCCATGCTGACTGTTCCTGATCACTTTCCTCTCCTCTAAGTGCTTCAGAATTGATTCCTTGAGGAACCTGCTCCATGATTTTTCCAGGGACTGAGGTGAGGCTGACTGGCCTGTAGTTCCCAGGATCCTCCTCCTTCCCTTTTTTAAAGATGGGTACTACATTAGCCTTTTTCCAGTCATCCGGGACTTCCCCCGATCGCCATGAGTTTTCAAAGATAATGGCCAATGGCTCTGCAATCACATCCACCAACTCCTTTAGCATTCTCGGATGCAGCGCATCTGGCCACATGGACTTGTGCTCGTCCAGCTTTTCTAAATAGTCCCGAACCACTTCTTTCTCCACAGAGGGCTGGTCACCTCCTCCCCATGCTGTGCTGTCCAGTGCAGTAGTCTGGGAGCTGACCTTGTTCGTGAAGACAGAAGCAAAAAAAGCACTGAGCACATTAGCTTTTTCCACATCCTCTGTCACTAGGTTGCCTCCCTCATTCAGTAAGGGGCCCACGCTTTCCTTGAGTTTCTTTTTGTTGCTAACATACGTGAAGAAACCCTTCTTGTTACTCTTAACATCTCTTGCTAGCTGCAACTCCAGGTGTGATTTGGCCTTCCTGATTTCACTCCTGCATGCCCAAGCAATATTTTTATACTCTAATACTAATGAACATTAAAAGTTGACATGTCCAGTTGTTTGAGGTCCCAGATTTTAAAAACATTATAGAGGTGATTTGACACATTTACCATGACTATGCCAAAGTTCTATTTTTCTGACAAATCCCAATGTAAACTAACACCTAAAGAGATGTAAATACCACATCCCTTCCCGCTCTCTGTTATTCTTAGGATAACTAAGGTATGAAGTCTGCAACAGCCTCCCAGTAGAAGTTGTAGGGACAAACAATTAATTTTGAGAGAGAGCTCAGCAACACTTGGGCTCAGTTCTGGTTGATTTCTTATGTTCCTAAAAGCTCATGCTTCAGGGTTTCAGATGGCCACTTCTAGAGGCCCGGAAGGGCCTCTGCTCCAATCAATGTATTTTTTGTTTTTAAATCTCCTTGCTCTGAAGCATCAGGAATCTTCATGGCTGGAGATGGAACATCGGATGGGGAGGGCCAGGGCTTTGAGGTGACACTGAGCATTCTCTCTTTCAGATGTTTGGCTGGCTGGTTCTTGCACACATACTCAGAGTCTAACTAATGACCATAGGTGGGTTTGGGAAGTAATTTTCCCCCAGGTCAGATTGGCAGTCATCTTGAAGGAGTTTCATCTTCCTCTGCAGCATGGAATGTGGGTCACTTGATAAGACTCTCTGGCTATATCCTGCTTTATTAATTCTCTGCCATTGTGGAGACTTTGGGCACTGGTGCATCTCAGTCCCTCTAAGTTTTTGCCTGTAGCACATAATAGTCTAGTCTTCTGTGGGCTGTAATATTTTGGCCTAACTCCAGTTGTTGGGTTTAGTACAGATGCTGGATGATGATGTACCACAAAGGGAAGTTGGGACCAACTTTGTTAGCCCTATTCCCCATATATCTTACTATCCATCTTGGCATTTTCCTCATGAACAGCCAAAAAATAAAAAAACAAAGAAATAAATCCAACAGTTACAGAGATCTAGGAAACTGCATGACTTAGGCAAACAGGTTGGGCCCTAAAGATAAGCTCAGAACTCTTCTCCTGCATTTGTAGATAGGCAATAATTTGACAATTGTCTTGAAATTAGATATCAAAATGTATTTCCTTTGCCTTTGATTTTATTTTAAAAGACTTTTTGCAAAAAATAAAAAGGTACAGAAAGGGAATTGTACCAAACACAATTTGGTGCTATTTCAAGATTTAGTAACAGACATTTGTGTCATTACCGTTTTTATTATTGTATGGCTTGTAAATGTAGATTGTGGCCTATATGGTAAATGGGTGGCTGGCAATTTAGCCAGCTTGGCCATGTTTCTGGACGAAGATCAGAGAGGAATCACTGCAGGCTACAATGGGAAACGTCACAAGCAGAACTGTCAATAAACATTGGTGGCCACAGTGACTGTGTTCTTGTTTTTATACAAAAAGAAATTGGTGCAAAATATATTACTGCCATATGCCTGATCTCATGTCTCAAATAGAGGTGGGCTTGAACTGAAAGCCCTACGTGTCAGACCATCTCTTTGCTCGGGTTGGGAATTTGGAAGCTGGATCCCAGGTTAGCACATCTCTAGTCTACAGTTAACGCAGCGGTGAGATCTGGCGGAAGCGTGGTCACTGTGTACAACAGTAAACATTGGTCACTGTGAACAGCAGCAAACAGATGTCTAGCTTCTTCACAAGCATTGTCAAGATTTCACTGTGAACAAGAGATTTCCAGGATGGTTTTGTTGTTAATGGGGACTGAAGGCTCCTGTCACTAGATTTAGCCACTGGTCTTTACCCTTCCAGTAATACAAAGTCAGATCCTTAATAAAATGATTTTTAAAGGCATGATGAAAGTGGGTTAGGTACGTACTACTTTTTTATTAGTCAAAGGACAGAGAAATTGCAATTGTCTGAAAATTGCAACACGTCAAAAGCCCATCTCATTAAAAATATGGAAATAAATATACAAATCCTAGTTATTAGTGCCAAACATTTCAAGAATATCTTGAGCACATGGGCCAGACCAGCTGATGTAAACCACCATAGCTCCACTGAAATCCATGGAGTAACAGTGATATTAACTGGATGAGGATCTGGTGTAGTATGTTTGTTTTGTGATACACCTTCATGGACTCCACAATTATATTGATGTGATTCCTGCAAGTATCACTCCTTAAAACATCTCTTAAGACTATGACACTACAGTGCTGGAAACTATCTGATGCTCCACCTGAGAACTGTTTTAAGGGGTAGTAAACGAAGGAATCACAATTAAATCAAGGTGGTGCCCACGCTGGTAAAATGAGTCAAGCAGATACCAAAAAATCCCCACACAATTCCAAATACTTCCATCTTGGAATTCCATCTGCCCTGCAAGTGAATTTCTGCTAAATAATGCTGAGTTCTTGTAAAAATTGTAGGACAGGTGGGATTCTGAGACTCCAGTACTGCATCTGAACCTTATCACATATGTTCAGCCTCTCTCTGCCTCCCGACTTCTCTTTCCTTATCCACCATTTAACTGCAAACAAACCCCTTAAGAAATGTTTCAAGTGGTGTTCATCTCTCATTCTCTGTTCTTCCCATTGGCAATACCCTTGGTAAAACATTAGTCATTTGCCTAATGACTGTTCCTTGCTGTTCTCCTTTAATTCTCCACTTAAAACTCTCTTTTGCCATGATGCCTACCCAAAAATGTGATAATGGCTGAGCAGCTAGTGTGTTGTGACCACTGCTTTTCATGCTGGCCAGAGAGTTTTTTCTCATTGTTTCCCTGTGCTTGTCTGATTGTTTCTTCTGTGTTTGTACAGTGCCTCATGCCATTAGTTTCCAGCCTACAACTGGTGTCCCCAGGTACTGCTACAATACAAATTAAATCATGATGCAGGTGGTTCTTCATATTGCATGATTTGGTATTTTCATTTTACTGTGTATCGTCTGATTCCATGCCATATTTCCAAGTTTAAAGGAAAACGAAGTTGGAAGAATCACAATGTATTTGTTTGTTAGGCTACTTTAAGTAACTGAAGTGTCCCACTGAAATCAATGCCACTACTCATATGCTTAAAGATAAGTGTGCGTCAGAAGGATCAGAGCCTTAGTTTTTACATAAAATTGAACAGAAATCATTCCTCTGATGCTGGTGATCCATTAACCTCCACATTTTACTGAGGGGTTATGAAGATAACAATGTCACAGTTTTGCTTCCTTTTGCAAAACAATATCAGCCATCGCCAACGCTTATGGGGATTTTTGAACATTTTGGGCTTGATGCTCATTTACACAAAAGCCCTTTTTATACTGCTTTGGCAGTGTAAAGGTCCCTTAAAGCAGATGGTAAGTTACATTTGAACTCACTTTAAGGCACTTTTACACTGTCCGAGTGGTGTAAACTGGCCTTAATATAAATGAGAATCAGACCCTTTATGTCTAACTGATGTTAGCATGTGAAGCCTATGGTGTATAATTAAAAATGCCTAATTCACCAAAGACAATGTTGGCTCAGTGAAAGGTTGTCATTGTCTATATGGTATTAGAGACATGCATTATGCATTTTATGCACTGACTTATTTTTGAGTTTGTCACTACTGTTGTGATGAGAGCAATATGCAGTAAACATGCATTCAGCTTCTACCATTTAGGGTTGCTACAATTAGTAGAAGTTAATTTTTGACATGTATTTCCAAAAACAGGAAAATATGAATTGCAGCATATGATTGTGTGATACTAGAGAGATAAAGAGAGTTGTCTTACATTAATCTGTCAAAGAGAAAATCTACCAGCAACCTCTGCTATATTGTCTTTGTGAAAAATTAGCATTCAACTTTGAGAGAACAAAAGGTTTGCTATAAATTACAATAAAAAATGTGAATTTATAAACAAATTCTAGTTAGTAATTGTTACTGAACAGGGCATAAAGAGTTCATGGCATTCATAAGCACTTTCATGTTATTGTTCATAACATGAACAAAACATGAAAAAAGTATCTATAATGAAAATGGACACAATAAATTCATGAAATATCATTGGTTTGAGAAATAGGTTTCTCAGTACATTTTCAGCTGTGTCTTTCATTTAATGGAGCAGGGATTAATCTGGTGTACTAAGTCATAGAATATTATTCTACTTAGATGGCTGTGAAAACTGAAAAGTGACAAGAGATAAAATAACTTCTCATTTCTTAAAGCACATAAAGGTCACAAAATAACATGTAATTTCCCCACCCCATATTTGCTTAAGAACAAGTAACAACTAGAGGAGGGTGAATATCTGAACAAAAACTAGCCCATAGTTAATATCTAGGGATTAATATGTCAAAATATTAGTTATGTTATCAATCAGAATTAAAACCAAAGAATGTCTATTCAACACAAAAGGAACCCCCTCTCCCTTCCCCAATCCCACTTAAGTTAATTGGCCACAGTATTTTGCATAAACACAATGTCCCTATTGTAGCCAGTTTGTTGGAATTTTGCACAGGAGCATTATTCACATTTACAAAACATATTTTTCTTTTCTAGTCCAAATAATCTTCCTCCTCCAGTTATTATTGGCTCTTAAACAGGAATAAAGTTGGACAGAGGGAGATGAAGGGTGAAACTAATTTTGTAACTCATATGCTTGAAGAAATGAGAAACAAATATAAATGTGGATGTGGTCTCTCACAACCTGCATGTCCAAACATTGGAGTCTCATATTATTACACATTATAGCTTTCCAAAGTGGCAAACGGATAGGAGATGAACCAGGAGGACCTCCTGTGTGGATTCTTTTTAAATTTAGGTTGCAGGAGGAGTCTGAAAACACATGTTCCAGTCCCATCACCATCCTAATTGCTAAAGAGATCTCTCAGAGAGCAGGAAAAATAGCAAGCTCAGCCACTCAAGACCTTGTTGGGACAGGAACAGGGTTCCATAGCCCCTCAGTTTATCACCCAATGTGCGTGTGTCTGCTTCATCTCAAAAGCCATCGGAGGCCATCACTTAATGCAGCCTTGGTGAAGAAGTGACTCTAAAAATGGCATCGTGAAGTTCCAGTAACTTTGTCCCAGTAACGCCAGATCAATTCTGCCTGCTGTACAAGCCATGGTTTTCAATGGGGTAACACAGTTTGCAATTTTGGGCTTAATCAACACACTGTGTTGACAATGTAGAAGAATTAGTATCCGTTCCAGTTGTCCACATTTCTGTTGGTTCTACAGTTCTAACTGGAGTGAAAACAGCAAAGCAGCAAAAAACCAAAAGGAGCCATACTTCTGAGGGCAGTAACCCAATTTCAGAAATCACAGGTGCTGCCAAACTGTAGGGGTGGGGGGGAACCACAGATTCTTTAATACTTACTCTCAAAAATCCTTCAGTTTTCACATGGAGGGTTCGGGGGGGGGGGGGGTCAGAAAATGCCACAAAGCTAGCACTCCTCCCTTCCATGCTAAGCCAAGATTCCCAGACCCTCTCACCACGTCCTTAGTTGCTGGCATACGCCACATGACAATGTTTTCTATCATTGGTTCCCCACATTTTGGACCCCAATTGTGACTAAGCACCAGAGTCCCACATCCCAACCGCAAACAGAAGCTAGGGACACCATTCCTGCCCATCCTGGCTAATAGCCACTGATGGACCTATCCTCCATGACCTTATCTAGTTCTTTTTGAATCCTGTTATAGCTCACCATTAAACACATTTGCCAGCGCCATTTCTTCCAGGGACCAGTAGGATTAAGCATGAGGAGAACCTCAGCCAATAGACCATTCTGGTGAATTTTGGGTTGTTTTCTTCTAAAAAAACAAAGCAATTTGCCCTCACCCCAAATGCTCCATAGTTCACTGGTTGATTTGAAAAAACATCTCCTGAAAATAATGTTGCTCCCTTGTCTATCATTTACATCTCCTCCTTCTTCCCTCTATCTTCAAACTACCAGAGCTTCCCCTTCTTGTCCAATGACACCCTACCTCCCATGATTTGCCTCAACTCTCCTTTGTGACTGACTTTTTTTGTTCACATAGAAATTCTTCAAAGATCTTAAGGAGGCAGGGCACTAATATGTATTTCTGCATATAGTTGTATTTTTGGAAGCTGGTGAACACTGATACCAACATTCCAGAATGGAAGCCCAATTTTATGGTGTTTAGTTCTGTTGCCAGAATGACTAATAGTGGAGAGAGAGTATTTTTAACATGTGCTTCATGAAAAATTAAATGTTTCTGACAACACAATTAACCAGTCCCATTAGTCCTTTTGTATAGGAAGTGTCCAAATTATACTCCATTTAAACAAACTACCTTCTCTGTGCCTCTACAAAGCTTGAGCATCCAGTATAGTAGCTTTGCTGAAACAATGGAGTAGCTCTCCACTGACCATCAACTCTTCAGAAAACATGATTAATTGAGATGGATGGAAGGTAGGTTTCCAGATATTATGGAAAGATCTTAGCCAAAATCTAAAAAAGGAGGCAACTACTTTATAACAACAACTTGAGCAATTTCAGACTTTTTGGGAATTACTGATGAGTGGACCAGTTTGTTCAGGTAAGCAACCCTCTTCTTTGCACATAGAAAATGTCTTGAAAATATCCTCTTTCATACATTCACTGCTGATTAGCACTGCCTAATCATAAACTATGACTTAAATTCTGCTCTTGGTTTCAAATATGCAATTCCCATCAAAGTATGTGGAGATGTACATACTTATCTGTGAGACAAGGTCGGGGAGGTAATATCTTTTATTGGACCAACTTCTGTTGGTGAGAGAGAGAGAGAGATGCGCTTTCAAGCAACGTAGAGCTCTTCAGAAGCAGCAGCAGATCTGTTTGGCTCAAAAGCTTGTCTCTCACACCAACAGAAGTTGGTCCAATAAAAGTTATTACCTCATCCACCTTGTCTCTCTAATATCCTGGGACCAACACAGCTACAACTACACTGCATGCTTATCTGTGGACAGACTAGACTTCTTGCTGGAAAGTAATCATAACATAGCAGCACACACTGAGTGATGACAGGATAATTCACAGCCATGGCAGTATAGAAACAACAGCTGCTGTTTCTAAAAACATTTTCAAAATTTAACCATTAACAAGAGCCCCCTGCCCCAGTCATGATGTTAGGGAATAACGTTATAACCACTGAAATATTCCTTTAAGTATAAAGGATTAGTTGATCATGGATTTCTGCAAATCTCCATTGTGCCAGGCAGTAAGAGCCAGTTAGAAGCAGTGATAAGGGAGAAACACTGGCCTAGTCACGGCTAATATGGTAGAGCTTTTCACTTCACTTGGGGTTCAACAGTGTTGGGTTAAACCTATCGAGCTTCCTTTACAATGATTTGTAAGGTACATTTTTAAGTGTAAATCACTTCTGCAAATAATCTGAGATTAACCCAAGAGATATCAATGCTGTAATTATTATTATTATGATACTTAAGTATTGTTTCAATTAAACCAAGGACCTGTTCCAACAGCATCACTGGAATAAGGTGAATTACTGGACCATGTTGTAAAAACAGCTCAGTGAGTGGATGGATTATAGGTAAGGATGTTTCCAGAAAGAAGCAACAGTGAAGGTGGTTTGCCTAATTTGTTATTTCGCTACATAGTTCTGCTAGAGTGGTAGAGAGTTCAGATTTGAATAACAAAAAATGTTTCCAAGAATCTCTAAAAGTGTGTGTAAAATAATGAATGCCTCATGTTTGTATTCCTTACTGAGTATAAAGAGAAAGCAAAACACAAACACTGTTCTTCAGCACAGCCTAGACTACAGTCCCCAGGGGATTTTCCCCTTTCCCTCTCAGTCTGCTTCAGGGCCCACTGCAGGATTCTTCCTTGATCTTTTAGCTAAGCGCTGCCTCCCAAGACTTTCTCCCTGGAGGCCCTTTTCTTCCAGCAAGTTCCCACTGCTTCTCCTCCCAGGAGACTCTGGCAAGTCTTTCCCAGGCTGCTGCTCATGCTCTCTACAGCCTCTGCCACCCTTCCTTACTGATAGCCCCGGACTTTATATGGCATGCCCGTCTCCTCCTCAGCTGCACCTAATTAATGAACAGGGCTGACCCCAGGACTCTGGCCCTTAAATGGGCAGATCACCCTGTTGCAGGCTGCCTCTGAAAGAAAGGAGAAGAATTTTCCCTATCTAAAATTTTCTGCGAATGAGTTCCACATAGTTCTATTAATGGTAAATTCTGGTATCATCATATGACCCTGGGAACCGGGATGCAAGATTTTAGCTATGCATTAATCTAGCCTGCCTAAGGGCATATCTCAGTCCTGCTGAGGGGGAGACAAGCAGAGATCATGTGATGAAAACCATCTGCACAATCCACTGTAAGTGGCATCTCCAATGGGCACAGTTTGGGAGAATACCACCACTTTCTGAGCCACCGTGCTCACCTTCCCTCACTCAACAGAAGGATTGTTTTGCAGGCCTAGGGGTTAAAATGATTAACTCCTCTCAGAACTGTTGGTTGAGGAGGTGGGCACTGCTGTCAAGCCCCAGTAGAATCACAGAATCATAGAACTGGAAGGGACCTGAAAAGGTCATCTAGTCCAGTCCAGTCCCCTGCACTCGTGGCAGGACTAATTATCTAGACCATTCCTGACAGGTGTTTGTCTAACCTGCTTTTAAAAATCTCCAATGATGGAGATTCCACAGCCTCCCTAGGCAATTTATTCCACTGCTTAGCCCCCCTGACAGTTAGGAAGTTTTTCCTAATGTTCAACCAAACCTCCCTGGCTGCAATTTAATCCCACTGCTTTTTTGTCCCATCCTCAGAGGTTAAGAAAAACATTTTTTCTTCCTCCTTCTTGTAACAACCTTTTACATACTTGAAAAGTGTTATGTCCCCTTTCAGTCTTCTCTTTTCCAGACTAAACAAACCCAATTTTTTCAATCTTCCCTCATAGGTCATGTTTGCTAGACCTTTAATCATTTTTGTTGCTCTTCTCTGGACTCTCTCCAACTTGTCCACATCTTTCCTGAAATGTGGCATCCAGAACTGGCCATAATACTCCAGCAATTCTTCCGCTCTACTCCTAATCAGCACAGAGTACAGCAGAAGAATTACTTCTCGCGTCTTGCTTACAACACTCCTGCTAACACATCCCAGAATGATGTTCACTTTTTTTGCAACAGCGTTACACTGTTGACTCATATTTAGCTTGTGATCCACTATGACCCCCCAGTTCCCTTTCCGCAGTACTCCTTCCTAGGCAGTCGTTTCCCATTTTGTGTGTGTGCAACTGATTACTCCTTCCTAAGTGGAGTACTTTGTATTTGTCCTTATTGAATAAGTAGCATGAAGATCCGCTGCTTAATCTCCTAATGTACTTCAGGCAAGGTTATTTTTTGATCCTGAGGGTGAGATATTACACAAAACCTTTTAAAAATGGAATCAATCTGAAAAAGCTCTCCAACTCTTAGCAGTACACAAAAGAACGGTGGATGTAACGGATTCAGAAAAACCCTGAGAGTCTAGAGTTATCTTTTCACACAGCAAACCTGAAGGGATAAATTGCTGAGGACGCTGTGGAAGATCAAGATGATACAAGTGAGTAGAAGTGCAGAAGGATGTGAGTTGGTTTATTGGTCAACTGCATCAGGACTTCAAACCTATGACTATCAGGATTAAGGTTGCTTTGTCCATTTTTCAACCTTTCAGTATAAGGAAAGAAAGAGAGGACGCCTGCAATAACTTTTGTGAGAGAATGTCATTACACCCACAGCCAAAGAATCCTGCACCTTCCGTAAAATCTAGAAATTATTAAGTTAATTAGCACAAAGGTCAAGTGCTGGTCCCCCCAGCAGAGGCAGATATGGCTTTAAGTCTTTGGATGGAGGAACATCCTTTGTACTGATGTGCTTTTTCAGGATGACTCAGCTCTTAACAGCAAATTGTTTAGAGGTTAAATTATTTAAATTTCCTCTTTGGAGACGGAACTTTACATGACCCCTAAAATTTTGTAGAGCATCTGGGGTCAGTGGGAGAGTCATGCTTTGAAAAATCTGGTGACTTCATCAAATTAAATGTTTTTTGGTGGGACACAATTGCTTTCTTTAAGATCCGTGGATGCTATAAAATACTAATCTCTAATGGCTGCTCTAATGGACAATATGAACTCCACCTTCATACTTATATATCTGTGTTCTGCAAAGAAGTTGAACCAATTGAGATTTAAGAAAGCTCCAGGGTCATTCTATGTTTGAGACCATGAGCAGCCAAAAAAATGCCTGCTTTCTATTCTAACTATGTGGGGGGAATGATAGCATAAATTCTGTAAGCTTGGTTTATATCCCATATCTTGTGAAATGAACTGGGAGATATGGAGAGGCTAATGTGTCTTGAATTTGAGGGAAAATTTTCTCAAGTAAACTTTTAGAAATAATTATCTCCCATGCCCTCAGGAAATCATCAATCCTGTCTTCTAACTGCAGCTAAAGGGGATGAATCAGAATTTACATCTGGTATTGTGGGTTCCTCCCAGTGCTCTCTCTTCCTGCCGAATGCAGGATAGGACATACAAAAATGGTCTCGAGTCATAGGGTGGGCTGAAATGAGATGGTTAGCTCTCTCCTTTTCCGTGCTAGAAAGGATTCTTTTAGATCTGATCATTCTTTCTTCGCCCTATAAAGGTATCATCAAAGAGGTGCATCCCTCATTTCGCTCACCCCAAAACAAGTAAGACAAAGAGCTTCTACTTATCTCGGAACTCACTGATCTATGGAGAGACTAACCAGCTCAAAGTGGAAAGTAATACTACTGTTTGCAGTGGCTTCAGCAAGAAAGTCTACCAGCATGTCACATTCAGTGGGTTTTTGTTTTGTTTTTGAAGATTTATTTGAAAACATCTTTGTAGACGTCTCATTTTTCTGAAGACCCTTTTTGGCTATATGCTATTAAAGCTTTAGCTATACATACACTATTAGGGCAGCCCCATGTTCCTTAGAATAAAACTTTTCTCAAAAGGCTTGAATAAAGCAGACTCCATCTTCTTTTTCTTAAGAATCAGAGAGAAGCAACATCTTCTACAGGAATACAGGATTTAAAAAAAAAAAAACTATCTTACTATGTACAGTACCTCACAGCTCACATTTTTCCCGAGGGAAGCTTATATAGTGTAATGGGAATATTTGTGAAGTAATCAGGGGTTGTAAAATACTATACACACACGGCTTCCTGTCTGAACATTTTGAAAATCCTGGTAACCATTTGAGAGACTGGATCAACTAAGAATGGACCATTTATAGACATTAATGGTTTCACTGCCAAAGCATAGCACTCCCCCTTACAGGACCATTAAGAATAATCTGGAAGACGATGTATTGGTTTCTTTTGTTTTTCCCCCATTAGGTCTAGCAGAGCTCCTTTCTGGCATGTAGAATTCCCCCATGGATAAGGAGAGAAAGCAGCAATTAGATACAAAATGCTAACAAGCTGTCTGAGACAACTGTGTTTCTAAGGATTCTCTCGGTTTTTGTACACCTAAAACAAATAATTTTTAGGTCAAAGAAAAATAAAAGTTATAGCAAACCTAGAAAAAGTGGCACATTAGGATATTAATATAAACTGTCATTCCTGTGTTTTTCCCAAACCCCATGTGCTCTAAGCAATCAATCAACAGCCTCTGTGATCAGTCTTTGAGTCCTGATGGAGTAGGAAGATGTCATCCAGAGAGGAAAACACGTGGAAAATCTGTTGGCCATGTGTGTCATTACTGATGTCAACATTTAGGTAAATATGCAAGAACCACCTAAGATTTGTATACCTACTGCATAACAAATAATGGAGAAAGTTTTTCCAAAATAAGTGCCCCAGCTTTTAGCTCTATCTTTTGTCTAGATATTGTAACGTGTGATTCAAAGCTCTCCAGCAGTTTGTAGACAACCACCCCACATTTCCAAAGAATTATTTGATAAACTAAACTAATGAAAGCTTTCAGCTTTAATTATGGTCATGAGGATCTGAAAACAGACATTCAGAATGTGCTACTTTCCCAGGTAACCCACTATACAACTAATTTTAGACAGCAAAACCAACTTTTTTTCTCCTGAGATGCCCAATAGAGTTTCATTAAATCTATGCTGATGTTATCTGTAGTTTATAACTCAGATTAGGGACAGCAATTGATCTGAAAAAAAAAATCAGGCCTTTCTGTATCTGTAAAAATTTCATCGATACTGCTGGAAACATATTCCAGTAACGAATGGCAATGAAACATTCTGTAGTTTCTGACTCAAACTGTGCTCATATGCTCCCACAATGGAGCACAGAGACTGCAGTGAATGGCACTCTAGATAGAACTAAAATAGATTGTTAGATTTAGAAGATTGCAAATATAATTGGATTAAACAAAAGCGTTATCCAAACACAACCCGGGGAAACAAGCTGTTTTACAGGAAAGGTTTGCTACAGGCAGCAAGTGCCTGTGTTATGTTAAACCCTACTGTAATGTCATTTCGCATTTAAAAAAAAAATCAAACAATGTTCTATATAACCTCAAATTTCAGGCTACTAAGTCTCAGTAATAGTTTAAGGAGAGTTCAAAAGAAAAAACAGAAAAGTCAATGTCCAAAGGTATCAGAATAGCAGATCAAAGCGTGAAAAGGGATTAACTGCATCTTCAGCAAATGAAGTTTAAAATTCTAGTGTATTAGAGAAGGTCTTTTTTGAAATGGTAATAGGCTATACCTGAGCTGAAAAGACAATTAAGTTAATGTGTTAATTTTTTATGGTATCTGGCAGTAATATTTTTATCCTGTTAATTATACAGCAGACAGCAAATGTATATAATATGATAGCTCCATGCTGAGACTACATGCTTGCTGCTTAGTTAAGTGGCTGCATTTATCCTATAATTAGCTTGCAGGAATGTGATTTGCATTGCATACCTAACAGCATATATAATATCAACTATGCCACAAAAGCCTAAAATGGAAACTGACACTCTCTTAGCTTTGACCTCTGTATAGAACAAGGTGATGGTTTTTGTGACCTCCTGCCCTTCATATTCAACCATGGGGGAAAAAAATTACACACTGACATAATGCTGAAGATAAAATAAATTCAAAATGCAAGGAAATTTAGAATTCTGGCCGAAAATAATAACTAAAGCTTCAGTCTTCACTCAGTCTGTACAGGGAATAAAAATGTATGTTAACAGGCATGGTCTGGTCTTATTTTTTGGCCTTAACTTTGAATACCCTTACTGTTGTGGACAGTACAAAATAAATTAATAGTGGGAATCTGAAGTTTTGTAATTTTTTAAAATATTTATAAATTTTATAATTGTTTTCTTTACATATTGACTAAATTCCTCAGAACTCTCAAGTAGCCACTATTAATTACTACTACTACTACTAATTACTTGTATTGGAGTAACATCTAGGAGCCCCAATCATGGTCCAGGACCACACTGTGCGAGGCACTGTACAAACAGAGCAAAAAGATGGCCACTGCCAGATAAATACCAAGAGTGAAATCTTGGCCCCACTGAGAACAATGTGCTTTTAGTCATTGACTTCAGTGGGGGGCCAAATTTCACTGTGTATCAGTAAGGGGCAGTAGCACCTTACTCCTACATATCCCACTAATTTCAAATGACTACCCGTGGTGCAAGATGCAACTCAACCTGACTAAGTTATGCAGAACCTGGCACTAAGGTTTTCTTCATCATATTCATTTGCTTGTATGTTAGACCCCCATCTCCTACCTGTCAGCCAATTTGTGTTTCTTACATCCCAAGCCCTCCTGTCAGGGCAGGGGATTGTCTCTTAGTTTTGTTTACAAAGCATCCAAAATAATGGGACCCTGTTGGGACTAGGGCCTTTGAAAGATACCGTAATACAAAAGGTTTACTGCTAGTAGTGACACATGTATAACATTGACCAGTGAAATAATGAAAAAAAAAAAAATCTGGAATGGCCAATTTCTTCCACCCGTGTGCACACCTTTTTTCCAGTTGGCTACATGTGCGCCCTTGGATATTTCTACACTGCAAGTGAAGGTTTGATTGCAGCACTGGTAGGCCTACCTGGGCTAGCTTTATTCTAACTGGCATGGAGTTGGCAATACTGTTTAACCGAGAGACCAAGGAAGGGGACAGGGGTTATTACACTGAGGAGAGGGGGAGGGGAGAAGATGAGGATAAGATTTGCCCCCTAGTGTTCACAAACTAGACAATATTAGATATTAAGATCTGTGCTTGTTCTTTCTCAGGTCTCCAGTGTCTTAGCTTATGCCTTGTAGCACGGTGATGGTACCAAATAAATGCTTGAAATATAAAAAGAAAATGATTGGGGCCAAGATACTCTAGTGATTCTGGGTATTTTTATTTTTGAATACTCAAGCGGACATGCCTGCAAAGGGCGCTGATTTTTATTTTTTGAACTATTGGCCTTAGATTTAATAACTCACATTTAGCACATTGGAAAGAACATTAATGTATGTAGCTTTAACAAAATACAGCAGGGATTTGTTTTTCAGTCTCAATTTTTTGAGGAAAATGTGTGTTTGTGTGCACATGTATACGTAGACTATTTATTTCTGAATCCACCATAAAAAATCAAAATTAGTTACATGCATCGCTGCAGGCTGGGGACCGACTGGCTAAGCAGCAGTTCTGCAGAAAAGGACCTGGGGATTACAGTGGATAAGAAGCTGGGTATGAGACAGCAGTGCGCCCTTGTTGCCAAGAAGGCCAACGACATATTGGGCTGTGTTAGTAGGAGCATTGCCAGCAGATCGAGGGAAGTGATTATTCCCCTCTATTTGGCACTGGTGAGGCCACACCTGGAGTATTGCATCCAGTTTTGGGCCCCCCACTACAGAAGGGATGTGGACAAATTGGAGAGAGTCCAGCGAAGGGCAACGAAAATGATTCGGGGGTTGGAGCACATGACTTACGAGGAGAGACTGAGGGAACTGGGGTTATTTAGTCTGAAGAACAGAAGAGTGAGGGGGGATTTGATAGCAGCCTTCACCTACCTGAAGGGGGTTCCAAAGAGGATGGAGCTCGGCTGTTCTCAGTGGTGGCAGATGATAGAACAAGAAGCAGTGGTCTCAAGTTGCAGTGAGGGAGGTCTAGGCTGGATATTAGGAAACACTATTTCACTAGGAGGGTGGTGAAGCACTGGAATGGGTTACCTAGAGAGGTGGTGGAATCTCCATTCTTAGAGGTTTTTAAGGCCCAGCTTGACAAAGCTTTGGCTGGGATGATTTAGTTGGTGTTGGTCCAGCTTTGAGCAGGGGGTTGGACTAGATGACCTCCTGAGGTCTCTTCCAACCCTAATATTCTGTGATTCTATGATTAATGGCAACACAGTGACCCGGTATACATGTCTTAACACACAATTGTTACAGCTAGGGGGTTGGAATTTTCCATTGAAACTTTAAAAAAAAAGAAATTTGCATTTTCAACTAAACAAAGTCGGAAAGTGTCTGCTTTCCACAGAATTTTTTAACTTTTCATTGAAAACAATAAAAAACTAAAGAAAATAGTAGATGGCATATGAAAAGGTTTTGGTTTCAATTTTTCAACAAAAAGCTGTAATTTTATGAGGAAAATTTGGACAAATTTTGTTTCATCAAAATTTTCTGTGGGGAAACCCCACCCCTCCATTTTCCAGCCAACTTTACTCACAACACCTAAATATATGCACACACCCATCACTTCCACTACAAACTCCCTTTCAATTCCAAAGTACCACCACCCACAAAGCACCTCTCCAATCTCTCAAAATCCCATTCAAACATACACCCTTAAACTCTAACCACAATGGCATTACAATATTTTATTGCAAGATAAAACTTTTTTAAAAAATAAATTTTATTTCTACCTAAAATGTTATTAAGGTCTGTGTTATGCTTGTGCATTTAAGTGTGATTTTAAAGAATTGGACATCTGCCTTTTGGGTGGTTGGATATTACAAGCGAAAGGGGCTTTATATTGTCTGGTCTTGCAGCTTTGACAAGTTGTAAAATTGCACACCTGCAGTGAGATCTGTAGAGTGTGGGGTATTTGGAAACATACAAGCAGCAAGTCATTTCATTATCTGTGGAGATGAGAAATATGTGACAGCAAAAAGGGGCAGCATATTGCTTTTAAAATAAACGTCTAGATAATTCAATAAAAGAAAAAATAAAAACATATAATTTTGTGCATGTTAAGTATGGAAATTAAAATGAAGATGCTTAAACCTTGCCTGAGTTGATAATGTTAGTAAAACTTTAGCATTGGAATGCCAGCCTCATACATACATACATGCTTAACATGTGTTCACAGGCATGCACATGTTAAGCATGCATGTATGTATTATGTATGTTTAAAAGCCTGTATCCATGTTTACACACACACACAATCAAACTTCAAATTCCACATTTTGACAGTTTTTAAAGCTAGCAAGTTAAATAAATGTCATTGGAAAGAATTTTAATCAATGTAAATCTTTCTCCTGACACCTTTTCTTGCCTTCCTGCAGCTCCGCTAAAGTAGAAATGTCTTCTAAGAGAAGAAAAACTAAGACACTACTGTGAATATTCCTACCGACGCTGCACCAACTTCAGCAATTGATCCAGGAAAACGCATGGAACCATTTCCTACACTTTTATCTTTTTGCTGATGGGTAACTGCACAGTAACTGACACCCTTGGTAAGTGCCTCAAGATCCAGAAAATCAATGATATACAAGATGGTTACAATTCCCACTGTGTTCAACAGGACCAGACATTGAACTGCAGTCTAAGTTCAACATGAGTCATTTAGTAGGCAGTGAAGTTTGATGCAAATCACAAACACAAAATGTAAAGGTCTTTGCTACTCTTTTAATAGTTGGTAGTGTTACAATGAAGCTCTTCTCTGGTTTTCTTCCTTCATATCTTTTTAAGACTTCAGTCTTCTCGTTTAAATGTTTCTCTTAAGTTATCCAAGGCAGATGGACAATTTTTTCAAAATCCCTTCGGATTGTTTATCTAGGAATTAATCAGCTGGATGCTGCACAAGTTGTTTAAACAACAGTTACTTCTTGTCCTGATGGAGTACCTCATTTTGTAACATATTCAAATACAAGTTTGATTTATCTCAGCAGGAACAGGAGAGTGTAGCATGTTCCCCAGCCTACGGGCATCTGTGCCAGGTGGTGGGAAGATCCATCTCGAAGAACACAGGTAGTAACAATACCATTACAACAGTCCTTTTTTCCCAGTAGGAGGGGGTCAGCTTTTAGTGCCATTTGGTTCTAGAGTTGGTGGAGTCAGCCCATTGCATGCACTCCTCGGATGCCCTGATTCAACCACTCACACCCAGCTATCCACTCACCTCATTTTTCATGCCACGTTATATGCTGTTCCCACCAAGACAGCTCACACCTCTGCACCTCACTCCAGGTGGCCTTTCACCACTCAGGATTTTGGGCTCTGCTGGCAAAACTCAGAGAGTGAATCAAGCCTATGAAAAGGTTGGTTCCCAAACTTCTTTTAAAAAGAAAAGGAGTATTTGTGGCACCTTAGAGACTAACAAATTTATTTGAGCATAAGCTTTCGTGAGCTACAGCTCACTTCATCGGATGCATTCAGTGGAAAATACAGTGGGGAGATTTATATACATAGAGAACATGAAACAATGGGTGTATGGTGTGTATGGTAACACCCATTGTTTCATGTGTTTCATAGAGGCTGCACTCACAGTCATAGCGTATTTCTCTGGATATCTCCTTGCTATCTACAAGCGTTATTTCCTTCTTATCCCATTTGATCCCAAACCAGTTGCCTCCATTCATGACACTGAGAAAACACTGCAACCACAGTATCTGGGGTTCAGGAGAAGGAGATGTAGATCAGAGTGTCATCCTGGTTAGCTAGCTTTGACTAATAATATTTAATTAAAAATCGGTCCCATTTGTGAGTGGGGGAAATGTTAAAATGTGGTTTGATACTGCCCCCAAGGAAGTCTCACAAATAAATACCACATTAAGCCTAACACATTTCACATGCAGAACTCTCTCTCTCTCACACACACACACACACACACACACACACACACACACTTAAGTGAAAGGAAGAGGTTACAGTAACTTAGTTTCAAGTTTGTGCAGCACCTGAAAAAATGTTGATTTTTTTTTTTTTAAAGACAAGCCCAAGGGGGAAGCTTGTGGGAAATCATTTAAATGGTGTGAAAAAAAACCAGAGCTTTAAGATTTACTAGTTTAAACAAACGTTCTTGTTTTGTCTTTAGCAGAAGCTAATGAAGTGCCCCACTTACTCTGAATAGCTAAAGGGTTATAACAACTAATACCAACATAGCCTTGGGTCAAGAAGCATGAGCTCAGCAACTGCCATTTAGTATTCAAGAGCTATTGCAAATCAAGCCAGGAAATCCATTGAAGCTGAAGAAATAGAACCACCTTCAGTTCTGTTTTGAATTCTATAGTGTTTACTAAAGAAACAGAAGAGCGTAGGAGCTATGATTTATCACAGCAAACAGTGAGGTAATATATGCAGTCAATGCTGGGATATGTAAACAATGCCCCAGCTTTTTTTTTTTTTTTTTTAAATCGCTATCAAATTCCAACAATTCTTTGAATAATAATTTTGCTTCTTCCCCCCCATGAGATGAGCTGATGTTCTCCAGAAGGCAATGAACCTGCTACACATGCACACTGTGGAAAATACCAAGAGTACAGAAATACCATGTGGTACATATTATAAAGATGGTTATTTCCAGTGAACACTCTGTTCTAAATTCATTCTAAATGAAGTTACTGGACAGCCCCGAAATAACGGAATGCAAAACCACTGTTGTTTTGAAGGCCAAATCCTGCTTGCCTGACTCACATGAAGAGTGCCATTGGCTTGGATTTGGCCCACAGACAGAAAGAAAAAAAAAGTCAGCTTCTGCCTCTATTTTCCTTCCTTCCACTTAATCATGTTTCATTGTATAGCACCATCCCTCAGTACACTTGCACAGCACCTTTCCAGATGGCCACTGATAGTTCGTATATGGAGACCAATCCTTCGGTTCGATTTCTGCAATGTAGTGCTCTGCTGATAGCTCTCCTAACATAGACAGAATTAAAATCTTGACTATCTAATTAAAATATTCTCACCATGTAAATATTTAAACCCGAATCGTAACACAAAGGGCTGCTTTTAAACACTACGCAGTAGAAGTGTATCAAATTGCCTGCTGTTCACACTATATCCAGCTGAATTTCTAAGATTACAGCAAATGCTTGATTACAGAAAAAATCATCGCAGTTAAATGTAATTGGGTTCTCCTAAGAGATGCCATTACCCACCTACTTTGCCAAAAAGGACAAGGACATTGCCTGAGAAAACGGAGAAGGAAGACCTCTGTCCTTATTGTGGGGGTTAGGGTCAGCCAGACAAGAATTATTATAGATATGGGGGAAATAAAGGAGTCAAGATCCCCTGCCCTTGTTCGGCAGACCGCCGTTGCAGGCAGCCAGCATAAAATAGCTTTGCACTTCTGTGGAACAGCTGTCTTTATGGTGCAAGGATGCCGAGTGCGAAGCCAGAGACCAAAAGTCACCCTGCATTAGGCAAGTTCAGGAGTTCAGTGGACAGCTCAGATTGTGGCTGGCTGAAGCTTACGGAAGGCTCTCGTGACTGTGTTATGTAATGTTTAAATAAAAATGTTAAATACAAACTCTCCAGGCCTTTAGAACAACACCCAACTAAGCTGCTGTAACTTACACAGAGAACTGGCCTGCTGGCTTAAGACACCTTTACATACACATGCATGCATGGATCCCCTTGAGTTACATGGAGTGCAACTTGACCACAGCTCTAGATTGGGACAAAAGGGAGGTGAGGTATCATTCTAAATGAAATGATACAAAAGCTGCAAGTGCATTCATTTATGATGCAGCCTGATGCAAATAGTCCTTGCAGCATGGAAAAGCTGTGATTTCTCTATCAGTCAAGAGCAATCTCTTGAACCAAGTTACACAGGAACCAGGTGAACCCAAGACAACATATGCCATTGACATCTTATGCCTACCCGTCTGAGTCAGACCTCATATCAGAGTTAGAATTACCACTAGGACGACCCCAACAACCTCTGCTGGATGCTTTCACAAACGTCCTGTGCTCTGAAGTATTCTCTTGTCTCCCAATTGGCAAGTTTGGAGAGAAAGACCAGTTTTGCCCCCATTCTGGAGTAAAATTGGTTTAATAATTTAACCACCCTGTAAGGACTACTCATCCTTCAACCCAATTCAAACAAGCTACACTACAAGGTTCATACCAACAAACAAAACCAAAGCAGACAAATCGTTATGACTGCATGATAACGCAGTATTTCTGATATAGAAAATACAGTAGTTAGGATAGCAAGGAATACAGTGCAAGCACAAACACTGCAAACATGCATTGCTAACTTATAACCCTACTCTAGCACACATGGGTAGGTGAGAAAGCCTCCTAGTAGATGACAGGTGGGGCAAAATAGCCCAGATGTTTACAGCTCCCTTTACTTAAGGGAATTACTTCTCAGCCAGCCGACTAATCAGGGTCAATAGGGGCAACCAAGTTCCCCAATTCAAAATATTGGCTAATCAACTAGAATTTCCTGCCGTCTCTCCCTACTCACCCCAGGAACTCTGGTCATATCCTCTGGGAAGGAAGGTGGGCAACATTTTCAAAAATGGCCTGAAAACTACAGGGATATGTTATACTTATTTTTTCATATCATGTTTTTGTGTATGCATGTGAAATAGCCATAGAACTATCCATTTTGCAGGTACAAATGCAGCACGTGAAAACAATCTCAAGATTTTACATTCATAAAATTGCATGCACCATTTTAAAGGTACATTATAGGACACCTTGAAAGATATTTGCAAGTTTAATTTACTGTCTGCAAGACACCCAACATGCAGGCAGCATATATTACTAGCAGAACACAGAAAATATGAGGCAGTACAGAAGACTGACTCTGGGTTCACTGTGTTTAGGAAATGGAAAAATGCCTAATGCACCATTTTTAGACTTTACCAATTGGAGAGGCAGCACATAAAACACTAGAAATGTCTTTGATCTTGGCAAAATTAGGAGATAGGATTGTATTTGGGTCAACCACCCATTCCTCATGCACCCTGTAGGAAAAAAAAAATCTGAAGAAGAAAAGAGAACAGCACAACAAAGGCTGGCATTGCTCGTCTGAATAGAGACAATACATGCAAGCATCTCTAAAATAAAGATATTGTGATTAGTTTATACATTCCTTTTAAAAAAACTGCATTAATTTTGATTTATATTTAAATAAAAATGATTAAATTTTATCTTCTAAGATGGAAATGTTGTGATAAATACTGGCTTATGGCCAAACTAATCTCTAAAGCCTACAGCTTACAGCCCCTGTTGTCTTGTATGGATATTTGAATGGCAATGGGTTTTATCAGTATTTCTAAAGGCATTCGTTTAATTATGTGGTTGTAAGAATTTTCAAAACCCTAAAGAATTAACGCTACCAATACATATTCATATTTCTTAAGTTAATTCAACTCGAACATCTGAAAATATTATTTTAAAAAATATGCTCATTTATTTTTATTTCTGTAAACACTCAAAGCTCTATTCTGGTCTTATTTATGCTCCCTTTACTTTTGTATAATTAAAAAAGTGATGTAGCAGATTGCCTTTATTTATATTACATAACACTGGCAACTGATCCACTTACAATATGGTGTGGTTCTTGAGACACTAGGCAGGGTTGGGAAAGAAGCAGGGTGTGCATGACAAGGATCAAGTCCTGCTTGCTCCACTCATGTGAGTAGTCTTATGGGGGCTTGATCCTGGGCTCCGTGGTGTAACTACATTGACTTCAGTGCAGTTATTCCTGATTTATATTACTATAACATCAGAATCAAGCCAATTAACTTCAGTGAGTCTATGCACATGTTTACTTAAGGGAGTTAGGGTGGGATCTTCAAAAGTGCCTAATGACTTAGGAGCACAAGTGCCATCAACTTTTAATGGGACCTGTGCTACTAATTCAAGTAGGCACTTTTTCAAATCATGCCATTAATCCTCATGCTAAGGACAAAACCCAATGCAACCTTAATTATGGAGTCAGTAGGCCACCCCCCAAAATGCGTGCAAACTTTACAAACCAAAGGGGGCCAAATATCTTAGGTTTTGCAGCAGACTGGCATATTCAAAGACAATGTCAGCCTGCTGTAGAAAAACCAACAACATCCAGTACCATGGCTGAAAGTTCAGGAGCTTCTAAGCGTATTCTGATACAATTAACGTATGATTTTGTTCTACTATACCAAGTCAAATTCTACCTTTGATACATGTGCCCACCTCCCATTGCCTTCAGGATCTGTGAACAGCATGCTGTGGTCGGGATAATCAATCCTAAACCATTTCTTCAACACTACTCCAAAACTAGCTATATTTTCAGCAAAGCAATCAAAATGACCGCTTGCTTCCTACCATCAGAATCTTAAAGCAAAATCCAAATCAAGAAATAAAGGAAGAATATGGAATATTTTCTGTTATTATTAACCTGGACCACTACAATGAGGGAGGTAAATGGGAGCTCTGTGCATACACCCCAGGGCAAAAATTCAGAAGCCACAGATTGAAATTTCATCAGATTCAAACTCATTTTATTGTTTTGAAGCTCCTAAACCATTCAGCAGGCTTCAGTTTAAACATGCATAACTAGGATCTTATTTGTGAACGTTCATGCTAGCTGATGTTTTTAAAGTGTTTATTTTTGGATGATCACATGACCTTTTCTGCATTGTTCAGTTACTTTAGCTTTCACATTCTAGATATAGTATCGCTTCTGTTGACAGCAGTTTGCCTAATTGGATAGGACACTCATATACCTTAATTAGGAATGTACCTCTTTTACAGGAAATCATATAAAAGTATTAATGTACTATTCAAATATATATGCTACATATAAAGAGAAAAATAATGTTACCACATTTTAGCTCTCATTTAAGATTAACAATTTAGAAGAATCTAGGGTTATTTCTAAAAAAAGGAATTACCATCTCTCTATCAGCTAGTGGCCATAGTAAGGAACACAAAGCCCTGAGAATCACAAATTTTGCCCTAATTGATTTTTAGGCTTCTTATAACCCATATTTCTATCAATTCAACATAAGTAATAACAAAAATTAAGTTCCCTATGCTATCACTAAGGCCGTTTAAAGGACTTGCTTTGCCATAGAAGCCATGGCCTAGAGGACTGAAATCTCAAATGAAATGCTGGCTACATTTATTTATGCAGCTTTAGCAGTACCATTATTTGACAATTTTTCTTTTTCATGGACTTTTAGAGAGTCTGATGGCTGTAGTTGTTTCTCATGTTCCAGTGAGAGGATGGAGCTTGGTTTTACTATGTATTCTTTTTACGGGGGAGAAATCTGTCCTCATCTTACTTTAAAATTTCTATATAGCAGCCAATGTAAAGCCTTTTCTATACTTTACTAAAAATACCAGAATCCACTATTAACAGAGCTGTCAATAAACAAAAACATCTTGAGTGTCATCTTGTTCAGAAAATCAATAATTAGTCCTATATTTGAATGCTAGCAAGATATATTTTGAAATGTATATATTTAAGAATAACCAGACAGTAAGCATTTTAAATTGCATTTCAGACACTAATGCAAGCAGCTAATCCTATTTACATTCATATTAGTCTTGGGTATCTTTTTCCCTAAGATTTACACATTTGTATGCTTGCATGAGTTGAAGTGGTTTTTGCATGATATCAGTACTTTTGTAATTTAAATCTATAAAAGGCAATTTCTTTGAAATATACTTCCTAACAGTGGGTGAAAGAAGCACTAAACTTATTTGAGAGCTGTACACATCAGTAAACATGTGCACTGAACTCCAGGCAATGTGCGGTGTGAGAATTAATCTTTTATTGTATTAGCTAAACAGAAAGATTCTGAGGCTGAAAGTAACACTCCGAAAATGTCCGTTCCCCCCACCACCACCCCCACTATCTGGAAAATGTGTGGTTTTAGGATTATGATTTAGAAATGTAAAACTATTTTTCTTCAGAAAGAGTGGTTAATTTGATATCTTTAGTTATTTACATCTAGTCATTTTCAACTGTGCAATAAATGTAGCCACATAAGTATTGCTGAAGAATATTGCTGAACTCCAGTTCCTTGAATGCTCACCCCCATTACTTCACAAACATGCCCTTCAATCAACAAGATTAAGGGAATTTATTGATAAACAAATCTTTGTCTCACCCCATAATATGGCTCCCAAGGTCTGCAGCACGTGTCCCCCCACTCCATCGTTATGCTCCTGTTCCTATGCTGTAGGCCACCTCCTTCTTTTTAACCATCTTTCTTTCCTTTCTCCTCCACATCCTTCCCTTTGCTCCTACTATTTCCTCCATGCATCTTCAAAACCCTACCCCCATACCCTAAAGCCTCCCTGTCCTTGTGAGCCCTTGCACTCTGCCATATATATCGGCTTCCTTCTTCCAGGCCCCTTCCTTGCCTGTCCTAGTATCTCTCCTTTTTGCCACTTTTTGTAAATGTTATTGATATTTATCAATGCTGTTGCTAACTATCACTGTTAGCAAGTGGGACAAAGTTGGGGAGAAGTTAAGAATTGGTGAATAGACCAGGGCAGTGGTTTTCAACCTGGGGTCCGCAGACCCCTGGGGTCCGCAGACTATGTCTTAGGAGTCCACGAAAGGTGACTATGAATAAAGTTTCAGATCCCAGAATAGGCATTCCATTTTTCTGATCAAAAGTATGTGAATACCCCCACCTACAGGTCAAAACCCAGAAGTACTGTGATTACCAAAGAAGCCCACGGTTTAGCGCCCTTCTCACACTGCGTCAAAGGCTGTGCTGAGCACGAGCAACATTTATATTTGAATTCTGTTCAGTCAGTTTTCAGTCTAAGACTTCTATGGTAGAAGTCAACAAACCACAGGTTGAATTTCCAAAGGGGTCCACACCTCCATTTGAAATTTTTTAGGGGTCTGCAAATGAAAAAAGGTTGAAAACCACTAGACTAGGGGCCAGCCTTGCCAGTCTGACTGGGACACAGGGCTCCCACATCTCTATCCCTGTTACCTAGTCCAATTCACCAGCCCCAATACCCAGTTCAACTTCACTTCCATTACTTGTTCCTCCCATCTAAGATCCCCTAACCTCAATTCCACATTAAATCTAAACAAAGTCAGTACAGTCAAACATATTTTTGAGGTTTGGTTTTTGAACTAGCAAAGGCCTTTCAGTTGCACTTTTACAGGAAATAGGCCCAGTGAAAATTTAACACCTTTAACTCATTCCTAAAAACCATTGGTGTAACATGGGACATATGCAAAACACACAACGGCAAGGTTTCACTGGCCCTTGATTGGAATGACCTGCATAACTCTCGCCTGGCTGCGCCACTCCTGAGTGTGTGACCATCCCAACCTCATGCTGATGAAGCCTTTATGTTACACCACACCTGCATGTATTCTCTTATATATTCACACTTAGACCGATGAGCACACATAGGGTGCACATTTATGTGCATGTACACACAGATTAAAAAGGTAACTAGATACAAAAGAGAGGGGGTGGCAACCCCCGTGATTAAAGGCCACGTGGATATTCTAAAAATAGGGGATTTCATATTTTGTCTCATCCTTCCCTTTAAAACAAAACAACACATCTAACTAGAGAAGCATTTACAGATAAGCTACCCACTGTCTGGTTACAGGCCATAGAGAAGACTTCAGTTCAACAGCAGCAGCACAGATTTATGTCATGCTCTCCCGCACCCACTTCGGGGCTAGCTGACCACCATTCTGGGGAAAAACTCCCCCATTACAAAAAGCTATTGCAAGTTATCTTTGTGCAGACCCCTCACACGGTGCATTCAGAGTTGTTTTAAAATGACCTCCTTTCTAGCCTTTAGGAAATAGCTCCACAGAGAAAGTCTTTTATTTTAGGCCTCCTGGCATTTTAGACTTGGAAACTGTATGCAAACATCGCTTCTGCGATTCTCTAGCCGACCAATGGGATCAGTCGGCATTGATCTCAGATCTTTGAAATTAGCAGGTTTTGTACTGTCTTCCTAGCTTGTTGATTAATATTTGGGGGGGAGGGGAGTGGGACAGAGGGGAAAGAAAGAAGGGAGGAGTAGGGAAGGGTGAAACAGCAAACAATGGAAGGAACATAAAGTGACTAACATTGTTTGAGTGTATTTCAAATAGTTATATGGATATGAAGTCAGTGGCAAACTAAAACCCTCAACTTCAGTTAAAAGAACTAGAAATCTGAAATGAATGTATAAATAACATGCAACTGTCTAGACAGTATAGGTCACTTGCAAAGAGACTGGGTCAGGAAAAAATTGTCCATCAGTCAGACAACCATAACTGATTCTGATGCTAAATAATGGTTTAGATATTCAGTATTCTATATATGTGAAAGGCTTCACTGAGCACTGGATCTTCCCAACCAGAGTAGCCTTCTACTTATACACATCTTTATGCAGCCTTAGGAAAATACACATGCCATTTAAGCATTAAAATTAATGGCAAAAGAAAAAGCTTTTTAGCAAGGGACTGGAACCAGCCTGTGTAATTGGCTTCTGGTAAAGCAAAAATAACGATCATACTCTACCCTAGACAAACAATCTAATCTTAAAATACTTATAGAATCTTAAACAAAGGGTAGGTGTTAAAACTTCAAATGGACAAAGAAACTTTTAACAGGCATATGCCCACCGTGAAATCACGTTGTGGCTTTATCTAGGAACTGTGTGGTGCAAGAGATCTATTCTGCATTTTTATATTTCTGTATATGCTAATTCTTGGCTATCTTAAATCTGTCATAACCACAGCCACCACATATGCTTTTAAAGTTTTAAAGCACATGCTTTATGTGTTTTAATTTAGCCACCATTCAGGGCTTGAGAAAGAGAATAGATGGCCTTCAAAGTACTATTTCTGAACCCTTTATGTACTTAATACTTTCAGGCTACATCCCGAGTTTGGGAAGGGATAGGGAACAATTTCCTGCAGCCTCTTAAGCACCTTTTAAAATGTAGATACTACAAAAATCATTTGTAGGAAATCTGCCACATACAACAACATACCATGTACCAGAGCTCAGAAGCTGGTATTATATCTGAAAGATCGGGCTAATTGCTGGGTACAAAACAAGAGTGCAAATCTAATAAGGCTACCAAAATATAAGGCTTGGATCCTGCAACTGAGAGCATGCAGGCAGACTGTTGCACCCATGTGGATTAAGTTTGATTTCAAGGGGCTCCACATGAATGTATTACATGTTGCAGGATCAAAGTCTAAACATATGATCAGACACTAGATAGATCTAGATCAGAGACTGTACGCTCTTTCAGGCAGGGACCATTTTTGTTGTGTTTGTACAGCACCTAACACAATGAAATCCTGCTTCATGGCTTGTGTTCCTACGTGATGTAGTAATACAAATAAATAAAATAAATAAATACCAACACTAATACTGCAATAAATACACAGATCCAGGTAAGTGGCAGTTACATAATGGCTATGCTCCACTATCCCTTATATGCAAAAAAAACTAGTTGGTACTCTACTTAATCTTCCTGGTGTCTATCAGGAGTGTAGCTACACATGATTAAAATTCCCAGATTCTCATTTTCTGAGAGTTAGTCCCATATAGTATTTACATTTGAAAAGCGTAAATATTTTCATATCTAAGAAAATCAAGTGTTTTGCATACATAGGAATTATATTGTATGAACCACCTGTGCGCCAAAGTGGGAATTTGTGGTTAGATCTCAAGTAATATAGCACTGCACCAAAGTACAGTTTGCATAGAAAAGACTAACAGATATGGCACATATTAAAAGAAAATGTAAACAAAAAGCAGAAAGTTACAAGTGTAAAATACAAGACAAGGGCCTAATCCTGACAAATTACCAAGAAAGAATTTATTCCCATCAGTAGTTGCATGCAAGCTCTACTGATGATAGTAAGCATTATGCTCTGCAGTAAGCAATGACAAGATTAAATCCTTTGTAGGAAAGTCTTATCACTCATACGAAGCCTGCGTAAACTGGTCATCTGTAAATCGTCTATGCAAAGATAGGAAGCCAATCTCCCTAAACCAAGTGATGAAGCACCAGCACAGCCATTGCATAACAACTCCTATAGCCTCTGAGCTGCAGCCCTCCATTGGTAAGTTTGTGGACTGACTGGGCACACTCCCACACCAAGCCATGCTGCAGTAGAATATTCTTTTCAGACTCCTTCCCTCCATGGTCTCTCTGCAATCTGCGTCCCCAGCTCAGCAAAACTGAAGCAGGTCTACTGTGTTTTGGGGCTTGCGTGCTAACGGAAGGTGTAGAAAAGCAGGGATGCGTAATTTTTTCCCCCCTAAAGTTCATGAGTGAAGTCTTGTCCCTAATTCAGGTCAATGGGAGTTTTGTCATTGACTTCAACAGGACCAGGATTTCAGTTTACATCTTTTACTGGTGTTTTGTGGTTTTACTCTAAAAGCAAAAATATATAGACATGAACATCGTATGCAAGGTTTTCAAATGGAAGTACCATTTTTAAACAAAATAACCTTCTTACAAAACTATGAGCAGCATATATATGTTATTTCACCTGCGTGGGCCTCTGCTAACTCTCAGCTGAGTCAATGGAAAGACTTCCATTGGGTTCACTGGAAACTGGATCAGGCCCTGTACAGTTAAATTACAGTGTTACATTTTGGAAAGTTTTCTTTTAGCCGTTGGAAGTGTTCTTGTAAGATATCCCATCAGTTTATAATATTTTTGTTTCTCTAATGGTGTATGGGCAGAAATTTAGAGTTTGAATAGCTATTCTGGAATAATTCCATGTCCACACATGGAATTATTCAAGAATAACTATTCTGGTTCAAATTCATACCCTGCCTTAATCTGAATTAATTTTCAAGTATAGACCATTCCTCAGCATATTAAGGGCCTTATTGTCCCTGGGTTTATATAATTTTTAATGCCAGTCTAACACCTATTTACATCAGTGGAATTCATTCCAATTTACACTGAAGCAAGAGCAAAGTCAGCCCCAGGGTCTGCCTGATTTAGGATCTTCAGGAGGTTAAACTTCTATTCTTCTGGGGGTTTCCTTTTCACTTTTAATTTTTTTAAATTATCTCAGTTCTTTGTTTGACTTTTAAAATGGCTGTGCCAGTCCATGATAAAAGCTAGATCCCAGTCTATGTTGCCAGTGTGGAGTTAAATGCATAATATTTGTTTCTTTGTATTACATTTTCATAAACCTCTCACTCCTTTCAAACCTGCTGCCTATTACTTTCATCAGTTGTCACCTGGTACTTATGTTATGCGAAGGGATAAATAACACTTCCTTATTCACTTTCTCCACACTATTCATGATTTTACAGACATCTATCATATCCACCCTTAATCATCTCTTTTCTAACCTGAATAGTCCCAGTCTTTGCAATCTCTCCTCATTTGGAAGCTGTTCAATCCCCCCATCCATCCAGTTCTAATATCCCTTTTTTGAGATGGAGGTACCAGACACTGCACGCAGTATTTAAGTTGTGGGTGTACCATGGATTTACATAGTGGCATTATCATATTTTTGGTTTTATTATTTCTCTCTTTCCTAAAGATTAACAACATTGTTAGCTTTTTTGACTGCCGCTGCACATTGAGCAGATATTTTCAGGGAACTATGCACAGTGACTCCAAGTTCTCTTTCTTGAGTGGTAACAGCTAATTTAGTACAAAGAGTTGGGATTATGTTTTCCATTGTGCATGACTTTGCATTTATCAGCAATAGATTTCATCTGCTATTTTGTTGCCCACCATGAAATCCCTTTGTAACTCTTTGCAGTGTGCTTCAAAGTTAACTATCTTGAGTAGTTTTGTGTTGTCTGCGAACTTCGTCACCCGACTGTTTACCTTTTTTTCCCAGATAATTTATGAACATGCTGATCATCACTGGTCTCAGTACAGACCCTTCAAGGACCCCATGATTTACCATTCTCCACTGTGAAAACTGACCATTTATTCCTATCCTCTTTTTCCTACTTTTTTAACCAGTTACTGACCTATGAGAGGACCTTCCCCTCTTATCCCATAACTTGCTACTTTTCTTAAGAGCCTTCAGTGAGGGATCTTGTAAAAGAAGTCCAAGTAAACTAAATCTGAAAGTCCAAGTACATTAAATCCACTATACCACCTCGTCTACTTTTGTGGACACCCTCAAATAATTCTAATAGATTGCTGAGGCATGATTTCTCTTTAAAAAAGGTGTGTTGACTCTTCCCCAACATATGTTCATCTATGCAGGGGTGCTGGAACTAAGAGGTGGTGCCGCACCCCCAGTTTTGTTCAATTGTCTTCAACTCCCCCACTATAAAAATTGTTCCAACGCCACTGCATCTATGTGTTCTTTACTATGGCTTCAAAAAATGTGCCTGATACTGAAATTAGATTTAACTGGCCTGTAATGGCCAGGATCACTTCTGGAACCTTTTTTAAAAATCAGCACTACATTACCTATCCACCATTCATCTGGCACAGAGGCGGATTTAAGCGATAGGTTATATACCACAGCTAGTTCTGCAATTTCATATTTGAGTTCCTTCAGAACTTTTGGGGTTAATACTATCTAGTCTTGGTGACTTATTACTGCTTAATTTATCTGTATATTCCAAAACCACCTCTATTGATATCTGAATCTGGGACAGTTCCTCAGATTTCTCAAAATAGCAGCTCAAGTGTGGGAATCTCTCTGACATCCTCTGCAGTGAAGACCGATGCAAAGAATTCATTTAGTTTCTCTGCAACGCCCTTATCTTCCTTGAATGTGCTTTAGCACCTCGATTGTCTAGTGACCCCACTGATTAAGAATAAGCGATGCAAAACCAGGGGAAAACAAAAAAGTGGGGCTATCAATTAATCGCAGTTAATTCATACGATTAACTCAAAAAATTAATGATAAAAAAATTAATCATGATTAATCGCAGTTTTAATCACATTGTTAAACCATATAATACCAATTGAAATTTATTAAATATTTTGGATGTTTTTCTACATTCATATATATTATATTAAGTGTTGTAATTGAAATCAAAGTGTATGTTTTTATTACAAATATTTGCAGAGTAAAATGATAAAAAATAGTATTTTTCAATTCACCTCATACAAATACTGTAGTGCAATCTTTGTCGTGAAAATGCAACATACAAATGTAGATTTTTTTGTTACATAACTACACTCAAAAGCAAAACAATGTAAAACTTCAGAGCCTACAAGTCCACTCAGTCCTACTTCTTGTTCAGCCAACCTCTCAGACAAACAAGTTTGTTTACATTTACAGGCGATAATGCTGCCCTCTTCTTATTTACAATGTCACAGAAGGTGAGAACAGGCATTTGCATGGCACTTTTGTAGCCAGCATTGCAAGGTATTTACGTGTCAGATATGCTAAATATTCATATTCCCCTTCATGCTTCGGCCACTGTTCCAGAGGACACGCTTCCATGCTGATGACATTTGTTAAAAAAAAAATGCGTTAATTAACTTTGTGACTGAACTCCTGGGGGGAGAATTGTATGTCTCCTGCTGTTTTACCCACATTCTGCCATATATTTCATGTTATAGCAGTCTCGGATAGTGACCCAGCATGTTGTTCATTTTAAGAACACGTTCACTGCAGATTTGACAAAACACAAAGAAGGTACCAAGGTGAGATTTCTAAAGATAGCTACAGCACTCGACCCAAGGTTTAAAAATCTGAAGTGCCTTCCAAAATCTGAGAGGGACAAGGTGTGGAGCATGCTTTCAGAAGTCTTAAAAGCGCAACACTCCGATGCGGAAATTACAGAACCCAAACCACCAAAAAAGAAAATCAACCTTCTGCTGGTGGAATCTGACTCAGATGATGAAAAAGAACATGCGTTGGTCCACATTGCTCTGGATTGTTATCGAGCAGAATCCAACATCAGCATGGATGCATGAAGGGACATTTCAATCTTTAGCGCATCTGGCACATAAAGCTCTGGCCACCCAGCTACAACAATACCAGGCAAATGCCTGTTCTCACTTTCAGATAACATTGTAAACAAGAAGCTGGCACCATTATTTCCTACAAATGTAAACAAACTTGTTTGTCTGAGCAATTGCCTGAACAAGAAATAGGACTGAATGGATTTTCAGGCTCTAAATTTTACATTGTTTTTATTTTTGAATGCAGTTTTTTTGGTACATAATTCTACATTTTTAAGTTCAATTTTCAAGACAAACAGATTGCACTACAGTACTTGTATTCGGTGAATTGAAAAATATAATTTCTTTTGTTTTTTTATACAGTGAAAATACTTGTAATCAAAAATAAATATGTAGTGAGCATGCATACTTTGTATTCTGTGTTGTAATTGAAATCAATATATTTGAAAATGTAGAAAATATCCAAAAAATCTTTAAATAAATGACAGGTTTCAGAGTAACAGCCGTGTTAGTCTGTATTTGCAAAAAGAAAAGGAGTACTTGTGGCACCTTAGAGACTAACCAATTTATTTGAGCATGAGCTTTCGTGAGCTACAGCTCACTTCATCAGATGCAAATAAATGAATGGTATTCTATTACTGTTTATTCGTGTGATTAATCACAAATCAATTTTTAATTGCTTGACAGCCCTACATAAAAGGTATATTATTTTTTTTACCAGCTGGAACCAGATGTAGAAGCCAATTGCAAAATGGTCATTTTAAGACTACCAAATTTAAAGGGCCAGCCTGAGAAAGGCATGCTGGGAAAATTCTATGAAAGTCCAACTCTGAGATAGTAAGGTTCAGGGAATCACCAAGGAAGGAGTTATTTCTGTGTTGTTTCTTTCATCATAGATTAATATCTTTTATACAAACTATATAAAGGTAAGTATTTAAAAATCCTAATTAAAGAAGTATGGAAAGACCTGGTGAGGTAAATTTATATAAAATTCCAATATTCTTACAATCTGAGCATTTAAGAAAGCATTTTCAAAAGCTTTAAGTATTGGAATAACTGGGCTCCCATTGAATGGACAATGCCAAGCATCTGATATTCAGCTTCTGCACTGAACAAAGAACCATAACTCTGACCACTTACAAACACTTTCAATTTATACATCTAGGGTAACATTTTCAAAAGTGCCTACGTGACTTAAGAGCATGACACATTTAAAATTGACTTAAGCACTTAAGAAACCTAAATTCCATTAGAAATCAAAGACCTTTTTAAAAATGGGACAAGCACTCTTGAAAATTTTAGCCCTAGTCTTTATGTCTTTGACAATGCAAAGCATACATTAGTGTTGTATGTACTGAAAGAGTTCATAAGCCTGTTTTGTGGGTGTGATAGAATACACCCATGTTCGCACCCTGTACACTATTTTATTAATTGTTGTACAAGATATGCCTTGTAAGGTATAATTTATTAAGGTTGCAAAGTCAAGCAATCGAAAGTTAGGAAATGCCAAACTTAAGGTTGCCTGAGCAACCTTAATTAATCTCCCTAGTTCATATGTGTTATGATACAGTCTTCAATTAATTTTTCCCCCCACAGCATCTATGCCTCATTCAGTGCACAGGACAAACATTCTCTGGAATCTAAGTTGTGTAGAGACTTGGCTGTAGGATCCCTGCTTCATTCATTGCAGAATTAGTGAATGAGGCATGGAGCTGCCAGAAGAGAAAGGATGGTCTCATGGTTAAGAGATCTGAATGCTCCTCTGGAATAATGGATTCTATCCCTGCTTCAGACATAGGATTCCTATCTCCTGCTAAGCAAGTCACTTAAATCAAACTTCACATTGTGTGTACATTTTCTGGGTGCCCGACTTGAGGCCCTGGGGTATGATTTGAAGATGTGCTGAGCACTCACAGCTGCAAGTGAAGTCTATGGCAGCTCTACTTCAAACATAAAGGGCTATTTAATGCTAAATATTCTGAAAAAAATTAGGTCCTAGGCATCTCAAATTTGACACTCCAAATTAATGAGTACTTTTTACCTTAATCTCAGCATGCCTCAGTTCCTCACCTGTAAAATGAGAAGAAGACTATCCCCTCACCTCACAGAGGTATTGTGAAAATAAACTAAAATAAATAAAATAAAATGAAGACATGCCAGTCACTCCTACAGCAGCTCTGGTTTGTGTCCCTGAGGTACTGGTCAAAAGGACAACACTTGAAAGCATCATAGTTTATATCCTCCAAACTCCGCCCACCCTCCCTCCCCCACACCACACAATCCTCGCTGGATTCAGTGTTTTCCCATCATCACTAAACTGACTTGTTGAGAACAAAAGTAAAAACTTGCAGAGATTACATGAAGAGATACTGGGCTTTATAACACCTCTAGACATCTAATTCTAGAGCAAGTTTCTCATGGGCCTATTCCTTTATTTTTACATTCCTTATTTAGTTGTAGGCAAAGAAGGAAAACATAAAAAGCTCAAGAAACTCAAGGGGAAAGCAAGGCTAGCAGGGCTGAAAATTTTTACAAAAACAGCTTTTTTGAAAGAAAATTTCTGGTTTTGTAAAGACTGAGTTTTTAAATAATTTTTCTTCATTTTTTGGCAACCAAAACTGAAAGTTTCAGTTTTCCATAACCAAAAACCCAACAAAATTTCATTTTCCTGAAATTTTTCACAGAACATAGATGCATTTTTTGACTATTTCAAGCAGTTACTTAGCCTAACGGATGCAAGGAGGGAAAGCAATTAGTAACCCAGGATTATGATGCTAATGTATGACTGCTGAGAAATGCGTGCTAGCATTAAAAGAATCAGAGGCTTTTGGGGGCCGGGGGTGGGGGCTGCATCTTTCAGGAGACAGCTCAGTAGATGCACCCCAGGTAGGAGATAAACCAAGGATGGCACCATTGCACCTCCACAATTCTGGGGCCAGTTTAGCTCCCGCATAGGCTGGAGCAGCCTTAGAAAGTCCAAAGGACTATCCAGAAGTCCAGAAATGCCAGAACCCTCTGTTTCCACCCCCACCCCACGTCCCATTACAGTCCTTACCACAACCCCAATACACCCTTTCACCAAGGTCCTGTCAGAAGCCTGGTGGTGTGGGGACATTCTGACAGTCCTGTGCCACTTAGAGAACTCCTGAGCCAGGGGAACTCCCTGGTTAGAGGATCCAAAGGCGGTCCAGTCCCCTTGAGTGGAGTGTCAGAACAGGGCTGGAATACAGCTCTAAATTTGGGCCTTAAAGGAAAGATATGAAGGTTGAGTAGGGTGAATAAGGAAAGGTGGCTTCAAGGTTCAGGACTCCTTTAAGTTTCATCAGTTGTCATCAGCCCCAAGAGGCCTTTCCAGTAACCATGCACCACCAGGGCAAAGGATCACCAAGGCCATGCCTCTTTCTGATGGACCAGATCTACGGGGGCCAGAAGGAGAGATGGAGTTGAGTTGCTGCACAGATTCTGTGGCACCTGAGGATTCCCCTTACACTGGGCAGCCTTAGCAAACTTTGGAATCAGACAAATTCTTAATCTGCACAATGAAGTACACACATGTGGAATGCCATAGCCTTTAAATGGGCATTCCAGCAAAGCAGGCATACGTCTGGCTGCTTTTCTCCCCAGGGCTGCACTCTTCGTCATATACTCTTCTTGAAAAAGTTATTCAGCAGCTTTCTGAGGATATGCACAGGAGAGAAAATGTGTGATCTAAAGTAAATCGAAGGGGATCCTGTTCTTGTCACAAAGTGATCAAATTTCATGTCATTCCTAGCACAACAGACTATCTTCCACTCTGTCAGTTCTGATTGGCCCATAGCCTTTCAACCAACTGTCCTCAAGAAATAAACAGCACTGTACAGAAAAGGATTTGAGTTGCAGCACCAATTTGGAGTTAGCTTTACTCCCAACCCATTTAGACCTGGATTCATTTATCAGACCACAGTGCAGTAAGAGTTTTTAGCTGCATGTGTGATACTTACCATCCACACTGCTTACTAGGACTACAAAATTAATTTGCAGCAAGTAATTCAGTGAATTTGGCCTCTTTTTCTGCCCATAGAATAAGCTGGCCACCATTTCCTCTTTGACTCATTCTAAATTTCTTGAAAAATTTTCTTGCAAATCATTTTCTCTGATTGATCATGAACTCTTTGTTTGTGATGCTAACCATTTGAGCTGCATCAGTAAATTCTGACTGGTCATGCAAGTCGTATAGTATTGGACTATGTGAACATAACTGTTCTAATCAGGAAGAAGGCTTGAAGAAGCCACAGGAGCTGTGAATCTTGCATTTGGAGGGAGTCACAGTAGATTAAGAAAGATTGGTAAATTTAGGAATGTTTAATCTTTATCTTTTGGGGCCAAACAGACTATGCCCAATTTGTCATTCCAAGAAAAAAAAAATGTATTTATTGTGGTACACTTAAATTCTCATTACCTTCACACCAACTAACTAGTCATGAAATGTGACATTTGTCTGGTTGAATTCCTTCCACGACAGGACCCAGGTGAGGTGGTTTGGGAACCCTGACCCTGCTGTGTCCAGCAGTGTTCTATTTCAAAACATGCCATACCACTAGTGCAATTCCAGTGCAAATGTCCAAGTGTGCAAGCATAAATTCTCTCTCTCAAACATTCACAGATGCCAGCACAGATTAAATACAATTATTTGTAAGTTTAAGTGAATACCTGTGGCAATGGTTTTGGAGTTTGGGGATGGGGTTGCAGTATTCATCCCAGCTTTCTACTGCTTTCCCTCAATTTTCAGTTGTATACGTTCTGGGGGCGCGTGCCATAAATAGAATGACATGTAAAAGCTATGGTTATTATCACAAATTGTCAGAAACATACTAACTCGGACATTAGCTCACAAAGCTATTTCCATCTATTTGCTCAAGTAGGAGGTTCCACTTCACTGAAAACCAATGAAGTAGCTGGAGATGCTCTCAGAACCATAAACCCCACTCAGACCTCTATTGGCAAGCACCAGGCCAAAAAGTACTCTGCCCACTGGAATATAATTGATATGTTCTCTTAGCAAGTAGTATAGTGTGGTTTGCAACTCTTCCTAGAAAATAATCAAATTTGATTATGAATCAAAAAAACACTGCTGTAAGGAAAATTAGACTCTACACTAAAAACTGTCTGCAAACTGCAGAACCACTGAATCTGTTCAAAGGAAGAATTTATGTTATGATCTTTAACATACAATAAAATAAGGCAGGCTTGGACAAGCAAATCTTTTCAACCTACATTAAATGATCAAATTATGTCATTTCTCTGATTAATATACCCTGCTCTAACAGGATATATTACAAAATCTGACAAAAGAAAGAAGGCTCAAGTGGTGGGGACATGTACGCCGTACAGAAGATGGGAGACATGTTAAGCAAGCATTGAATTGGGTGCCCAAGAAAGGAAAGAGTTAGGAAGGCCAAGGAATAACTTGCAAAAGAGAGTGACAGAGAATATTGAATGCACTTGCAGCACCTGGGAAGTAGTACCAGAACTAGTGAGCAACCGGACTGCCTGATGTATCAGCGGCACAGGAGGAAATAAAGTCTACGGTGAGGTCTGAGATTGCGACTCTACAGGTATCAAAAACGTTTGACTTTACTTTTAAGTGAGAAGTCTGCCATGCTCAAACTTTATTTAAAAAAATCAAATTCTTTAAGCAAGTGGTTCACCATCCGTCATATACTCTGAACACACAGTCAGTACCACTGACTAGGAATAAACGGATCCTGTTTAATGAAAGTACGGAAGTACGTAGTGTTTCACTTTGCTAAGAGATGAACAAAAGAACTTTTCAGGCATGTATATTATATACTCAGAAAAATCATTTTTATATTATATATGAAGTGCATTCAGTATATTGCCATAGGATGAAGAATAAATATACAGAAATATGAATTGATGAAATATAGGACAGAGTGAGCGCAAGCACACAATAGATTTGGACACAACAAAGTAAGAGACAGTAATTGTATAGGACAGAAGGAAGGGGGTGTATAGACAGACAGACTGACCGACCCCTCTTGTCTCTCTTTTACTTCATGTCCGAATACGGCTATTTTTAAATGTGTTCAATGATTTCTTCTACCTTTCCTATTTCTGTATATTTATTATCTTCGTGCTATAGAAATATGCTGAATGTGGATAAACCATTATTTATTTCAACCTCTTAGTAATATTCGGTTAACTTCTTCATATAAGAAATATTCAAATGTCACTTTTTCCAGGTACCAGACGGGCTCAAATATCTGGTTATCCACAAGCAAAGATACTATGGATACCTGAGTAGGTCAGCTATTTCAGCCTGCCTCAAATGCCACAAAACATAGTAAATGGGAAGGCAAAGTGCAAGAAGTAAGTTCAAAAGTAAAATGTTCCCCAAATCCAGTAGGTATCTTTAACAGCAGGTTTCACTTAAAGTGGATATCACTTTACTGGTTTTAACAAACTTCAAAGTAAATGTCCTAATGCTACTCATTTTGTATGTCTGTTTTACATCAGTCACAATTCTGTATCACGGTTTCACTCCTGCCTGATACATATCATAAATTTTTGTAACTGGAAAGTGCGCTTAGTGTATGGATTAAATTAAGAATGGTTTTACAAAGCAGCAGGATAGCAGACATTCACATTATTAACTCACTTTTTCACATATCTGATGATATGTTAGAGCATGTTAAAACATCGTATGATAATCTGCACCCCACACATCAGCAAGACAAATAAATAGCCACAGGAGATTCTGAAATCACTTTTAGAACTCTCAGTTTTAGGTAACTGCAGAATGTGTCATAACAAAGGTGTTGTTGTGCACTATAAATATTATAATTTAATAGAAGATTGCTAATTTTTAAAAATCACATCAATGCTACAAATGAAATCCTATACATTATTCACCTATCAATGAAAAAGAGTCTTGGATGACTTGGCCAATCAATAGCTATTAGCCAGGATAGGTAGAAATGGTGTCCCTAGACACTGTTTGCCAGGAGCTGGGAATGAGTGACAGGGGATGGAGCACTTGATGATTACCTGTTCTGTTCATTCCCTATGGGGCACTGGCCACTGTTGGAAGACAGGATACTGGGCTAAATGGACCCTTGGTCTGATCCAGTAGAGCCATTCTTATGTTCTTATGAAAACGATCTGCCTGCTAGGCTTTCTAGATTAGGAGAATGGATCTAGGCTGTAGTTACATACTTTCCTCAAGCGAGGAGGAAGTGAGAACTACACGTTAAGCCTGGGATATTCAAAGGAGTCTACAGGAATTAGGTATCCAACTCCCAATACATTTCAATAGGAGTTGGACACTTAACTCCTTTCATCTCCTTTGGAAATCTCAGCATAAACAAAAATGTTCTGGAGCCTTTTTGGTTCAGAAAAGTAGAACAGCAGCCACCAAGGAGGTGATGAGAACTGAGCCTCCACCATGGGGCCATGGGCTCCAACCTATTACTTGCTTGGGGAAGTCCCCCTTAATGCAGATGGCAGACTAATGCTTTTGGTTCCCTCTATCCCAGCACACTTCCCCCACCCAACCCCCACCCCAATGTGGTGGCCTCACTGAGAGGTTGTAGAAGGGGTACCGAGCCATTCTGTGTTAGTATGCAGATTTCAGCACTAACAGTTGACTCTGAGAATGCAAAGTTAGGTAAACAAGGTGTGAAATGAGAAATCCATCTCATCTGGGGACAAAGGAAAACTATTACAAACAGTGCAAATCAAAATTTAGATGGTCACTGATGGATGTCTACGTGTCAATCAGAAAAGAGATCTGGGCAGCGAAACACCTTATTTTCAGTAGTAACCCTGAAGAAATGCGAATAAAATAGGGAAACAGTAAATAGACTACAAATGCTTAGCTACTTTGATACAAAATCCCCACTACAATGCTGCTACCATTATCGCGTGACATGCCAACGTTCATCAGCAAAGATGTACCTGCGTCAGGGCTGGAGGTACCTTTGCTCCATTACCTATCCATTGATTCTGTCTGGACAGGATATCCATTTCTGTCATTCAACGATTTCCTCTGTTACATTCTGAAATTAAGCACAGTCAAAGGTTGAGAAGTGTGTCACATTGACATCCTTTCAACCCGGAGACCTCTTTCCAAAAGTACAAACCCATTAACAAATGTGCAATTAATTCCAATGCAACCCCTTCAATCTTGCTGGCATTTGTTAGGCTGAGTTACTGTCTGGGTTTGCTGACCCACACCAAGGCTTATGTGGCTGATGCTCAGTTGCCTAATACCTTTGGTCTGGTCACCAATGTACAAAAGAAGCAAGTAACTCACAGAAGGGAAAATAAACCCTCTATGGTATGTTGCAAGGAAACCCCAAGGTCATTTCTTTAAATATCTGACATTTGGATCATATCGGATACATTCCAAAGGCAAAAATCAAGTTGCCCATTAGGACTGTGGGGTGAAAATTAGCCATGGCAGCTTACTTTTAGCAGTACTCCATCAATTTAGCAGTATCCAGAGGAGTGGGGGGAGCTTCGCTAGAGTGAGGGAAACGCTCAGCCACACACACATCTATTTAAATGGTGGGGCCTTATCTTGGGAGGGGCTGAACCCAGCTCCCCACCATTCTTTTTTCTCTCTCAGAGCTGACCTTCAACTCAGCTAGAGGTTCCTGTGAACTTAGCCACCAGCTCTCTGCACCAATGAAGAAGAGACTCTTTGCTCCATCCATTCGAATAAAGAGTGGGAAAACGTGGTGCTAGGACTGGGTGGGTGGGGGGAGAGAGAGCGAGCCATGTTCACAGGCTGCCAAAGTTCACACAGTTATGGTGCCCTGAACCCCACAGGAGAGGGTCACAGATGGTCCCTTCAAGGCTGGTCTGCTGGTCCCTTTCAGTTCAACTCCCAGAGCACTGGGCTCCCCACAACACTCTCCTCTTTAGTTGAGTTCTCTGCATGGTAGAGTTGGCATCCTCATCTCTGCATGGTAGAGTTTCTTTGTTATACTCGCATTGTCATCCTTTGCTCTGGAGTAGAAGTTTTTCTTTCCTTGAGAAAGCCCAGGATGGGGTGTACAGATTCTGAAATGGTTTCTTACTTGTTTTCTGAACAATAGCATAGAAAAATATTTAAATATTCACCTATTTTCCAAATGTATCACAATATTAGGCAGTATGGGCTAATGCAGTGGTTTTCAAACTGGGTCACAGAATGTAAGGCAGTCGGTTGCAGCGACTCTGGTCAGCACGGCCAGCCGGGCTGTTACAAGTCCCATTGGCGGTGCTGCCCGGCTAAGGCAGGCTAGTCCCTATCTGTTCTGACACTGCACTGCACCCTGGAAGTGGCCAACAGAAGGTCTGGCTCCTAATGGCGAGGGGCCACGGGGCTCCACACGTTGCCCCCGCCCTGAGCCCTGCTCCATACTCCCTTTGGCCAGTTTCCGGCTATTGTGAGCTTGTGCGCCTCCGCCTAGGAGCTGAATTTGCTGTTGGCTGCTTCTGGGGCACAGCGTGGTCTGTAGTGCCAGGACAGGCAGGAAACCTGCTTTAACACCCCCGCTGCTGCACTGCTGACTGGGAACCACCCAAAGTAAGCCCACGCCCCAACTCCATGCCCCAATACCCAGCCCTGAGTCCCCCCAAAATCCAGAGCCCCCTCATGCACCCCAAGCTCCTCACCCCGGCCCCACCCCAGAGCCTGCACCCCCAGGCCTCTGCCCCAGCCCTGAGCCCCTCCCACGCCCCAAACCCCTCATCCCCTGCTCCGTCGGGTCATGGACAACAATATTCTTCAACTGGGTCACCAGAAAAAAAGTTTGAAAACCACTGGCCTAATGGGTGAAGCACTGGACTGGTGAGCAGGAGAACTGACTTCAATTCCTGGCTCCGACACTGGCCTGCTGGGTGACTTTGGGCGGGTCACTTCCCTTCCTGAGCCTCAGTTTCCCATCTGAACTTACCTTCTTTGTAAAGGCTTGCAGATCTACTGATGAAAAGTGCTATATAAGAGCCAGGTGGTGTTTATTACTACTACTATGACTTCAAAAATCAAATGAAATCTAACAACATTGCTGGTTTTCTCCAGTGCCCTTGAATTAACTCAAGTTCCCATTACAAACTTCGGTGATAATAGGAAAAAGGAAGCATTGCTACAGCATGAGCATGCAGATTCTATAATAAGAGGAATTATAATTCTTCCCCTCACCCTTGCAAGAATATTTGATGCAAATACAACACTTGCAACTGTCAGACACCAGCATTCACACTCACGAAAAAGTCATAATTCCCCCAAATCGAGAAGGAATTACATGTTTTAATTTTGAAATTAAAAAACTCTAATTTAAATTAGTAATTGTAAATCACATACAACTATTTTATTTCTTAATAACCCATAGGTTATTAACGTGGTGGATAACTCCTTTGAAAAGTACATAAGGACGACTACACTGGGTCAGACCAGAGGTCCATCTAGACCAGTATCCCATCTTCTGAGTGTGGCCAATGCCAAGTGGTTCAGAGGAAAGGAACAGAACAGAGCAATTATCAAGTGATCCACCCCCTACCACCCACACCTAGCTTCTGGCAGTCAGAGGCTAGGGATACAGAGAATGGTGTTGCATCACAGACCATCTTGACTAATACCATTGATGGACCTATCTTCCAGCCTGAGAAACCTAGGGCCTGATTTTCAGAGTGCAATCTAATTCTTTTTTGAACCCAGTTATAGTTTTGGCCTTTGTAACATCCCTGGCAAAGAATTCCACAGGTTGACTGCGTTGTGTGAAGAAATACAATCTACATACCACACAGACTATGCTGACAGCTTGTGCCACACGCTCTCAAAGAAACTGCGGAACCACCTGGTCAACATCCTCTACAGCAAACACGGAAAGATAAAGAATGAGCTCTCAAAAATGGATACTCTCATAAATTGGTTAGTCTCTAAGGTGCCACAAGTACTCCTTTTCTTTCTGCGAATACAGACTAACACGGCTGTTACTCTGATTCCTATTGTTTGTTTCAAACCCGCTGCCTATTAATTTAATCAGGTAACACCTGGTTGTGTTATGTGAAGGAGTAAATAACACTTCCTTATTCACTTTCTCCATACCAGTCATGATTTAATATTCCCACCTGTGACAAATCCTCAAAATCTAACACACAAAAATTAGCCATTTCATGAACCAAATTGGTCATAGGTTATAAAAATATTCTGGAAACATTAAAATACGGTGGTGTCTACACACCATTGGAGCTTCAGCCTTTGGCATAATAATTGGAGTTCAAACAAATAAAACTTAAAAGCACACTGTTCCTGGAGATCTTTAGGTGCTGGAGGAGGACAAATAACTAAACAAGGAGTTAAAAAGTAATTTCAGGCCCTACACCTCCTGCTACCCTTTGAGGTTTTACAATTGCATTTTTTAAAAGAAATATTGTTCTTTCCCTTGTCGTTGTGTGAAAGACCCATACAAACAGCATGGGAAACCAACTAAGATTCCACAAAATACTAAGTGCTTCTTAATGTGCAGGAAAATCAATGAAACTGACAACACAAAGTGGGGTCCAATCCAAAAAGTAAACTAAAAAATAAAGGCAGAGTAACATTTATTTTCCTCCAGTCTCTCTTAATAATAATATTCTTAGTTAGAAGGTATGTCATTTTTAGATAGTGGTGTGATTTTTGGACTCCACTAATATCTCAGAATAATGTTAGAACTGTACACTTTATATACAAGTAAGCAATTCTTACCATTATTAACATTTGAATCAGCTCTAAATAGTTTGCCTGTCAGGCAACAGCAATAAAAACAGTCAAATTTCTCAGATTCCTCATGTCTAGAACCAACTGGAGAAATCAAAAGAAAATGTTTAGAGAATCTTGTGTTGTATAAAACATTACTCAACCACATGCCCCTCAGAAGGTTATATACTTGTGCCACATGTACAGTATTACATCATTTCCTGTCTCAGAAGCTGTATTTCTGGTGCCCATGTGTATTTGTATGATCATACACAGATATATTCTTTATATCACGTGCAGTAACATCCAATCTATTTTGTATGTAATTTATTAAGTATACATTACATTGATATATAAACTACATAAATGTTTAATAATGAGAAAATGATAATTCTTTGTACATCAGATAAAGCAGGCACCTACTCTGAAGATGAAAGAAAATAATCTATTAATAGCATTCATAACTAATAGAACAAGATATTAGCTATGTGCCAACATATGAGATTAACTTGTTTGCAAATCTTCATTTTCTTGACAAGATAGGAAAAAAAGAATCATTTAAACAATAGGATTTGAGCATATACTTTTGATAAAATTAGGCAATATGGTGTCGCCTATGAGTCCAAACAAAAGAAAGTGCTTGAGATGACGGGTATGGAACTCTAATAATCCATGACTGCATACATACACCCAGACATTATGGTCCTCAGCAAACTGCATGTTGGCAGCATGGGAAATAGAGTTTATCACCTTTGGCTCTCCTCTAAGGCCTTGTCTACACTAAAGGGAAAAGTCTATCTAAGCTACGCTATTTGAGTTACATGAATAGAGTAACTCAAATCGACGTAGCTTAGATCTACTTACCACTCTCCTGTCTACTCCCCCTACTCTTCTCGATCCGGTGGAGTACAGGAGAGAGATCAGCGGTCGATTTAGTGGGTCTTCACTAGACCTGCTAAATTGACTGCTGATGCATCGATCGCCTCAGCATTGATCATCCGGTAAGTGTAGGCAAGCCCTTAGCCCTGGTCTACACTAGGACTTTAGGTTGAATTTATCAGCATTAAATAGATGTAAACCTGCACCCGTCCACACGATGAAGCTCTTTTTTTCTACTTAAAGGGCTTTTAAAATCGATTTCTTTACTCCACCCCTGACAAGTGGATTAGCGCTTAAATCGGCCTTGCCAGGTTGAATTTGGGGTACTGTGGACACAATTCGACGGTATTGGCCTCCGGGAGCTATCCCAGAGTGCTCCATTGGGACTGCTCTGAACAGCACTCTCAACTCAGATGCACTGGTCAGGTAGACAGGAAAAGAACTGCGAACTTTTGAATCTCATTTCCGGAGACTGCGGGAACTGTGGGATAGCTACCCACAGTGCAACACTCCAGAAGTCGATGCTTGCCTCAGTACTGTGGAAGCACTCCGCCAAGTTAATGCACTTAATGCACTTAGAGCATTTTCTGTGGGGACACACACACTAAAATTTATAAAAACGATTTCTAAAAAACCGACTTCTATAAATTCGACCTAATTTTGTAGTGTAGACATACCCTTGGAGTCCTAGGAGTCACAGGAATCCACGAAGTCAATCAGCAGGGGAAACAGATCTCTCCCCCAGAATATAGATGTATTTTTTAGAGGTCCAAAATATATTCTCCCCTATAGAGAGCTGTGGTATGAACATATGTACATTCATCACAGAACTTCAGGGCCAAAGTTTCGCACCAGGGCCTTCAACTCTGAGTGTGCAAATCGACACAGACACACCAGTTTATGCAAATGTTGGTGTGCAAACATCTTTGACTACAGGAGTTAAAAATCAAACACCTGTGCCACATGAGTTTTTTGGTGCATGGAAGTATTTTTTGGCAGACGTTAGACGTCAGCTGTTGATGCACTACAGTGCACGGGTACAGCTGGAGGCTGGGTTGAAGCCCTGCAAAATGTTGAGCCTAGGGTTTCCAACAGTCCCTTATTTTTTCATCTCTGTACAACAAGATTGGGAGTTGCTGAGTGCTTCAGAAAGCAGCAAGAAGTGATGGTGAATGTAGGTGAGTATTGCTTATTGTATTATTAATGATATAATAGCGGGAGGAGGGATGGAGCAGGGGTGTTAAGAAAACAGTCCTTTTTTAAATACTGTGTTCATAGAATCATAGAATATCAGGGTTGGAAGGGATCCCAGAAGATCATCTAGTCCAACCCCCCGCTCGAAGCAGGACCAATTCCCAGTTAAATCATCCCAGCCAGGGCTTTGTCAAGCCTGACCTTAAAAACCTCTAAGGAAGGAGATTCTACCACCTCCCTAGGTAACGCATTCCAGTGTTTCACCACCCTCTTAGTGAAAAAGTTTTTCCTAATATCCAATCTAAACCTCCCCCACTGCAACTTGAGACCATTACTCCTCGTTCTGTCATCTGCTACCATTGAGAACAGTCTAGAGCCATCCTCTTTGGAACCCCCTTTCAGGTAGTTGAAAGCAGCTATCAAATCCCCCCTCATTCTTCTCTTCTGCAGGCTAAACAATCCCAGCTCCCTCAGCCTCTCCTCATAAGTCATGTGTTCCAGACCCCTAATCATTTTTGTTGCCCTTCGCTGGACTCTCTCCAATTTATCCACATCCTTCTTGTAGTGTGGGGCCCAAAACTGGACACAGTACTCCAGATGAGGCCTCACCAATGTCAGATAGAGGGGAACGATCACGTCCCTCGATCTGCTCGCTATGCCCCTACTTATACATCCCAAAATGCCATTGGCCTTCTTGGCAACAAGGGCACACTGCTGACTCATATCCAGCTTCTCGTCCACTGTCACCCCTAGGTCCTTTTCCGCAGAACTGCTGCCTAGCCATTCGGCCCCTAGTCTGTAGCTGGGACTGTGTTGGGAACTCTAGTTGAGCCCTTAAAAGGAAAAAAAAAAGATGATCCAGTTTGAAAATGAGAAGACAATAGCGATAGGTCAGAAATGCAGGGGCACAGTATGTTCCTTATGTGCTGTAAAGAAGTTGTGTATTTTTGGCTTGCGGTAGATAAGCGTCGTGTGAATTGCTAGACTCGTGGCGAAGTGGGAATTAGTTTGCATGAATTTTTTAATTTCTCTCTCTGAATCCGTTAAAGCCTTTATTTTGATGTAAAATTTCCAACCAGCTCTTTAAAATATATTAAGTTACATAAATTACCTATAGTCCATTCCTATGAAGTACAGCTATTATACATTTATAGAATTCCTTTTAGCCTGATCTGTATATGATAAAGCCGTTCTAGGAATTCACATAGTAAATTATGCATTGAATATGGAGGGGTGGGGAAGGCACTAAAATGATCCTAACTCTACCCGACTTATGTCTGTCTGTCCAGGTTCCTATAAGAGTGCCCATTGCCATAACACCTGAGTACTTCCGAAGATACAATTAAAAAACCCAAAAAATAATATGCATATCTAATTTTCCCCCGAAGCCGTCTAGGGCTGTCGGGGGGGGGGGGTGGATTTATTTATTTATTTAGTGGGGCTGTCAATTAATCAGTTAACTCACGTGATTAACTCAAAAAAATTAATTTCAATTCATTGCAGTTTTAATCGCACTGTTAAACAATAGAATACCAATTGAAATGTATTCAATATTTTGGGATGTTTTTGTACATTTTCAAATATATTGATTTCAATTACAACACAGAATGCAAAGTGTACAGTGCTCACTTTATATTACTTTTGATTACAAATATTTTCACTGTAAAAGCTACAAACAAAAGAAACAGTATTTTTCAATTCACCTCATACAAGTACTGTAGTGCAATCTCTGTGAAAGTGCAACTTACAAATGTAGATTTTTTTTTGTTACATAACTGCACGCAATAACAAAACAGACAAAAACTAAAACTTTAGAGCCTACAATTCCACTCAGTCCTACTTCTTGTTCAGCCAATCACAAAGAGAAACAAGTCTGTTTACATTTACGGGAGCTAATGCTGCCCGCTTCTTATTTACAATGTCACCTGAAAGTGAGAACAGGCATTCCCATGGCACTTTTGTAGCCGGCATTGCAGCATTTATGTGCCAGATATGCTAAAGATTCGTATTCCCCTTCATGCTTCGGCCATCATTCCAGAGGACATGCTTCCATGATGATGATGCTTGTTTAAAAAAAAAATTATTAAATTTGTGACTGAACTCCTTGGAGGAGAATTGCGTGTCTCCTGCTCCATGGTTTTACCCTCATTCTGCCATATATTTCATGTTATAGCAGTCTTGGGTGACAACCCAGCATACGTTGTTTGATTTAAGAACACTTTCACTGCAAATTTATCAAAACACAAAGAAGGTTCCAATACCAGATTTTTAAGACAGCTACAGCATTCAACCCAAGGTTTAAGACTCTGAAGTGCCTTCCAAAGTCTGAGAGGAATGAGGTGTGGACCATGCTTTCAGAAGTCTTAAAAGCGCAACACTCTGATGCGGAAATTACAGAACCCAAACCACCAAAAAAGAAAATCAATCTTCCGCTGCTGGCATCTGACTCAGATGATGAAAAAGAGCATGTGTTGGTCTGCATTGCTTTGGACCATTATTGAGCAGAATCCGTCATCAGCATGGATGCATGTTCTCTGGAACAGTGGTTGAAGCAGCAAGGGACATATCAATCTTTAGTGCATCTGGTACATATTTATCTTGCGGTGCCAGCTACAACAGTGCCATGCAAACGTCTGTTCTCACTTTTAGGTGACATTGTAAACAAGAAGTCGGCAGCATTAGCTCCTAAAAATGTAAAAAAACTCCAAAACTTGTTTGAGCGATTGGCTGAACAAGAAGTAGGACTGGGTGGACTTGTAGACCTTAAAGTTTTACATTGTTTTGTTTTTGAATGCAGCCTTTTTTGTATGTAATTCTACATTTGTAAGTTAAACTTTCATGATAAAGAGATTGCACTACAGTATTTGTATTAAGTGAATTGAAAAATACTATTTCTTTTGTTTTTTACAGTGCAAATATTTGTAATCAAAAAGAAATAAAGTGAACACTGTACACTTTGTATTCTGTGTTGTAATTGAAATCAATATATTTGAAAATATAGAAAACATCAAAATATATTTAAACAAATGGTATTCTATTATTGTTTAACAGCGCAATTAATCGTGTGATTCATTTTTTAAATCTCTTGACAGTCCTATTATTTAGTCCTTATTTATTTCCGCCTCCTCTCTCTTTTTGTTGTTCTCTACCCACAGGCCCGCTGACGGGAAGGACAAAGGGGGCAATTGTCCAAGGGCCAGGGTGATTTAAAATGGCCTGTGGGCCCCCAGCCCTTTTAAATCACCCGGGTGGGCCACAGAGCGCTTAGGCATGCGAGACCACTCCGGGCCCCGCAGGCAATCCCAGAAGTGACATATTCGTCACTTCCACCACTGCCCTCCCCCAGGGCAGCCCTGGCCCTAAGGCCAAGCATTTCTGTCGGCGGGCCTGTCTACCCTCCTGTTCACTTCCTCTTCCTTCTTGCCTTCACGTCTTTTTCCTCCTTCTCTCATTGCTGTTTTTAGTTGCAGTAGTGAGAAAGTTAACTCGATTAAATGAATTTTATACATTATTCTGAAGGCAATGAGATTCACAGTCACTTTTATCACCTTGTGTAATGAGTTCTGAAGTCTGGGCCCTACTGTCAAGAAGCCATCTCCTGCGTTCACAAGCTTCACCCTGGACTTTCACAAGCCTTGACATGGCTGATGCATTCTGGACTAGCTGTTAAAATAAATAAATTAAAAACAACATTCTGATGTGCACTAAATTGCAGTAATCCGCCTCGAAGGTCATGAAGGAATGGAAAAGTGGCCAAGACCAAAGGCTTCAGGCTAATCATAGATCAAAAACAATATTTGTAGTTGTCGCTATGTAGGCACCCAACAGCAACACAGAAATCCAAGAGGACCCCCAGACTGAGGACCAGTTGGGCTATCTGGGGGAGACCCCTCCAAAGGGGAACCAGGTGCCAGAGGACACTACGGCTGTTCTCTGCTTTTTAAGTTTTGTTTTTTATTTAATGGATGATGATGCAAACACTAAATAAACACATATAAATGGGGGGGAAAAAAGCCATACTGGCTGTTTGGGTTACCTGATCTTCTAGCAGCTGCTGCGGATCTAACCATGTCCCTAGACCCAATGGAGCCAGATATTATCCTCACTGTATCTTCCAGCCATCACTAACCCCTTCTTTACCCTGATTTTGTCTCAGCCCACTAGCCTTCATCCACTCCTCAGTCTCAGCCAGTCACTGGGAAAGGCAACTGACATCTCTGTCTAGGTCAGATGAGATGTACATCTAGCATGGATGTTATTAGTACACTGGGTATTGTCACTAACTTCCCAATGGCCCCATATACATGTTAAACAAAAGGAAACATACAAGAGGACCGCATAACTCCACACGGAAGACACTCAGGGAGGACAAGCAATTGTCCCACACTATCCTTTAAGCACTCCCATCAAAAAAGGAACTGAGTCTATCACAAGCAATCCCATCCACTCTGTGGTCACCTCCAGGAAAGTCAGCACCACGTCATGTTCAACAGTATTGAAGGCTGCTGGTAAATCTAACAACACCAATACTTAATCTTCAGCCACATGAAGGACAACAAAAGTGCTATAAGATTACTTTGAATAAATAGGGAAATTATCCAGCTGGAACAAAGTACTGTAATGAATTTTGATCGTATTTAAAGCTTACATTGGGGAAGTCAATAGTCTTATGGGATTCATCTGAATACTGTTTTAGGTCCTAAATGGGACTGCTTGCAATGACAAACCCTGCACTTAGCACTGAGTGTTTTGCAAGATACAGGCTTTAAATATTACTTTAAAAAAATCTTGACATGTTTTGCCAACAGCCATTACTTCCTTTGAATTTTATGTTTGAATTAAAGTATGTGAAAAAAAATAAATTAAGGACTATACCTGCATTTTTTACAATATATCACCAATAAAAAAAGAAAAAAAAACACAGTATTTTAGAACTTTTCAAAGTACTAAATGGATATATTGTACCAAATATTTTACTTTGCAAATTTTGATGTAACTATGAATTTTGAAACATTGACTAAAAGTGTCCCAATACAAGAGGCTGGAAAGATTCATTAGTTAATCAGGCTGAATATTTGACACACATTTTAGTTTTTAAAAATACATGTGAGCCATTTCATTGGCTGTGTTGTAGTTCTTTCCAAGGTAATTTGCTATGATGCTAAAAATGGTGCAGAACATTAGAAATGAGATTTTATTTTGTGATAAAATTAAAAAGCATATAAATTATGGTTGGCAAAATAACCACAGATAACACTAATTTATTTAAATATGTACTCTACAATACAAAGAAATTCATTTCTGAGGACCATATAATAAGATTAAAAGTGCCACTGATTAAAGAAAGTAGCCTTCAATGCATTTCAGGTTTTAGTTGGAGGAAGTTTCCAACATGAAATAGAATTTTGTTAAATGCAAAACATAAGTAAAAGAAAATTAAAGAATTAATTAGGAACAACATGCTGTATTCCTGATCATAGCTAAGAATGCAAATCAGATAAGATAAAAAGGAATTTTATATCAGGTATTGTCTATCACCCACCTCATCTGCCTGCGTGATCACAACTTCTGGGATACTGCTGTTTCTGTCATCTTTTTCATCTGCATGCTGAGCTTCTTCTGTTCTTCCATGAATTGATATATCCGAAGAACCACAGTCTAGCACTTCACCAACATACTCCTCATCTTCTGGAAAGTCAATGCTGATTGAAGTCTCAAAGTCTTCTACAAAGGCTGACAGGGACTCTCTGTTAGCACCATAAGCACTGTCAGAGGTTACCTGAGCCTCATTAAAGGTCTGGTGTCTTAGGATGACAAACTTTGTTCCCTGTTGAACAAAGAAAAGACAAGACAGAAAGGGTCTTTCAATAGGACACCGATTCCCTTTAGCTTGCCATGAACTATATTTTATACATAAAGAATCCTAAGAAAGCATGATGGCTAAGTTGGTGAAATTTCAAAGTGTGTAACTTTTCTCAGGGAAAAGATGCTGCAAAGCAAAGTTATGACACCAACGTTCATCCAATCCATTTTCATGACCTATTTAACAATACACAGAAACCCTTTACAAAAAAATCAGTATATATCCTATAATAATAATTTTGGATATACCTGATCAGCCTCATCAAGTATAACTATCATAATTTCAAATATACTGTGATTAATACCATGAAAATCAGCAAGTTACCCCATAGCTGCCTACTGAAGGGTTTTATGTACCTTCCTCAAAAATATCTAGTGCTGGCCCCCATTAGTGAAAGGACACTGAACTCAATGGATCTTTGACATTTGATCCAGTAAATGAATTATCTTGTCTGTCTAGCAAGGAATGTTGATATAATATTGATATTATACTGCTACAATGCTAATAAGAGGAGTGTTTATATACAGAATTTTACACTGCCACAATTTCTTTTTCTGAATGCTTCCCCTCCCCCCCCAAAAAATTATGTTCACTGGAGCACTGTTCTCCCTCCTCCCCCGTATATTTTAGTGTGCTGTATCCTGAGAATCTTTAGGTTCCCACTTTGAGTAGTTTCTAATTTAAAATGCACAGCACACCCCCACATACCTTGAAAAAAAACAATCTATTGTGGTACATGTGGGTGCAAGCACAGCATTCATTGTTTCAAGTTACACAGTAATGCATCCTGTACATCAGAGATTGTAATCTGGCCCTTTAATTAGAAAGAGAAATTATTTCATTTGAATCGCTACTTGCTAATTGTTTCTACTTCTGGCCTTTTAAAAAATAACTTGACATTATTTTTAAAAACTGGCAGAGTATGAATATCCAGATGACACAGGACATAATTATAACAAAAGGGAAATGTTCTGTGACTAAAATGACATAATGTTGATTTCCACACAAAGCAGGGTTTCAAGAGCTTTGAGAAAAGGAAGAAGGGTCCATACACAATCCTAGAACTTCACTTTAATGAAGTTATGCAATGAACTTACATTAATTTTATTATGTATACCAGTTAAAGTCATTCAGGTGATCACATGCTGACTGCGTAACACACAAGTGTATGGCTATATTCACGAAACAGCTCAGTCTTTGGGAAACCGCAGAGTCGATTCCAGAAACCACAACACACACTGCTATGAGAGTCTTATCTCAAGACATGTGCCAGATGCTAGCTATTCTGATGCTTTGCCAATTTATACCAGCTGAGGATCTGCCCCAACGTCGACTACAGAAGTTGTTTACAAATCTGTTTAAAACCTGCGTACTGGATAAATGTTCCTTTTTTCTCCCCCACATTGACAATTGGCCTCATAGTTATTATCTTGGACTCCCAAGAATGGTATCAACCTAGGTATATTCAAGATATTACATCTGCACAGTATTTCATCAGGGTGCTGCACCTGTCTACTGTGTATCGATCAACAGATGCTCAGACAGACACCACAAAAGTCAACTAATTGCATACTTTTACAATCACAGATGTAGATTGGTTTCTGCCAGTCAGATGGAACGCTTGAGCCATACAACAGATACCAGAGAACAAGCTCTGCCTTAACTGGGTTATATAATGCACTCGTTGCATGCCATGATTTCCTCATATGGAATGCAATACATCAGGCATAGTCAAGAGTTTATCTGTAATTGCCTCATCTTCTAGTAGCCTTTGTACTACTGCTCATGAGCTAACAGAGATTGCCCTTTTAAACTCAAGTACAAGATGGCTGTTTTTGGAGATGGAAGTCATGAGTTCTGGTCCCTGTGCTATATATAGTTTATTCAGCGTGTGGCAGCAAGTTAAAATCTGTGTTTTCTATATGTTTTATAAGACACTTGTCTCAAGGAGCCCTTCCGGAACATCAAAGCTAAAACAAAGCCAGTTAAGCACCTTTCTCTCTGCTCAGTGCCCCACTTAGCCAGGCTCAAGGGACTATTTCAGTGTGGAATAAGTTTTAAATGATCCATTTTAAAATTATTTTCTCCATCTGTTTTATCTTCTTGGTACTTCCCAGACCACTGTAGATATCCCTAAAGGCATTATTCTTTAACATCAAGTGCCATGGGGAATATTTGCAGTTTTTAATAAATAAAATCTGAATCCGAATACTACCCACACAGACCAAATAAAATGAAAATAAATTCTTCGCTTTTACTGAGGGGTTTTCATCCATAGGTCTTAAAGGGGAAAGTAATTATTGTCCCCATTTTACAGGTAGGGAAATGGAGGCACAGAGAGGTGAAGCGACATGGCTACAGTCACCCAGGCCAGTCGTAGAGGCAAAGAATAGAATTATCCTGACTCCCACTCCAGTCCTCTGTCCACTAAATCATGCTGCCCCTTCCTTTTGCCATGTGTCATTCACAATTATCAACTCCAAAGCAGGAAGTCTCAAAATGATATCACAGAAGAGAAAAAAAACAAATATGATGCCAGTTCGTTAAAACTTCTCTCAGCTGAGTGATCTTCCTAGCCTGGTTAGTGGGGCCTTTGGATTCTTAAGTATGGCTTTTGCTTAGCTTTAATATATTCTCCCCATGCAAGATCCATTTGTGGGTCTCAGAACATCCTAATTCAGAGTGGAAAAATTTAGCAGCTGGTTCAGTATTTGAGTAGCCCCTAATTCATGGAATGTAATCAATAGAAGCTTGATACAAGTGTAACAGTAGTAATGAGGTGGCCACTCACTGGAGACAAACTGCACATACCCCGTCCTAGCTCGTGAAACCAGTCTAGCTACAGCACCCAGCCTGTGTGAGATAACTGACCCACCCACACAAAGAGCATAACCCCGCTATCTTCTTTGGTGCCAGGAGAGAGGAAAAGGGGGACTAAAACTATGGCATTGTGCCATTTCCTTTTAAAGGAACGTGGGGTCTATCCCCAGAAAATTTGTTAAGACAAATAAAACACGAATGACTGTATTGCTGGATTTGACCACCAGCTCAGAACTAATTTTTTTTTTTTTTTTTTTTTTTTAAAAAGAACACACGACAAGGGTGGCTTCAATGAACAGTACGATCAATCAATTTCCCTTGATATTTGGGAGGGTTTTTTTCCCCCCACTCTAGACAGATTAGCCACATTAATATAAGAGGGTAGAAAACATTATTCTATCCCTGTGCTTGATGTCCTGTGCATCCCCCTCCAGTAAACAGCAGCATCATCCCACCTATATTTTTCGACTGAAAGTAAATCAGTATTTGAAACCGACTCAAATATACAGAAAAGTGCCCTCTAATGACAAGCCATTCATTCTGTGCCGTGTTTCCATATAAACATTTATTAGAAATACAAATTGTAGTGGGTCCCTCAGAAATACAGAATAGTGCTACCTAAATTCCATGCTTGCCAAAAAGCACAGGATCGTATTATTTACACGGATTCCAAAAATGTAATCTGTTTTGATGGGTGAATTTCCTGTTAAATACTGGCAAATCATACACCCTTACATCTATGTGAATGATTCCATTTGCTGTCAGTTGTGTAATATGGGCAACTTTGTTACTAGCCAAGCGTAAAAGACAGTGGAAAAAAATTCTGCACACCAAGTGTGACATTGCACTGTAGAAGTAAGCATTAAATTAGAGTGAGAGGTTATAAGTCTGACAGAAACCTGATCTGTATTCCCTAATTATCGAGTCTCACTTTCACAAAACTGACACAAATGTTAAGCCAAATTAAATGTTGTTTAATTAACTATCATATACAAGACTTCAAAGCACAATGTCTACATGTTATTTAGCAAAGTAACGGAAACCCAAGGACTTGTGAATTATCAGTCAACACAAACTGCCATCTCAGCTAACTGCTGCAAGGTTAAGCCATTTCTTTTTCACGCATCTATCCTTTTAGTGCACTGCTTGTAATATTTACAGAAACAGGCAACATGGTAAACAGTTTCACACAATGAGGTGTGAGAGTTGATAGGGCACTATTCAATAGCTTTGAACTCCCCTGATGAGCTGCCAAAAATCGTTATGAATGGCCCAGCTGATAGACTGATGACTGATAAAAGAAAAAACAAACAGCACTGGTAATTCATGAAAAAGCATACACTGCCATGACAACTAAAAGTGCAGAGTGACAGCTCTTAAGGTAAATGGGATTCTGGGAGCTTCTCTCATTATTTTTTGATTCAGCATTAAATATTTTCAGACCTACTAATTCTTTTAGTGTTAGGAGGAAAACGGGATTTATGATACTATTTATTTCACTTTAATTTGGTAAAATGAAACTATCACTCTGTGTTTTGAATACAAAATTATTTCTGTTATAAAGTGCTAATTGTTGTAGGGCTGATCCTTTAAGGGCTAAAGTCTTCCTGTGACTTCGATGGGACTTAAGGTGCTCAGCACTTTGCAAGATCAGGCTCATTCACTGGAAATTAAAGCGTCAATGACGCTCAAAAAGTTGAACCCTGGGCAGTGAGTGACCAGACAGACCACTTCTGCAATGCACTATAGGACAACAGCAGGAGTAGTATTAATTAAATACAAGTTGTGTTACTCCAACAGTGGGATGTGCATCGACATTGGTCACCCAACTGATGGAGCCAAAGCCAACGGAGATTTTATCTAACTTGGAACTTGCATTGATTAATGGTCAGAGAAACATGACCTGGAGCAAATTTGTGCATGGGCACAAATGTATTTTACATTGATGGAAGGATGCATCCACTGATGTCTCTAACACGGAATAGGCCCTACAATCAGACTCCACATGGGCACAGGGATCTGCCTGCATCCGATCTGGATGCATCCAATGAAGTGAGCTGTAGCTCACGAAAGCTTATGCTCAAATAAATTGGTTAGTCTCTAAGGTGCCTAAGTACTCCTTTTGTTTTTGCGAATGCAGACTAACATGGCTGCTACTGTGAACCTAATATTAAAATAATTCAATAGACAAAGCACGGGAAACAAAATTTCAGATGATCTATTTCCAAACCCTGTTTAATGGACGACACTGGCCATAATCATTAACACTCTGAGTCTCCTCACTGCTTACATGCCCTGCGCCGCCCCCCTCCCCCCAAAAAAACCTATCACAGTAGGAAGGGCACATTTTCTAAAAAAGCATTATGCAAGTGATGTGTGAACAAAGCCATATATTAACATAATTTTCCCTAATTGTTTTACAGCTGTTAAATGGACAATATAAAGGGCACTAATATTAGCAGCCCTTGACTCTTACTGTATCCACTCTAAGATTTCAAATATCTCAATTATTGAAAATGGAACTTAGCATACAAGTTGAAGTCAAACATTCATGCTCCTTTTCCATTACCTCCCCCCAGGCCAAAACACAGAGACAAGCTCAGAAGGGCTCATTCTATCATCTTCCCCTTCTATCTTTGTCTCGTAGTAACCCAGACTGCTGGAGGTCTGTGTTTAAAAAGAAAACTTTAAACTGTTTAAACAGTTTGTAAATCTTTTAGGGCCTGATCACATCCCACTGAAGTCAGTGGAAACCCTTCCATTGTTTTCAACGGGTTTAGATCTTTCTCCATTCACACTGGCCATATAACCATAGTTTAAACTATGTCAACCCTGAAATGTTTGAAAATGATTCTGCAGACAGTTTCTATGCTGGGGAGGGGACCCAAAACCTAACTACATGATGGAAACCTACTGTGTTATAGGACTCAAAAAAGCCCTCAGGCTGGTCTCATGAATTCTGCAAGAATTAACCATTAACAAAAAATAATTTTAAAAACCCTGGGCTGGGAACTGACAGTCACCTTGCAACCAGGTCCTGCATAGCTTTTCACAGTGACAATTTCTTATTTCCATTAAAAGTGATCTGAGGCCTGGTCTACACCTAATACATAGGTTGACGGAGCTATGGGATGGGAGAAATTCGCAATCCTGAGAGATGTAGTTAAGCTGACCTAAGCCCCGGTATAGGCTACGTCTACATTACAAGCTCTACAGCAACGCCGCTGTAGCATAGATTTAGCATAGAAGGGGGTTTTCTGTTGCTTCAGTGAATCCAGGCCCTCACGAGGTGATAGCTAGTTCGATGGAAGAACTCTTCTATGGACCTAGCAGTTGCTATTCCAGGGCTTAGGTCACCTAGTTACCAGCTTTCGAGGGATAACTATGGCTCCTTCCATCACTGTAGCAACGCTACACCAGCATGGCTGCAGTTCTTCAGCTGTGCTATTGCAGTGCTTATAGGGTAGACATAGCCGGAGACTCAGGGAGGGAGCCAGCCAGCCTACCCTAGAAAAACGTCCCAGAGTAGCACAGTGTCAACCTCAAATGCCCCGTCTCTCCTCCAGCAAGGTTGGCTCCAGGGCCAAAATCCTAACACCCTTATTAGAACGTGTGCTAGGATCCCACCAGTAACTGTGTACTGGTTAGTCTCTTAGTACATAGAGTTGGAAGGAAATACAGCTGAGTGCAGAATATTTAAAGAAGGGGGCAGCTGGCACAGTACTCCGCCTAAGGGAATGTTCTACCCCACCATGGTCCAAAACAGTCTCAAACTTGCTGTTCTTCCAGTCAGGTTGCAAAGGCCATGTGTTGGAATGGGTGCTGGTAGCAGAGTGGAGATCAGATTTCTGTCCAATGGGCAAGTGCACCCTCCTCAGCTGTCTGAGTCATATGACTGGTGATGACATTATGTGCAGTAGGGAGGAGCAAAAAGAGAAGAGCTCCTGCTTTGTGTGGTTTGGTTTTGTAGCTCCTACATGTCAAGGAGGCCTCGAGCTATGGAAGAAGCCTTTAGTGAGAAGAACTTGTCTTGAAATATTTTTTTTTTAAACTGTATGCGTACACGCAGGAGTGCATACATAAACGTAGAGAAACAGAGGGAAGGAGTAGGTGCCCATTTTCTGGAGAAGAGTGATGCGGGTGAGATAGATAGTGTAGGAAATAAAGAATCACTTACAAAACAAAAGCCAAACCAAACCACACCACCCTCCCGTATGCTATCACACTAAGTAGTTCAAATATTCAGGACCCAGGTATCAGGCAGGTCTCTACCTTGCCCTCACTTGTACGTGTATGCGCATGTGCACACAGCCACTCAGACTTTGGGGAGGCCAACACGTCTGTGATCTTTAATCTGAACCCACAAAACCCATTGAGATGAATTCGTTTTGCAGATGTAAATTGTACATGCTTGGTTATGCATTCGAGTTGTTCAGGAGCACATCATAAATGTTTAACACATAATGAAATTATGCATTCCAGGTGTGGGCAAAACGTAAGCCACAATGTGAAAGTCAGGCCCACAGTCTGCAGGTAAGGCCTCCTGTATGGTATATATACACACCATGAGATAATAGGCAGCGGATTATGCCTTTCAGTAGCATCTGATAGGTATGACTACATACAATTTACTTATTGATTCACCTTCCCCATTGAAGTCTCTTTTGTGCATACGTTACATATTCAACAAAGTAAATGGTGTTTTGGGATTGCTACAGCAGGACGTCAAAAACATGACGACATAGGCAGACTGACCACCCAGGAAGAGTAAAAAAAAAAAGACAAACCTGTTATGAAATGCTCTTGTGTAGTATGTGTGATAGCAAAGACAGCCGGTCTGAAAATCTCCCATTTATTCTAATATTTTATAAATACACAGCCACATGGAAGTGTCACATACAGCCTTGCAAATTGCACATCCGATAATCTACAAATATATTTGTGAAAAGGCACACATTTAATAAAAAAGAAAATCTGAGAAGTCCTTTACTATCTGCAGTTATATTCCAAAGCCTTCCAGAGGTGAAGAACTACTATGGTTATTTAGCCACTTAGGTTATTTTATTCGTAAGAGACAGAGAAAGATTCTGTCCAGCAAACAGCCTTCCTTATGCAAGCATCTGATGACTAAAACACGTTTTCTTCTTAAGATAACAAACAAATAAGGTAGTGTCAATAGCTCTCTGCTCCTTCACAGCATGACTATCTTGGATTTCACATCAAAATGGTAACACTGTTGTGACATGTTCACATCCATGGAACTGATTTACAGAAGGAGCCAATGACAAAGTTTAAAGAAGGCTGTGGAATGGTCCCCAATATAGGTGACTTTTCCAGCCATGTGATACTGCAAATGGGAGATAAATTATATAGGAGTGCAAACTTCTCTCCAACTGACCATATGATCACACCACTTTTAACCTTATCCTTCCTGCCTCCTAAACCCTCTCTGTATTGTTGTCTGCACCTGTTCATTTCTGAATCCTGAAAACACATTACAGCCAGAATCAGACTAAGATTTTCAGGGCAGTGACTCCAATTTTTTGTTGTTGTTTTAGAAAACTGACATGCACATATAACATGCAATCACAATAGCAGCTCCTAATGGTAAAAAAACCAACCTGATTTTTTTTTTTTAAGAAAGGCTTTTAAAATTTTCTCTACTTTGTTTTACTTACAACTTCCCTAAAGTATAATTTGCACATCTGGGCACCTTGTACCTCGCTCACAAAAGATGGTGGTTTCTCCCTGCTATTACATCGGTGCTGAGAAGAAGAATCTCATATTACCCAAGTTTACTTCCTTCTACAACTGTCAAACAGTACAATTATTAGAATTCTATGAAGTTTTATTGCAATTTAAAGACTTAGCTGAATTTGCCAAAATAAGTGAGAATACATTTCATTTCATCATGAATTATCTTGGCTTTGTTACTTCCTAATTCATAAGTGCCATTAATCTGTGACAAATCGTACTAACTGGCACTGATTCGGGAGGTCTCCCGTACGTTGTTCTGACTCATCGGGCAGTGAGCAACAGAAAACAGGTGTTTTAAACAGACAGCACATTGTACCTGTGCTCTATGGTTTTTATTGAGTACCGACAGATTTCCATGAGATGATAAAAGTTTAAAAACAAGAACCTTAAAGTCTGAAGTGGCCCCCATTACTGGAGCAACAGCTTTGCCCCTTGTGCATTACTGCCATACTTGGAATAATCTGAGGCACATGAGTTGACAGCCCCCTCTGGGCATAAACTTCAGAGGCCTCAGAGCATGGAACTAAGAGCGAGAAGTGCTTCTAACTCTATTTCACATCCCTTGCTGGTTCACCAAAGCCCTGTGTGATGATCCTCAGGAACCACTCCAAGATATACCTGTTCTCTCAGGCTTTTCTCATGAGAGGGGTGGAGGAATGCTGACAGACTGGAAGATTACATTTGGGGTAGAGCCTGGGTTTATGTTATGTTGTGCTCCTGAAGATAAAAAATTAACAACACTGTCAATTATTATACATGCTTCCCACACCCTTGATCTGCCTTGTCCAAACCTGCAACATCACTGCAATTCCAGTCCTGGCCTCTCTTATACCAAGAGGCTGATGTTCACTCCTAGTTATTTGTCATCTTGTTATATGAACAAGTAGAGGTGACCACTAACCCCTGTTTTCTCTCATGACCTACTCCAGAATTTGCACCCATACTTTCATCCAGTGCTACCCAGCCCACGATCTATCTTGTTAGCGCATTTAGTATACATGTTAAAAGCAGTTACAGAACATTCGATTTGCAACCTGCCATGTCTCATTTGTGTGATGTAGCCATTGCAATAAAACACTTTTGACATATTACACCGGCCTACGACATGATGCCAATGGAAAATGACATGCCACAACACAATGAATATGATAACATTTAAAAGCTACACATACCTGAATAACGAATATCTACCAACAGTTCTAAAATAGGTCAGAAAAAGATAGGGGTACCCAGCATGGTTTGAAAAGCACTTCTCTTGCCAGCATCTTCCTGAAAATGCTTCAAGCCAGCGTAGAGTGCACGAGATAATGCTGAGGTGCTCTCTCAATCCATCTTCTACAGAGCTATTACTTAAAAACTTAAGAAATTCTATCCTATATAGATTCTTATACTTCCCTCATCACTTAAGTACCCTAGTACCCTCCACTAGTGCATGTGACTAATACTGGACACGTGCTGTTTGTTCTTGCTCACATCCTACCCCAATAGGAGAGCTGAGTGTGCTGGGTCATGTTGTCTCTTGTTGTTTTATTTTAATGTATGCACTGCTGTGCATTTAATTCAGAAGAGGCAGGTTGAAGAAGTGCATCTTGGACTTGGAGCAGAAGGTGAGGAGGCTTTTGCTTGGCCTTTGCTCCTCAGTCTTGGACCAGCCACTGGAAAACTGTCTCATGCACAGGTGACCTTTACCCTTATGATAGAAAGTTCCATTGTGCCTGAGAAGCCAAGATGACCAAAGTCCTTGTCTCAGAGCTTTAGGTGATCTAGATATCCTAGGTCATGGCCACAGAAGTTGTACTTGACTTAATGAGTATTAATATACAAATATACAGCACCTGCCATCTGAGGAGCTGAAAGCACTTTACAAACATTAATGAATTAAGTGTCCAGCACTCCTGTGAGACAGGGAAACAAGGGCAGAGAGAGGTTAAGTGATCGTCCAAGGCCACAAAATAAATATGTAAAAGTGAAACTCAGATCTCCTGACTTCCAGCCATGCACATTAGACACAAGGTCATCATCTCTAATTCATTCATGCCAGGCCTGACGCCTAGAAGTAGCCTATGGGATATGGCAAATTTGGTGCACTATCTCAGATCGTCCTCAGGCTCCCAGCAGCCCACCAAGCAGGTAAGCTAGCAGGAAGCCAGGCAGGGGTTCTCCTGAAAGCTGTCTGGGTTACAGTGACATTTCTTCAAAATTAACATGGTCCCTCAGAACAGTCTGATTTTGAAGAATCAGTAGATTCCAATGAAAAAAAATGTTTTGTCATAATTAAAAGCCCTTGCTGAAAGTTAGCTGTATTAAGCTGTGTAATAGTCTCCCACTGGAAATGGTAGAAACCCCACTGCTGCCTGGGAGTCCTTTAAACCAGACAAGACCGAACAATTATTTTCAGTGTCCAAGCTGAGACAGATAATTTCTCATCTGTAAATGGCATTTCTCCAATCAGATTTTTTCCCCCTTACAACACACACACACACACACACACACACAAGCAGCTAATGGACTAGAATTTTAAGCACCAACACAGGTTGCCTTGAGGGGCCTGTTAGCCTCCCCGTGCACACACTCAAGCACTTACTGTAAAGAGATACATGCTCACAGGGTGGGAGGTGAGACACACCTGCTTGGCACAAAATTGGCTAGAGAAATAAAGGAGACCCACATAAGGTTATGTGAAAACACTTTTGTTCAGAAAGTGCATCCAGGGTGTTGTGTGTAACCCAGTCAGATACATTTGTTTTTAAATATTTTTATCACCACCATATATTAAATTGGAAATATTTTCAGTGATCCATGTTTTCATTCAGTCACCTTTTACATAGAAATGTCAATACTTCACTGCAAAAAGGTGATTTAAGATTTAAATTTCAGTTTGGAAATGTAAAAAAATAAAACAAAATACAGCTGTGACTTCCTGCTAGGACAAGGACACTGGAAGCTCAACTAACAAAATAAGAGGGAAGACGCCTGTTTAATCTGTTTCTTGGCAAGTCTGAATGTTCAAGAATCATGCAGAAACACAGAACTATCTACAAAGCTTATTTCAGCTGAAGCTGGTAAGTGTCATGTGCACTATGAATTGTACTGCTCTCTGCAGTGTATAAAAGGCATATTTTGGGGACTCCCGGAATCTGCCAGACAAAAAAAGTCAGAGTAAATTGATCTAGCCAGCAGTTCTACAAAATCTTAGGGATCCAGCTGCAACATTACATCCCACAGAATTCTTAGGGTCCTGTTACACAAAAGAGCTAAGAGGTTGTGCAGTTTGAGATGCTATATTGTTCATTACTTTCCCAAAACTTGAAATAGTTTTAAAATGAAGTTTTGCCAACAAACATTTTTTGGTGGGCGAGGGGAGGAGGAGAAGAAATCACATTGTGGTATTTTTGTTTGTCAAAATACAACTTAAAATTGGCCATTGTGCATTTTTTTAAAACTCCTTTTCACCAGAAAGGTTAACCATGCCCATTATCCTCCAAACGTAAGGACTTTTCAAGCCCAAATAACACTCAGACAAAACAAAATCTTTAATGGGCGAGACAGTGTGTTCTCCTGCATGTGTAATTCACTCCCAGAGAAACCAAAGAAAGGAAAATGTATAAAACAATGGGAATTTCCCACCATGATGGTCTTGTACATTTCAGGGGTCAAAAATCAACATATGAACTGTTGAGCCACAACATGGTATGGTATGCATGGAGTTTTGGCATTAAATAAGAATTTTTGTTTAGCTTATTCAAAAAGCTATGCCATGGCTTCTCTCAATTTCTGTTGAATTTTATGCTTTGTGGTTATTTAGAGCCAAAGAAACAGTTTGAAAGGTCAGTGCAATTCTTCAGAACTGCAACATGTTTTAGAAACTTATTTTTTGTTTTGTTTTACAGAGTTTATTGCTTCTTCCAAAAGGTTCCAAGATGATATCCCTGGAGAATGAAGTCCTCTAGTTAGCCACAGAATAGATACAGGTCAGGAAGCAGCAGTCCAAGTTCCCACAGTGACCTGGTTGTGCAACCCAACTCTGACCTAGGATGAGATGGTAGTTCAGTCACTATGCCAATTCAGTCTTTGATGAGATGGCCAACAAGAGAGAATTCTATGAAACACTTAATGTAGGACAATGTGTGATGTTTAAACTCCCTAGCTGCAATAGAGCCCAAGTCATCAATCTACTTCAAATGTGGCTTACCTGCTCAAGAAACTTGACCATTAAGTTGGGAAATATTCTGAAACAAAACCCATGTACCTCTAGAGCACCCTAGGCCATTGTCATGTGACCAAATGGGAAGGTGGGAAAATGCCGTAATTTCTCTGTGCAAATAATGCTAGCTGCTGAAGGCCAAGCACAATGCAGAACTTGAACTGATGATCACAAATGATCGTATGTAAGAGAAAATTTAGTCACTTTGATTGTAAAGAGGTGCCCTGCTTAAAACTGCAGCTTGTATGATGAGGCTCATGGGGATAACTGCACCCAAAAGTTGGAGGCATCACACACAAAACCGTTGAAGGGTGTCACCCAACTTCAGAGATAAAAGGCTTGTAATTGATCCAGGCAGAATAACGGTGGGGAAATAAATGGAATTCTTTATCCGGGAAGTATTCAGTCTGTATGGTGAAATGGTTCTTTAAAAGCAGAGAGGGTCCATTTCATGGTCATGCTAAAGCTTCACCTAAGAACTGACAACGTATATATTTTAAAATATCTCAGCTAAACATACCCAAACACTTTACAAGGCAGATCAGGATCATCATCTCCATTTTACAGATAGGAAATGTGCAGGGTAAATTCTTAGAGGTACCTGCATGGCCAGCCCCCCACCAAAAGGCTTCCTCCCCCCTGTACACACCAAAAAATCCCCATTTGTGGCAGAGGATTGAGTCCTGCTGTTGTGAAACTGCCTCAAATACTTAGGAGTTTCCCTGAAATCCAGGAGTGTCCTTGTCTATAGAATCTGTCCCTAGCAGTTTTACAAAAGCTCACGTTCTGTCCAAGTTTCTGAAATCCCACGTGAACTCTAAGTAGCTGAGAGCACTGGCACTTCAAGATCCACCCCATGAGTCCTGTCACATTACCACCCTGTCCTCATCCTCCCTTCATAAGAGTCCTTGAACCAGCCTACCTCAACATATAGAGTCAAATCCACATGGAGTCAGAAGCTCATTTGGATTCTGGGCAGCGTTGCAAGGGTGATATCCTGGTCAACTGGCTGTACTTCTCCTAGGAAATCTCTAGTCTAATTTGAAGGTTTTAGTGTGTTACTAAATTGTTTGGGGGTGGGGGCGGGGGGGAAGAACACCAGATTGCATTTAATTTATAAAAATAAAATGTACTACAGGATGTTTTTACATAATCTCTCTTCCCATTCTGTAGGATGGAATACATTCCTGAAGATACACTGCGAAAGGAAGCCTTTGCTATCCCATACTTTGTGCTATGGGAACTTGAAAATTCAGCCACCGATATCGAGGGTATCAGTCAGTAGAACTCACGGTGGTAGCCTGTGTTAGGAACATAGGTCCATTGAGGAACTTGACTGAGTCCCCATTTATTCCAAAAAAGTCAAACACCCAGCAGATGCTAACAGCATTATCTGTACCTTGGCTTCACTAGAACTGGCATCTCTGACTGAGAAAGAGATATTGAACCAATAACCCCAATTTGCAGAGACATCTCACCCATTTAGTTGTGTTTTGTTTTTAATTCAAATTGGTTTCAGGATTTTACACTCACCCACTGCAAAGTGAAGCAACAAATGGGTAATCCCACAAGTTTACTAAATTGCCATGCTATAAAGCTTTTGTAGTGCTGTATGGGTCAAAGTTCTACTAAATTGTGCTCTTTGTAAAGCAAAACCACTATCATACAAGTTTGAATCTTTTAGTGCAGGCTTTTCATCAACCCATAATGCTGCCCAGGCTGAGCAATCTATGCATTTTACAAAATCTGTGTATAGGTTAAGGCTATGTAATGATCATTGTCTCTTGAAAATGCTACTTACCAGCATGCTTCATTGCCCTTTAGTTTATATTGATTTAACATAGTTCACTGGGTTATAGATAATTGTGTGCAAAACATTTTGTGCCATGTTAATAAAAGGTGAAGAAGTCAGTTTTGAGAAAGCATGAGAGAAGTCCAGTAAGTACCTGTCAGTCTCCTTGGAATCATTCCTAGAAATAATAATTAGCACTTTAGACTTCAGTATGAAGCGAATGGTAACTTTAAACTACAACAGGACCTTTTCCAAACCTGTAGCCTTTTTTTTTTTTTTTTTTTTTTTTTTTTGGTAAGGCCTTATGTTTAGTTAGGCAATTTTCTAAAATATGTTCATCATCTGAATAAGACTAAGGTGGGTGTCTCCTTTGTGAGCCTATCATGAAAACTGCACCAGGTGGCTAATCTTCCTTTTGGAGCTTGAACCCCGCCAAAGTATCCACCAGAGTCTGAACAGATGTTTAGGCACTCATTGACCAATTCATTTCAGTCACATACACGATGAGAAAGGTAAGATTAAGAGACTAATAAACCTCCACACAAAAAATTAAAAAATGGAAAGCTGAAATAGAAATTATCCCCTTCATTCACCCATTATAGGCTAGGCAGAGTAATGCAAGTTGATGTTTTCCAAACATTACGTTTATGTTTGGAAGTCCTTGCAAGTTATTAGGGCAACACAGGTCAGTCCAATATCTGGGTTCTCCGTACAAAACATTTTTTCTGGTCTAGTTACCCTATTTATAAAAAATTGTCAGCATTAAAAGCAAAGTTAAAGCCAATTTCAAAAGATCTAGTTCTGCAAACACTACCAGATATGGTACGTTACCAAAATAGTCCCAGTGCTATAGGACACACAATATTAATAAACTAAACAGAGAATAACTTAGTTCCATGCAAAGTATTTAAAATCTGTGTTATATCTTTGGTTACAGAAAGTTACTGTAATTCAAAATAACCATTTTTCTAAATAGAACCTAGATTTTAAGGCAGTATTTTTTGCTGAAGATAGCTACAGTGATTGGCTTATACTGAACCATACACCACCTTTGAGGTTAAAAACATACACTAAACACACAAAACTTACATGTGTTTGCATTTTTATAAACACAAAAAATGGAGTGTTCAGGGCTGCTTTCCATCGCTGGTGTCCCCTGTGGCTAAGCAAACATTATGGAGTCTGCCTCGGTTTCTCCTTGGTTCAGCCAAGGAGTTTAGCCCCATCTGCTAGTTCCTCGTTTTGACTCTAGCCTTTCACCTCAGTTGTTAATAGGCTCTCCCTTCTTGGGGCAGCAATGAGTCTAGTGAGGCAGGCAGCCAGTAAAGGGGGTTCAAACAGCTGTGCTCTGCAGGCTTTGATAGCCCCTTTGCTGGGGCTGGTAATGGAACCCAGACCCACTCATTCCACTGGCTTCCAGTCCAGGGACTCTTTATGAAGCAGGTGGAATCAGTTTCTGCCAATCCCTGACTACTTCCTACTACACTTCTCTAGCAGGCTGTTTTTCAGACTCTAACTCCGTGACCCTTTTCCTCTGGAGGGCCAGCAACCTGGGTGATTTCCCAGCACTCCATTGCTGAAGGACCTTACTCTCAGCAGTTCTCCAGCCTCTTAGCAGTCCCACCTGACCTCCCTTCTGATCTGCAGTCTTTGTATCTCCCCAGCTGTGACAGGGCCACTAATCAGCCCCAACTGAGCAGGCAGCTCCTCTCCCTGTTAACCCTTCAGCAGCTGATACCACCTTGGGACTGTCTACCCAATGACAGTATCATTTAAAAATGGCCTTGATCAAGAAGAGGCATTTTGTACCTGCTTTTAATACTTGTTTTAGCCCCACTTCTCAGGAGGGCACTAACTGAGTACTCTTCAAATGCCCCAGGGAGTTTCGAGGCCATGCTCTGGAACACTTCTATCCACAGAGAGAATCCCTTCAAAGACCTCTACGGAGGGGTCACGGGTTATAACAATCAGGTTAACATTGAAATAGGATGTGGATTTAGACAGCACAAAGAGTACCCTATGACAACACAATCAATTGCCTTCATTGTCTAACAGTTTGACTCCCAGTTTCTTCTCTGACAGCCTGGGTCTCCTTCCCTGCCCTGCCACCGACGCACTGTGTAATCCGTGGGTCATTCAAACTATGTGCCTCAGTTTCCCCATGTATATAATGATTAGAATGCCTATCCATCACTATAAAGTGCCAAGAGATGCGTGGTTGAAAGGCGTTACTCACGTGCAAAGTATTATTTATGCATTGCCACCTGTGACACTCAAATACAAACTGCAAAGAGGATTATTGCATTTACCAACTAAATGCAAATTTGAACCTATGGTATATCAGCCTGTCTGCGGTTTTCTGTGCTCCCATGGAACAGAGGAAAAAATTGCTAAAATGTGCACTTAAGTTTTCTTGTACTTTACAAATGCTTCATCTGTTTTGAAATTACTAAGGTAAACTTGTTAAAAAAAATGGTTACATGCTTTGTGGAAAAAACAGTGATCTTCCCTCCTGTGAAACTTTATAAAATGTATCTCCTACCAGTTTTACTCCAAATTTATTAAATATGTTTCAAAAAACAACCCCCCACCGCCAAAGAAAAGTTTAACCACCAATATTAAACCTTTTAGAGAACATTATTTTAAGTAGGGGCACAGTAATTGCTTGGATCTGAAGTTCTTCTCTGCAGCACTATAGAATACAAAAGAGCAGGGGGGTGACAAGCACCAGTCCTATTCAAGTGTAGTCTAATCTTTGGGGGAGTGAAACATCTAGTAAATAAGGCAGAGACAAACACATATAACATCTAGGTGAGAAGATTGTTAAGAGAGAAAATTACCTGTGTATATATAAAGTCTGCTGCAGTTTCCACGATATGCATCTGATGAAGTGAGCTGTAGCTCACGAAAGCTTATGCTCTAATAAATTGGTTAGTCTCTAAGGTGCCACAAGTACTCCTTTTCTTTTTGCGAATACAGACTAACACGGCTGTTACTCTGAAACCAACAAAAGTAAGTCACCAGTCTCTTCAGCCTCCTTCCTTTTGTATTTTACCCTCTGTGATGGTGATAAATTGTCAAAACTAGCCAAACCACAAATTTCAAAAGTCACAAACAAGGGCCTCTCCCTCCCATATACAAAGCCACACCAGGCTACATTTTGAACTAGCATTTAGGTCATTTTAATTTGCCTCACATTAGGCCACCACCAGAACATTATTATGCATTAATTACCAAGCTGAATTTAACTAATCCACTGAAGTGCCACAGATTACAATAAACTGAAAAAATAATAGCTTAAAGAGGGGCATTAAGTCAGGCATGCAAAATTTTCAAAAGAGCCTCAGTGACTTTGGAGGTTAAGTCCCATTTTCAAGAGAGATTCAAGATTGGTTCACTCTCGGAACTTTTGCCAGTATCACTAAAGAGTATGATTATTATTGTTTTTTTTTTTTTTTTTTAAAAAACAGTTTTGCCCATATAATCTGAATCTACACGAGAAGGGTTTGCCAGTATATCCAGCAACCCCTTTCTAGCACAGACAAGACCCTGGTAACATAGAAGCCTAAATCCCAAAAGTGAAATTTTGAAAATGGGACTTCAACACTTTGAAAATTTTACCCCTGGTCAATATCAAACATGCAACTGCAGGATGCAGATCTAGTGCAGGAAGTACAAATGTTGGTCTGAGTTGGACATTGTGGGACGTATTTCAGACATTTAATCTATGTATTCTTTTCTGAAAGGGAAACTTCAGATTCATGGATTATTTTAAATCGGTGAACTATAATGAAAATGTTAAAAATAAATCCTACATTAGGCACAAGAGGCTGTCAAATATGACTATTCTAGACTGGCAACAAATGAGACTAGCACCCCTGGAAAACTTTCATAACTGTGGAGATAATCCAATCTCTAATGCAAATGGTGCTGCTAACACATGTTGTCTCCCATGAGTGTGTGATGGTGATTGCCGCTGATTCACATGAACCCACTTCAGAAAAGGAAATACCCTGATAAATCTACAGAGCCTGAACATACTTTTTGGTTTTACTATGCAATCGACACATTACCCTTAGTTCTGCCTGCCTTCCTCTATGAGCCAGAGAGCAGAAAGTATTCCTGTATTATCTAGATAGCTGGTGAAGCTACACCTGAAATGTTACCTTTACCACTGAATTTTCTTTTGATGAGTTTAATCATATTTCAAGTTAAAAAAAAAGTTAGGTAGGTTCTGGATGCTGGGAAGAGTTGATTTCCTTTGACTTGTTGCCATGGTTCTGAAGATCAGAAGAGGGCAGCTGCATTTGCCTCAGTCTTTTATTCTGAATTTGAAGGATGAGAAATGGGAAAGGGGCAAGGTCTCTGTTTATGTTTTGTATGGCACGGGGGCACACTGGGTATGTAGATTGGAGGAAGAGATGCCAAAGAACAAAACTAGACGAGAACAGAAACATTTCTTTAAGACCGTCAATTACCTGGCAACTCAGATGCAAGCAAGTCCCCACTGCTACTGTGCGGACATCCTCCGAAGGAGACAGGCTGGTGTAGGACTTATAGGAATTGATCCTGGCAATGACAGACAAGATGCAAGCCTCAACACTGTTGTAAGAGAAGAGCTTTGTGGAAATAGACTCAAAAATAAATAAGCTGTCCCAGGCCAGGACAGAGTCAGCTTAGATCACTGACATGACAGACTGCAAAGGCACCACTATTGTGTCAGCAGAGCTGCTGCTCATTCACACTGGAGGCTCACTGCAGCTCCTAGATACACAAAGGGCCTGATTCTGATCTAATGTACACTGGTGTAAATCAAAACTAACTTTACTAGTCAATGGAGTTACACTGGAGTAAAACCAATGGGAGAGGAGAGTGAAAGGCCCCAAATCCTTACAGGTGTGTGTGGAGGAAATAAAAGGGGGTGGGGGAGATATACCATGTACACCAATGCTTTCCTACATGAAAATTAAGCATCTGTGAAGATTTTTTAACCCAGCAACATACTAGTTTTCTGTAATGCCACTTTTCTATGAAGTGCACACAAGTCTGTTAAATTACAGACCACAGAATGTTTTTCAAACCCTAATTCCTTTGTAATCTCATATCATCTCCCAAAGCTAAATGCTGTCAAGTTTGCTACATGAGACCACCACGGAAAAACCAGGAAAGCTGCCAGTAAGTCTCAATAGGGGGCACTCTTTCCAATGAGTCAATCCTGAAACAGTGCTTCACCAAGTTATCAGAGGGGTCCCTCACTTGGTCAGAGATGCTGTCTTTGTGTGGAACACAAAACCAAGGAGCCTAGTCACTTGTAGTCATTAATATCCCCTGGCACTTTACTAAGATGTAAGGTGTCATATGAAGTGTCCTGCTCACATTCCAATTTGAATCATTACAAACCTACTTACACTTACCCTTCAATTTTCACAGATTATAGGCAGAGCTGGTAACACTGCTTAAAGTTGCCCAACACTTCCCATTATAAAGACCGTGTTTTCACTTGCTTATAATTTTGCCATACTTTAAATATTTGGGCTGAAGTTTTCCATGCCAGGTGTCTGCCTCAGGCTGAGTTGGGGGGGGGGGGGGAGGGAAATTTCAGCCAAAGGGGCTCAGCCTTTTTCAAGAATGAGGGTAGGGGAAAAAAATAAATTGTTTTGCTCATGTAAAATGTTGGCAACCTTTTTCTTTAAAAAGCTCTAGGAGAGGCTTAATAATTTGGCAGAGGGTGACCTTTGTGTCAGTGAAGTGCCTTTGCAAACCCAGTGAAAATGCACCTAAATTTGGCCAAAATTATAAACCTCTAAAAAAGTCTTTGTTTGCACATGGCTGAGCAGGACTCTCCCTGCAGCTTCAGCTCTGGGCTACCACAGGCTGTGAGCAAGGAGATTGCCTGGGCCCCGAAGGGGGAGCAAATGAGAGCACGGGAAAGAGACAAAGAGGAGAAAGAAGCTACCCAATCCGAATGCAGAGGGGGACAAGAGACAGATTTTGGGGTGGGAGAGGGGAGAAGAATAGATTGGGGTGAACTGGGACTGGAGGCTGCCAAGAAGGAAGTACCTTGGGACTGAGAGTTAGACAGAGGGATTGACTGAATGGCTAGGCAAGAATACTGGGCATGGAAAGGGGACTTGGATTGGAAGGGAAGGAGACTGGGATTGATATGAAGCCAGGGTGAAGCGACTTTCAGGCAGTAAATTGGGGGAGACATTAAATGAGGAGTCAGGAGGAGACAGGGACACGCTGAGCAAGGAGATTAGAACCAAAAAACAGGGGGGTGTGGGGCGAAGAAGGTGAGAGGGGAGATCTGATAAGGAAATGAGGGAAGAGAAAACTGGGACTGGCTGGGCAGAGACTGGTACAAGGAAACAGAGAGGGGTGAGAAGCCTGAGAAGTAGAAATGGACTGGCTAGGAGTGGGGAAGAGACAGGACAGGAACAGGCTGGAGGCACAGGTAACCTTTCGTCTGACATTTCCTAACTTGAGTGCTTGACTTTGCAACCTTACTAATTTTCTTTTAATATTGTATGTTACATGCAGAAACGAACATGCTTTAATACCTCACCTGAACTGCTACCCAGTTATTTTTACCCCAGAAGTGGCTGCATTTCAGTGGCAGATGAACACTTCTTGCAAATATAGTTCCTAAAGCACGCTGGGACCATTTATGACGAAAGGCATGTTATTAAAGGCTATTATTTGAAACGCTGAGACAAAAGCCTTTTTCAATTTAAAACAAAGACAGACTTGTAGGCTTGGACCCTGTTTGTCAAGCTTTAGTGCAAAGCATAATTCTTTTTTGGGCAAAGTTCAAATAAACCTTGAAAGAGAGTGGTTTGTAATGGACACAATGACAACCACCATACCAAGAGACCGATAGTTTCGGAATGTCCTGTACCCGTAATGACCGTCAGGCTGTCTGTACGTATGTCAGAAAACGTACGGTCATGTTTCAGTGCGGTACTTAGTTCTAAGCACTCCAGAGTATACACAGCATATAAATTCTGTCTACACACACCGAACATGTCCTGCACACAAATGTTCATCAGAATGAGAGTGTCTTCTCCATCAACAGTCGTTCCCACTATTTCCGATTGCTGGCATTTCTATAAAGCATTTTTTTGTTTAATAAATTCAAACTTACCCCTCATCTAAATAGCACTGGGGGTTTTGTGTGGCTTTTTAACTGATAGATACACAACTGGTTTCAATTTAACACCCCCCCTCCAAAGGAGAAATGAAGTCAAATACACTTTATTACTTATTAGCTGGTAATAGAATACCTTTTGACAAGCTGAACAGTTGTAGCAGGCGGCAGTTAAAGTTTCTGCATGGCCTGTTTAGAATGAAAACAGGAATGAGAGACAGCTCTGTAACTGGGTTTTAAACACAACTCAGCCATCATACTGTGCCCAAACCAAGTATTTTTATCCAGTTAATTTAGTGAATGAATCCCTAAGGGTCCCCAGCCATCTACCACTACAGCTCATTAGAGCCCAATATCTGACTTTTCATGTTGTATCACTGAAAGCATTTATGCTTAAAATGTAATTAAACTTAAAACAAACAAGATCTCTTCCCCTTCACCCACCCTTTGACATTCTCACATTTTCCCCTTCCCCCAACTGACAAAGGCACAAACTTCTTTAGGGTTATTTAGGAAAACACTATACATTTCAACCACTTATGGCAAGACATTTGCCCAACTGTTCATCCTGCAAGCAATTAGAAATCTAAATACTTGGGGTAATGCATTACTATTGGGATTTAAACTTGCAGATCTCTTACAAACGAGTAATGTGGCAAGACTTGCTGTCCAATGAGGTGTCTTATTGAAATATCCCAGGCTGTTTCACTTGTCACAGCTGTCGTTTCAGCCATTTGCACTTACACTGTATTGCTTTCATTACAAAAATAGAAATTTGTGTCCTAAGTGCTGTTACATTACTAATGCTAAATATTTAATTCCCTGGGGTTCTAATTATGGTTGAGCACTGGCAACACTGATTCTACTTTTTAATAACAACTGTAAAAGCAATTTGAGCATTTTTCAATTAATTAAATACATAGTATTCGAGTAACCTCTTGTCATTTTGCCCTCCAGGACCTGAGCTAATTTGTGTGGCATAAAATGTTTTGAAAATTAACTGATAAATTACAGTGTGTAAAATGAACATTGTACCCTAGTAGTTATACACAGTACAGTTTCCTTATTTGTGAAGGTGTAGTGGTTTCTTGAAAAGAAAAAAAATATTCTACAACACAAATATTTAGTTAGCCCTAATTAGCAAAAGGAGATGCAGAGTCAAATATCCCAAAGCATCTATCAACTTACAGTAATACAAAAATAATCCACACCCGTGATCCATAAAACTTACACTGCTAAATTTACCAAACTTGATTTTACCATCTTTCATAGCTGAAAGTAAACTTACATTATTTCTTTAATTCAGTGGCATTTTCTTTGTATGAATTCCGGGGGTTCACTTAATGTCAATTAAATTTAAAAAGCCCTCACGTAATAAATATTTTATTTAGAACATTCAATGCAACTTGCATGAAATATTTTAACTGTTATTGGAGAAAAAAGTAAACTTGCATGACAAACAGGAATCTACTCTGAAAACTATGAAGAAATATGTAAGTAGTTTGGACCCAAAATGTTTGTTTTCAAATTTACAGAACCCTATCCGAACAGCCTGCAAATCAGTTTTCTAGAATGTATTTACGGATGGTTTAAAAAAAAAATCACTGTACCTAGCATTCCTACCCAACTATAATGCAGTGACTTACTTCTATTATTGCCTACACTTGGCAAAAAAAAAAACCAAACAAACCCCACCCACATTCAAAAGCAATATTAGAAATCTAAAACAAAGCATAATAGTGGTGCACACCATGTATCCAGAAAGTGAAACCAAGCCATCTAGTTTCACTATCCAATCTAAACAAAATGAAAAAACATGCTACATAAATGGCAAAAAGTTAAATTTTCAAATGTTTTAATGATTTTTGACAGATTAATAATTTTCCTTAAACATGATTTTTAATTAGTCTCCTTTATAATAGAAATTATGTGGAAGACTGGTACAAAACACACAGAAAACCAACAGAATACAAAGGGCCAGGTTTCAGTCAAAGAACTCAGAGTTAAGGGTAGCACTCCAATCTCAGACTATACCAAATATCAATGGGATATTGCATAGAGGTGTAAAGCCAGACTATAATTTGTGCCAGGAATATTTTCCACTATCATAGTGCTTCAGAAACAAGGGGGGAAAAAAATCTTACTGATGTACAAAGACATGATGGGTTTTCCAAGGGAGAGTTACCCTTACCATCATTTCCTTCAAACCCCTCTTCAGAGTCTCCCTTCTTTCAACTACCATTCCAACATCAATCTCTGTCCAGGCACTCTCCATAGCCCTTCTCAGAACATGGCAACTCAGATAAATAGCAATAAAGGTCATTATAATTTTTACATTATTAAATAAACCTATTTCTTAAAATGATGGCCATTATGACAATCTTATTCCTGCCCTTTTCTTTTTCTTACACCAACACAAATGAAAACGTTTAAGGTCTGAAAACTTTGACCAAAAATATATATGCCAGTTCTTTCAGGTAAATGCCTTACATTTCTTCATGTGAACAGCCATTTGTTTGGTGATGGTGGAATCTGCAATGTATTGAATTTTTTAAAACGGAAACACATTGGAGCCCTGCAGCTGCTTAACAGTGTAGGGCAACAGTTTAGGATAGCAAGTGAAGAATCTCACCTAATTGGAACTACAGGCTTGTTGCTACAGTTTCGTTGCAAGTAATATATGACAAGTACAACTTGCTTTATCCTGCACACGTAACATACTGCTAGTTGTGCAAAATACGGTAAATTAGGGTTGACGTGACACAGATTGGTCAAAGAATTTTATACCCCATTAAGTTGGTCTTCTTGTCTAATTGAATAGATATGCTCCTGGATGTATTATGGGTTGAATAGTATGATTTTTATTTAAAAAAACCCAAAATATATGGGCACAAGTCTACTTGTGTCTGCTCGAGAGAATGTAGTGGGTCCAGTCTTTCAGATTAATACTGCATGTCTCATAACTGTCCTAAATATTTCTAAATTTTAAAATAAGAATACCATATTTATGCTGGAACTAACACTCTCTGGAACTATTTTAATTTAGTGCTTTATATATATATATATATAAGGCCTGATTAATCCTGCAAGGTGCTGGGCACTCCTATGGGGTGCTAGGCACATTCAGATCCTGCTGTTTTTTTCCCAATGAGAATGGAGAGTTGAGCACATAATACAGAAGGGGTTCATGTTTCTATACAGCTATAACCTGCTCAAAGGAATCTGCATTCTAGAAAAATAACAGTGGGTCAGATTCTGCCACCCTAATTTACATGGTGTCAAGTATCAGGGGGTAGCCATGTTAGTCTGTATCCACAAAAACAGCAAGGAGTCTGGTGGCATCTTAGAGACTAACAGATTTATTTGGGCATAAGCTTTCATGGGTAAAACACCACTTCTTCAGAGGCAACTGGTGGCACCAGACTCCTTCTAATTTAGATGGAGTAATTCCATACAGTGCCAATAATAATGAAAAAGGTGGGACTACTTGTAAAGCAAGGTGCTACTAGACATGAGCAAAGGCAACAGAATCTTGGCCCACAGTAAATAAAGATGCCATCAGTACATAGAGAGGATAGAAGTGGGGACTGAGTGGTAACAGGACACGGGGAAAGGAGAAGGAAGTTCTTGGGAGACCAATATTTCTTAGCCCTGGTCTACACTGCAGAGTTAGGTCAACACAAGACAGCTTATGTGGACCTAACTCTGCAAGCGTCTACATGAAAGTTTCGCTCTCACCGATGTAACTTGCCTGCTACACCAACTTAATTCCACCTCCACGAGAGGCATAGAGTCAATGTTGATGTAGTTAGGTCAACACAGTGTCAATGCAGGCACTGAGTTGCTGACTGTTGCTGGCTTTTAGAAGCTGTCCCACAGTGCGCCACCCTGACAGTTCAATTGGTACAAGTGTTCCTGGTTAGGCCGCGTACTGCCAACACAAGGAGCAAAGTACAGACACGCACCAGCGATGTAATTACTGCAGCAGCTATATGCCTACGTAATTCAGGTAGACATAATTTTATAGTGTAGATATTGCCTTAATCTCTGCACGTGGGTTTTGGATTAGATTGCAGCCTCGCATTCTGCTCACATACACTGTCTTAAAATGAACATGCACTATGTGTCAACTTCAATAAAAAGTAATACAGTTAGTTAATTACTCCATTCACCTGGAGCTGCTTTAACAAAGTATTTTTCCTAAAGTGTAAAAATGTAAAATACCAGAAAAATCAGTCATCTATGTGCAATGACTACTCAGCATCTAACAATAATGGATATACTGAAGAATAAAAATGTGAACCACTCTGAGCCCATAAATCTGAGTGACTAACTGTAAAGTATCTATAAAGTCAGCATTAAGCCTTTAAAACTCTAGCCCCAATCAATTGTAAACAAAGAAATAAAGACTCACGATTATTTTTGAAATATAAAAGGCTAGTTCACAATTTGAAATCCATTTTCTGCTCTTCCGGATTAAACCACACTTTTCCCATGTAAGAAATATGCTTATGCAGGAAAGCAAACTAGTACATACAAGTTTTTATAGATTAAATTTAAAAAGTCCTAGAAAACAAATAAGTTAATTATAACTGGCATTTCTGATTCACTGATGAAACGTGCATTGCTTGCAGCAGAACATACATCTGTCAGCCAAAAAAGAGAGGGCTGCAGGATTCAGAAATCTAAACAACCAACAAAAAAAATCTCAAACGTTTATGCCCAAAAAACTTTTCACACCACAGAGGAGCCAACATCAACTCTCCAGGCTATATAAGAACCTAGAGAGCCAAGTGATAAAAAGCCTTTTAAAAATGGAGGAATAACTGGGCACTATCACCCTGCCCGATATTTTTTTTTTTAAAAGGATGCTTTAAGTGAATGGGCACCAGCTAACTAATCTTGGAAGAGAGAAAATCTAATACATGCACAGCAGGATGGCCGTCCGATTACTTTAAAGCAAATAGTTATTTCTAGATGAAACCCCACAATATTACACTTTGTAGAAGTAGGCAAAAAAATGTTAGCATTAAAATATGTTCACATATGGCTTGATTACTTTTATGGGGTCAAGTGAGATGCTGTATCAAGTAGTAGTATATGTAGAACTCACAACACTCCATTCCCTGGCCAGTACCGCTCCAAAAAGCGGACAGTGTCTCAGAAGTCCCTTTATTGATAGCATGCAGTCCTCTATGCCAGGGGTTCTCCAACTTTAGTAACCTGTGGACCGCCATTTTGATTTACAATTTTTCACAGACCTCCTAGCCTCCTGCTCAGCACCAGGCCCCACCCCCACTCCACTCCACCCCACCTCTTCCCACCTGCACTCTACCCCTACCCCTCCTCTTCCCCACCTCTTTCCACCCTCCTCCTCCTCCCTCCCAGCACCTCCTGCACACTGCTGAACAGCTGTTCCCTGGCATGCAGGAGGCACTGGCAGGGAGGAGTTGATCAGCGGGGCCCGTGGGGCCCCTGCAGTACCCTCACAGATCCCAGTTTGAGAAACGCTGCTCCACGCCTGAAGTTCACACTCCAGTCCTTGGGCTCCTACCGAAAACTAGTGTTGAGGGGTTCCCTTAAGGCAGCGGTGCCTCTCCTGCTACTCTGCAGAAATGAATGTTTTAAAAGCCAAGCAGTGGGATATTCAAGGTGTTGAGGAGGAAGATGGGCCCTTGAAAGAAAGAGAACCTGCAAAATTAAGAGTTTGGAGAACCTCTAGATGGCTATTCTTTAGATGGAAAAAAAAAATCAAGGATCCTTCTTTTCTCTAGCTCTCCACAGAAAGATAGAAATCCCACGCCCATTTTGGATAAGGATATTTGATAAGCAGCATATTGGCCCATGCCTTTTCCCCAAGGTCAGAAAAGGCTATTTTCATCATCTAGTCTGATCTCCTATATGACACACACCATAGAATTTCACCCAGAGATTCCTGAATCTAGCCCAATAACCTGAGCTTCTAAGAGAGAGACACTCTTGTTGAAAAGCATCGAGTCTTGATTTAAAGACTTAAGTGATGGAAAATTTACTATATCCCTTGGCAATCAGTTCCAATAGTTCACGACTCTCATTAAAACTTTGCATCTTATTTTCGGTGGGAACTTTACTCACTTTCTCTCTATAGTTCCTACTCTGTCATCAGCTTGGGTGAAAGTGATCATGAAATGGTAGAGTTCATGATTCTAAGGAATGGTAGGAGGGAGAACAGCAAAATAAAGACAATGCATTTCAAGAAGGCAGACTTTAGCAAACTCTGGGAGCTGGTAGGTAAGATCCCATGGGAAGCAAGTCTAAGGGGAAAAACAACTGAAGACAGTTAGCAGTTTTTCAAAGAGACATTATTAAGGGCACAAAAGCAAACTATCCCACTGCATAGGAAACATAGGAAGTATGGCAAGAGACCACCAGGAGATCTTCAATGATCTAAAAAAAAAAAAAAAAAAAAAAAGTTCTACAGAAAGTGAAAACTAGGTCAAATTACAAAGGATGAATATAAACAAATAGAACAAGTATGTAGGGACAAAATTAGAAAGGCCAAGACACAAAACAAGATCAAACTAGCTAGAGACATAAGAGTAATAAGAAAAAACATTCAACAAATACATTAGAAGCAAGAGGAAGATCAGGGACAGGGTAGGCCCATTACTCAATGAGGGGGTGCGGGGGAAAACAATAACAGAAAATGTGGAAATGACAGAGTGCTTAATGACTTGTTTCAGTTTTCACCAAGAAGGTTGGTGGTGATTGGATGTCTAACACAGTGAATATCAGTGAAAATGAGGTAGGATCACAGGCTAAAATAGGGAAAGAACAAGTTACAAATGACTTAGACAAGTTAGTTGTCTTCAAGTCTCCAGGGCCTGATGAAATACATCCTAGAATACTCAAGGAGCTGACGGAGGAGATATCTGAGCCATTAGTGATTATCTTTGAAAAGTCATGAAAGACAGGAGAGATTCCAGAAGACTGGAAAAGGGCAAATATAGTGCCAAACTATAAAAAGGGAAATAAGGACAACCTGAGGAATTACAGACCAGTCAGCTTAACTTCTGTACCCAGGAAGATAATGGAGCAATCAATTTGCAAACATCTAGAAGATAATAAGGTGATAAGTGACAGTTGGCATGGATTTGTCAATAACAAATCTTGTCAAACCTACCTGATGGCTTTCTTTGACAGGGTAACAAGCCTTGTGGATGTTCCCCAGTTCTCTTCCCCTTGTGGGTGGGAAGAGAAGCGGTAGATGGGGTATATCTTGACTTTAGTAAAGCTTTTGATACTGTCTCGCATGACCTTCTCATAAACAAACTAGGGAAATACAACCTGGATGAAGCTACTATAAGGTGGTGGAAACTGGTTGGAAAACCATTCCCAGACAGAAGTTATCAGTGGTTCAAAGTCATGCTGGAAGGGCATAAAAAGTGCAGTGCTGCAGGGCTCAGTTCTGTTCAATATCTTCATCAGGGATTTAGATAATGGCATAGAGAGTATACTTCTAAAGTTTGAGGATGATACCAAGCTGGGAGGGGTTGCAAACGCTTCAGAGGATAGGATTATAATTCAAAATTATCTGGACAAACTGGAGAAATGAAGTAAATAGGATGAAATTCAATAAGGACAAATGCAAAGTACTCCACTTAGGAAGGAACAATCAGTTGCACGCATACAAAATGGGAAATGACTGCCTAGGAAGGAGGACTGCAGAAAGGGATCTGGGGGTCATAGTGGACCACAAGCTATGAGTCAACAGTGTAATGCGGTCGCAAAAATAGCAAACATCATTCTGGGATGTATTAGCAGGAGTGTTGTAAGCAAGACACGAGAAGTAATTCTTCTGCTCTACTCTGTGCTCATTAGGCTTCACCTGGAGTATTGTGTCCAGTTCTGGGTGCCACATTTCAGGAAAGATGTGAACAAATTGGAGAGAGTCCAGAGAAGAGCGATAAAAATGATTAAAGGTCTAGAAAATATGAAAAAATTGGGTTTGTTTAGTCTGATAGAGAGAAGACTGAGGAGATATAACAACAGTTTTCAAGTACATAAAAGGTTGTTACAAGAAGGAGGAAGAAAAATTGTTCTTCTTAACCTCTGAGGATAGGACAAGAAACAATGGGCTTAAATTGCAGCAAGGGAGGTTTAGGTTGAACAGTAGGAAAAACTTCCTGTCAGGGTGGTGAAGCACTGGAATAAATTGTCTGGGGAGGTTGTGGAATCTCCATCATTGGAGATTTTTAAGAGCAGGTTAGACAAACATCTGTCAGGGATGGTCTAATACATAGTCTTGACAGGAGTGGTCCTTTCCTGTACTACGAACACCTATTGCCTTGGAAATGTTTTGGTATGCCCGGAGTATGAAAACTCCTGACTAAAATCAATTGCTATATTTAGATACATTTTCTTGACTGCACTACAGTTTGTTCTGCTGATTCACTCCAAGTCTGAATTAAAGCAATGAGTTAAAAAGTAAACGTACAGTATCAGTTCAGGAGGTAAACCACGTGTTTTGTCAAACATTTTTGTGGAGAAAAAAAAAAGATGTTTAAAATAATGACGCACAAGGTTATGAAATGCTTGGGATCTAGAAATATTCATACAGAATACAGCAATCATTGTAGAGCCAGGAAGTCTAGTTGAAACCAACCTATTATTTGGAGTATTTATAAAGAAAAAAAATCTGTCTGCTCCGAAACACTTTCTTTTTTAGAGCTACATAAACACTATGACAATCTTAACTAAAATACAGTCATTATGTGCGCTCAAGTAAGATTTTAAGTCATTGACCTAATGTAGTTCTTACAGTGTTGTATACAAAATATGTGTTATTGCACAGTATTAGTTTAATTATGTATAACTACATGGTATTACTACCGTGCAGGCCAACAAAGACTATTAAGAAATCACAAGCATCTAAGTAAGTGTTTTGATATTGGTTCTATAATTGCCAAAATTAAGCTGCAGTTTACATGAATTAAGGCCTGACTTAGAAGAGCTGAGCATTCCTAACTCTTTAAGTTAATGGCAGTTGGAGATGTTCAGTAGTCCTAAGGATAAGGCCCTTCACTGTGCTCACTGCGACTTCACTGCTGAGCTTATCAGTAACCCGCCAAGGGAGTCCTGCTGCACATGGCACTGCGTCCAAGCCTAGAACTACACCCCCTTTCCTTCACAATTGCACCCCACTTGAAGAGTTGCTGGGAGGATCTTGGAAATTAAGCAGTCAGTATTCTGCCCCCTCACACTCTTCACATTTAAGGAATACACCACATGTGTGGACTAACACAAAGCAGCTTTGACTTCAGTGATCAGAATTTTCTCAGCAAAGGTCTAGCAATCCTTAGCCCTAGCATGAAAGTAGTTTTCCACATGGCTGCTCCTGAATACTGTCTTCTGAGACTTCTTTGTTGGTACCCACTTTCTAAGAAATACTACAGCTACTGAAATTACTTTTAAGTTTGCTTATGGTCCCAAATCTCTGACCTGTTGCCCTAAATAAAAAATAATAATAAAAATCCACCCACCCACCCAATGCCACAATTCTGGAGTTACGTGGCAATTTTGTGGCATTAGTGGGCTCTGCATGAAAAGATATGGGGGAAGCCTGGTATGACTGCTCATGGGAACTGTTCTGTTCCTGCAAATTAATACTGTTCCTCCTTCTCCCAAGATCCCTCTCTCCCTTCCCCAACCAAATCTAAGGGTGTGAGGGGCAGACAGTGTCACTGTTCCAAGGCCGCACGGTATCCCCACTTCCTCCCCGATTTAGCTCACTTGCAGATGGTGCACACTTTCTCCTTTTCTAGCGTGTGGCTGGCTGGAAGAAAGTGGGACTCTTCCCTCTGTCTCCCCCTACTGACTGACTGTACTGCTGTCTGTTTCAGCTGTTTCAGTTTCTCATTCCTTCTCTTGTTTTTCCTCCAGCCCCAAGTCAGTGATGTTTCCAGCCTGCAGAATGGAAAATCCTGTCTTAACACGCAAGTTCAATAACCTGTTTCAGAGGATAGTCTATTTTGAAGGAGCCCCTTCATGACTCATGCTTTTCAGCGTTTATTGCTTTTACTCAATAGTATCTCCATTACCAGAGAGGCGTAAGATCATCCTCATCTAGGCATATGAAAATCAAGAGCAGTGCCTCTGGTTCTGGTGCCCCAGCAGGCTGCAGGGACATCAGCAGTACTGGACAGGAATGCAGCAGCACATGTGTACATCGATGTTTGGAATGGTAACGCAGAGCGCCACACTGGTGCCGTGTGTCCAGTCAACTCTTATGACTGATGTATCAGTCCAGGCTGCCTCTCAGAGGCAGAAAAGCATGGAATTGTACTCTGGATATATAAAGATTTGTACCATTCACTGATGTTGACCTACCCCACAAGAAGACATCATCTGTGTCATACCCACTTTGGCAAGACCAACTGTCAAGGGACATGTCCAGAGGCAAATTGAAATGGGTACAGTTTACACCCCCCTCCAGCCCCCTGAGCATGTCTAACTTAACTTAGGCTCTCACCCACTTCCAGATGTGGAACTTATATTCCCTTTACACATCACCTCTGAAACCAGCCTGAGCCTAAGGAAGACATGTGAAGGGGGTTACGTTGTATCTCGCCAAGAGGATGCTAGTCTACTGCAGTCAATGTAAGTTAACATCACCTACCTGTTCACAGGGCTAGAGGAGGGAGTACAGTACCTTAGGTTCTATTAGAGTCAAGTAGGCCTAGTAAACCCAGGCCTGGAATGGATGGGGTTGGTATGAAGCGAAGATGCACATAAACAAGGAGCTAACACTTGCACTTAGTCATGGTCACACAGAAACACCTAACAGTGTCTATCTTTCCTTCAAATATTTGAACCTGGGCAATCTTCATACTAGAAAAACCCAAGAGTCACTCTTATTGGTACAGAAAAGTGAAGAACTTGTAAGGTACCTTTTTCTTTGTCTCTCTTTTTGGAGACTGAAAGAGCTTTGATCAAAGGAAGAATGTGTCAGTCAAAAGAGGAGGAAGACAAAACCCTATTCACTGCATATTTCTATCTGAAATTCTTAAGAGAAAGGTCTGCAATTTATTGTTGCAGGAGGCTGAGGCAACAGTAATTTAGATAATTATGAGTGTCATAAGAGTAAGTATTCTGTTGCATAAGAGGACTCTGGCAAGAAACACTTTCTCACATGACATTCACCGCCCATTCTAACAAATGAGTAGAGTACACCATAAGAAATTTCAAAAATAAAAGTTTTAGACAAGTTTATCATGATGATCATTCATTTTATATACAAAAAAAAATCTGTGACTTTGTTTACAAAATAGTAAATGTTACAAAAACAGTTTCCAAAGAAGTGTCCTTTTCTACAACAATTGAAGAGTTTTAAGAATGACTGTCATTTGATAAATAGGTGAAATTAACTATCATTAAAACCACTTAAAACTCCTCCTTTCTGTTATCCTTCTCATCTGGACAGTAACTGATAAGGAAGATTTCAGGGAGGCTCAGTCATTGATGGCAGGATCTAGAAAAGAAACAATTTTATAAACAGTTATCATTCCCATCCACCATTTCTAGCTATTGTATTTCACTAATGGCACTTAATTAGGTTCCTTCTGCTACCAGCATCAACACAATGCACAACCGGCTTCATACAAATCACTGCTCACTGTTATATTACATCTTATGCTGTGAAAATGTTGCAGTGATTGCATCCTATCAGGTTAACAGCTCATATAAAAAGGTAACATTGACACAGTCCTATTAACGACCTACTATAAATTGCTAATACAAATCAGCATATTAGCAGACAGAAATCAGAGATTACATATTAACATGTAGTTTATTACTTGCTGCGCATACTTGAACTCAACACTATTATATTTCTCTTCGAGAAAAATATCCTCCCTTCCCACAAATATGACTGCAAATGAGATGGGCTAAAGTTTGACAGAACTAGAAAGGAAGAGAGCTAATGCAGCAAGTCCTCCAAAAAGATCATCACATCAGCTGGCTGAGCAAGCAATGTATCTAGGAGGAAAGGAGGACAAGGAATGGTCAAAGAAAAGACTTGAACCTTGCATAACGAGGACAATTGCAATGCATCCCTAGAAGATCTAACGCACTACCACCTGACTTTCAAGCATACAAAAAGAGACCAATATCACTATCCTATTGTGAAAGGGGCATCACCATCATAGCTGCTATTTTATTTCACTGCTAAGATCTGCTCACACTCTGTTGCAACCGTTGCCATCTTCTGCACTCTGCAGTCTCCTCACATACATTGCAAGTTAATGCCAGCTGAAGTTGGAGGAAGGCAAGAGAGACCACCACAAAGCAAATGGATTTCATCATCATTTCTCCCACCTTCCACTAGGCCATGCACCTATTTATTCACTGTGCTGACCCAATGTATAGGGTTTCTGCTACTGCTTTCCAGCAGCCTATTTATGTGACTATAGGGAGAAAGGATCTTCATTCAGGCAGGAAGTTAGTTGTCTTTTTGGGTAGCAATTACATCCTCTTTCACAAAGAGCAGCTTAACTAAGAGAAGGACCATATGCTCCTTAAAAGGGACATCAAAATAAATATGACAGGTCAGTGCAATCAATAAATCAAATGAATGAAAAAAGTGTACCATATCTAAAATTAAACGAGTGCACATAATAAAGATGCAGAAGACAAAAAAAAGCTACCCTTGTTTCTGAATTATTCATGAAGCATGTAGCTCCAGCTGTTGCCACCAGCCCAAGGACATTTTACTTTGGGAATGAAGCTTTACATTAAAAAGTTAAATTTTCTTTTACAAACAAGAAAAAAGGAACAACTGGGTGGGTCTTTAAAGAGAAGCAAAGTGCACTCTATCATCTTCTTCCCAAGCATTTAAAAGGCAAAATACTTACAAATCAATTCACATGTAGTTTCTCTGTTTCTCTCCTACAGCTTCCCTATTTCCCTCATCCTAGACATTCATGTATTAAACCTTTCATGAACTTTTAGCCAGTATGGTCGGGTTGGAATCTTTGAGCATCATAGAGCTTTGGTGTATTCTTTTAAGGTCGTCTCCCGTGTTTCAGTGTGAAGCGACATTGACTTTCGTACTTTGCTTTACATTTCAGGAAGAGATTTAATCAATCAGTTTTTAAATTCATCTGATATTAACCATTAGCCCTTAATTATCAAATACAATACACAATTTGTTGAAAGCTATATGGTTTACATAGAAAGCACGACCTCTCCTGTCCCATGCACATATGACACCACAACACAGTATGAGATGGGACGATGCAAACCCTGGCCCAGGAGCTTACAATAAGTCTGCATAGCATGGTGCTGCTGCATAAACAATGAGCTCTCCATAATGCATCATCTATTATAGGAGAGCTCTCCAAACTGCTTTGGGCTGAGGGTCTGATTAGATGAAAGCCACAAGATATCACCTCCAGGGCAAAGTTATTTAGAAATTATACATTAACTTTTGCTTGCTGTGATTTTTTTTTTTTTAACTGTGCTTTCTCCTCCCCCAAAGAAATCACCCTTTCATCTTCTCCTTACTCCTTCCCCTTTTTCTCCCTCCCCAGCATGCACTTATTCTGAAGGTAGAAATCAAGTGAGTTCCTATCCTGGGCAAGAAGGTCCTATATGGATATGACTGCTGTACACAGAAGAGAATGTTTCAATGACAGCAGACACCGCATAGATTGGCAGGGGGAGAAGGAGGCTGGAGTGGATTTGGGGGCTATGGTTCTTGATGGGAAGTGGATCCATTCTTCACATGTGCTTTATCACATTAGCCCTGAGCCTGTACTTCTAACTAATTGAATGGAAAAACTTTTACAGCACATATTCCTCTTCTTTGAGCTTACAGACAGAAGAAATACAGCCACGTGTCTAATGTGCATTTTTATTAATTGGGGCTAGGTCCTTTCTCATATGGCCCACCACGAGGCAGCTATAGTTTTTACTTTTATTTTCGTAATAAAATTGCTTTTTTCAATTTCTGGGGTCTGTGTTATTACTGCATATGTATAGATTTGGAGGGGGGGGAGTGATGGAAAGAGACAAATTGGGCAATGAAAGTTGAGCAAGACCATACTTAAAAATTCAAGTGGCCACGTTTTCCATTTAGATTTGCACAAATAGATCATCAACTTTGGACGCAAACATTCCACCTCAAGAAATCAGTACACCCTGTATTTCAACTGGATACACTACCATTTCAAGAACACCTCAGGAATTTTATATCCATGCACTCTTAGAATCATAGAATATCAGGGTTGGAAGGGACCCCAGAAGGTCATCTAGTCCAACCCCCTGCTCGAAGCAGGACCAATTCCCAGTTAAATCATCCCAGCCAGGGCTTTGTCAAGCCTGACCTTAAAAACCTCTAAGGAAGGAGATTCTACCACCTCCCTAGGTAACGCATTCCAGTGTTTTACCACCCTCTTAGTGAAAAAGTTTTCCTAATATCCAATCTAAACCTCCCCCACTGCAACTTGAGACCATTACTCCTCGTTCTGTCATCTGCTACCATTGAGAACAGTCTAGAGCCATCCTCTTTGGAACCCCCTTTTAGGTAGTTGAAAGCAGCTATCAAATCCCCCCTCATTCTTCTCTTCTGCAGGCTAAACAATCCCAGCTCCCTCAGCCTCTCCTCATAAGTCATGTGTTCCAGACCCCTAATCATTTTTGTTGCCCTTCGCTGGACTCTCTCCAATTTATCCACATCCTTCTTGTAGAAGACAAACACACTCAACTGTGCAGTTTGGTTAAGTAGCTAACCAAAAGCCTTGTGCATGCGTGCTAACTATCTTAGTGTACACCTTGGTTTATTAAGCCCAAAAGTAAGTTTGGGCACCTCTCCTCCTAGATAACTTCAAGTAACCGTTTGAAAAAAAGACTGATGAAGAATCTAGAAATTCAGCACGTTTTGGAGGTAGGTAATGCTTCTGTAAGGTCTGATACCATGCTCACCACTGTAGTATCTCAGAACCTGCCAGTTACGAAAAGCACACTAAGGGTTTGAACCAACACCTGTTGAAACAAATAGCTTCTTTCCACTGGTCAGCCCCTATATGAACCTCAAAATAAACAACTTAGGTGCTCATATAGAGATGATCCCCTTGCCTAGTTTCCTTCCTTCTTTGCTACTGACCACTGACAGGCAGAACAGAGACACATCCCTACACCTCTTTCCACTACGTCTTGACCTGTTTTCTTCCTTTCTCAAGGTTTTGTTCCATGTGCACTGCTTTGTTCTTCCACCTTTTCTTAAGTTTAGCTCTCACAAAGCTGAGCTGAAATTTAGGAGAGCAATATAAAATTGTCAGCATTTTAGGTCCTAAAATGCTGACAGAGCTCTAACTGATCAGATTAAGAAAAAACATTTCCATCAATCACCTGGAAATCATGTAATATGCTGAAAAGGAAATATAAATCAAGTACTTGGACATCATCTACAACAACCAAAAGTCTCTAGCATAAACACCATGAAGTAGGCAAAGGTGCTGGATAGTCTCAAGCTCTCCAGTTACGGTCCCCATGGCAATATGGACTCAGTGACTTCGGTGGCAAACATTATACGTGGGCCTGGCCTAGAGTTCCAGGTAACCAGGCATTTGCCGAGTGGGTTATCTTGGGCGTAGACAGCAGGGCCAGAGCTACTGCCTACCTTGAAACAAGCCGCACAGATTTTCAGGCAGAGCACACATTTGTTTATTTCCGAATGAAGAAACTTCCTCTTTGCCATGCCCCCTGCTGGAGCCACTGGACAGAGCTCATGCACTGTCACTCAGGAAAGGATGATGTGGCTAAGCAGATGTGGAGAGAATTTGGGACACCTTAAAAACACTCCCAGGGCAATTTGAGGTCAAATAGTCCAGCCATGGTCTCACAGTTCCAGATTCTCTTGACTTTTACTGTCATTCTGCTTCTGCAATTGTATTTACCCCCTCTCAACTATTTTTACAGATAGTCAAGTTTCCAAGCACAAAGCCCAGCCCCTAGCAAACTAACAGATGTAGCTCGTATCACATCCTGCTTCAGTTTGCTCAGTGAAACCAAAAATGGAATGTGCACCTCATTTTCCATGACTGCATTTAACCCCAAGAGATTACAAAATTCTCCCGTGCAATATTGGAAGAATTTTCTTTCACCTTCATAAAGATAGGAAAACATCTTCCTGCCAAGAGTCTGACACACTAATTGAACTAAACTGCAATCTGCATTTGTTTAGACATTACCTATAAGTAGGGTGACCAGATGTCCCAATTTTATAGGGACAGTCGGATATTTGGGCCTTTCTTATATAGGCGCCTATTACCCTCCACCCCATTCTGATTTTTCACACTTGCTGTCTGGTCACCCTACCTATAAGCCCACCATTACAGATTCACTAGATGATTCTAAACAATATTATTTGTGATGATCCTAAACATGATACAGACCCATACCGATACAAGTGAAGCCCTACACACACACACAAATTACTTGCACATATATACACCGTTATTCAGCCTTCCACACACAGTACATATACTCAAATAAAAGTTGGATATTTATTAAAAAAATCATTCCATCATGGGATCAACACAAACTGTAATACAAAAATCTGCACCTAAAGGTCTTTATGGCAGGGATCATATCTCACGCATATACAAGATGCTAGACACGCCTATAATACTGCATAAATTACATTTAAATTTAAAGAAATATCAATTGAAGATTCTCATTTGGTAAGAGGCATGTAAGGCTACAAGGTACAAAAAACATTCATCATGGTAACTAAGATTTATGACATTGAACAGAGGCTGATAAAACCATCTTTTTAGGTTGTTAGAGGATTCAGCTTACAGAATAAACATCAGTATGTCCAGGGAGATAAGGAAAGATCAAATTAAAATTACAACTTTATTTTGATGCATGTCCATGCTTAACATTTGTGGAACACATTTAAGAATGCCAATAGGCTAGCTGAATAATATTTTTGTGAAAGACATTGATATCTATAGTTTCTCTACCTCACTCCATAATATGCATTAAACAATTGTCTGATCTGCCGTATTCTTTAAATAGAAGGAAAGGAGTTGGTTTAAAAAAAAAAGTTCTTTAGCTTTGTTAGGCTGCATTGTATTACTGTTTAAGAATGAGTTGTTTATGAGACTGTGCATTTTCAACCAGCTAATGTAAAGAACGAAAGCTTCTCGCTACAAGCTAAAAAGAAAGTCTTTACCATGCTCCTTGAAGAGCTCATTTTCACATTACTCAGGCTTCATTATGCTGAATCAATATTCGTTTAGTCACTGGGGTTATTGACATATTTTAAAATAAAAGTATACCCTTCAGCTACTGCACTCATTACAGGTAATTTGTCTTGTCAGGGAACAGGGAATATTATCCCAGTCTTTCAGGGGCTGACAGCCTATGGAAATACCTCCCTATGGTTACAACTGTAAATAATTTTAAGGTAAAATACTGAGAAAATCAATGACTGTTTCCTGCAATCTGTCACAAACAAATCAATCATAATCTGCACAGCCAGAGAGTATGATTTGAAGGAGATGAGAGCAGATGTAATTCTTAGCTGGAATCTCTCATTTCAAAATCACTTCACATAACGGTGTCATCATTTAAACACTTAGCAGTCGCTGGAACTGCCGCTCAGAACATCCAGTTGGACAAAACCAGAAGGAAGAGGAGGAGAAAATGCCATCGCTGTTATGTAAGCAAACATTTAATTTAAATGGTTGCTGCGTTAGTAAATTTCAAAGATAGAAGAGCTATGCTTGCCTCCATACAGAAACTCTGAGCTAATCAATGTTGATCTTCCACATATTCACTATAAATTAGCCTCTGAAGATCGAATGAGCATTAAAAGGAACTAAAGCTAGTTTTTAACATAAACCAACAAATAGGGTATTAGTATTTAGCCAATAGTATTGCCAAAAATATTTCCCCATCTTCATTTTCACTCTCTCAAGGTGTTTCATTAGAGAATTAGAAAGGAAAATTATCCATAGCACCTGTATCTCGTTATGAACAATACATTTCAGTGTCTGTCCACCAGCTAATGAAAATTTAAAGTTGAAATAGAGTAAGTTTACAACTCAACTTTAGTGTGGTTAATCGATGTAGAGTACCAAAAAAGTAATAACCTGCATAAATTAGATATAGATATAGCATTCAGAGATTATTATATATGGAATTACATTTGATCAATTTATACATAAGAATTAACTGCTATGCAGTCAAAGAGCTATAAACTGATCTTTGTAAGTGTGAATCATTTGTGTAAAAGTGAAACTAAACTAACCTATTTTAAAGAGGGATGCTAATATCTGACAAATAATTTGCTCATTCATTCTTCTCTTCTAAAGGCTTCATTTCTTGACATGCTGAAATGTTTGAGACACTTATGTGGATGTTAATGGAGGCATTGGAGATTAGTTGCAGCAAACAGGAACCTTGCCCAGACAGAATTCCCACTTGCTCAAGGCAAATTTTGCTTTGGAGTCTAAAGATTAAGAAACTAATTCACTAAGGTGGTCAGGAGGATCACCATGTATAGGGCTTATTAGCACAGAATTCATTTCAACCATAGCCAGATTCCTATTCGTGAGCATTTTTATTTACATTTCTCTCAAACAAAAAACTGACAAAGTCAAAAAGGCAGATATTTGCCTGCGGGTAGGAAAAATGCATCTTTTTCTCAATTATAAATATTTTATAATATTAGGGCATAATTTAAACCTAGGTAAGATTATTGGCATGTAATTATACTTTAAAGAAAGATTTAAGTCTCTCTACCCCATAGCAATACTGTATCTTAAGGCAGGTTCTTTACTGATACAAATTGAACATTTTTTGTTTGTAGCAAAATAAACTTATTGAAAAAAGATAAAAAAAGAGTTAAGATGCGTCCAGCAAGAAAATTACTAAAAGCCTGGTCCAGAAGAAATAGTTAAGGCCTTAGAGACTGCACAAGTCCAGGAAAACTGCAAATGCTGGCTGTGAAGTGAATCTACTTATCCAGGGGAAAGGATAATTGTTGTGTAAGGCCAGAAAGGAAAGAAATCACTGACAGGGAGGAGAGCGCCATGTGAATGGGCTGCATGTCCTCACTAACCTGGTCTCCTCTATATCCCTGGATGAGATCTAGAATGAAGCTATCGGATAAAGACACCTTCAGGTTGCTCAGCCCTTTTAAATGTCTTTGCTGGCCAACTAACACTTGCTAAGGGAAGACTCTCCCTAGCTCATTAAATCATTTGGACAGGGAGAAGAGGCACCCCGTGTTCAACATGTTGATACTTCCCCAACATCACTCCCCTACATCAGACTGTCATTTCACATACAACAGTCACCCGATTAGGGTGGGTCAAGAATCACAGAAGCAATAGATGGAACAGATTTTTGTGTGCGGGCGAGTTTCTCCATTTGTAAAAGGGGGATAATGACACTTCTCCTTTGTAAACAAAAACTAAATACTAATTACTGTCATTATTAGGTCACCCAGTCACATCTCTCTGAAATGTAGGATTCTTTCCTAAAATACATTTTACAGTATTTTGCCAAGTACAGATTCCCAAAAGCTACAGTTGGAAAGGTTCAAAGGTTCTATCCTTGGAAAGGGAGAGGTCACAGGAGGTTGCATAATGCTTGGCATTACACAACTGCTCCTTGAGTGGAGTAAACCCTCAAGAGAGAGCAGCGTATGGTGCTGCATAGCCTGGGATGTTTATAGGGCTTCCATGGGTCTGTCCCACAGATGCTGTTTGCTGCTGGACAAGACCTTAAAATATTACGAAGACTTGGGATTGCTGGGGGGACAGGGGGAGGAAAAATGAAGTCATTTGATAAGGAAGAAGAATTACCTCCATCTTTTAAATCTTGTGATCATTTTCTTCTTCGTATCCCCCCTTGGCACAGGGAGGAAATATCATTGATGGAAGGACCTAGAAGAGAAAACAGCAGTTTTATTTACAGATTAGTTTTTCCTTCACCACCCAAATTCTTCATCTATTTATTTTACTTGTAATTCTGATTTTCAAACGTCATGGATATCAGTACAAATACACATTTTAAATGCAACCTCAGCTGCTCTTGGAATATTACTATAGTGCACTACTATTACACTTATGTAGTAAAAGAGGTCTAAAATAATTGTCATGTTAGCAGTACCCTACCTACTGAATCTTATGAAATCTCTCAGGTATTTGGAAGCAAAGAAGAGAACATCTCTGGAACAGATATGGCTTAATTAGCTCCCTCCAAAACAGTTTCTCCATTCTTCAGTCTTCCTTAGATCAGTCTCACTTTGCTTGTCTGAAAAAGAAAAACGAAGTTGTTAACTTACCAACAATAAAAGTTACCTCCTCTACACATCACTACAAACCCCAAATCAACTCAAACTTTCTGCATCAAAAGATATTAACTTCCTTTGTATTATATGAAAGTGAGAGGTAACCCAGCACCAACAGCAAAAAGTACCAGTGTGATGGACAAATCTTATTTATGTGAATATTATGTGCACAAACAAAACACTCACCATTACTTTTTAATAAGATTTAATAGGATTAAAGACAGCTGCAAGGCAAGCATGCATTCTGGCTTTGTGTGGGGCCTCTTCCTATATTCAGACACCCTTGGTAGGATGGGCTGCTGGAATCAACTTTCTTGTTGGGGATCTTGCTGCTTTTACTCTTGTCTGCACTCTACCGAGCTGGAGAACAGATTTTTTTTTGGAGGGGGTGGGGGGGAAAGGGTAATCTTGTTGCCACTTAAAGGACGCTGTTTCCCTTGGTAACACAACACGTGTATGCAAACAATGCATATTCCAGTCTCTTCACCCATCTTCCATTTATTTGGTTTGCTTTCACATCCAAAGATGTACTGTGTAAGATACCACTACATTTTATTAGTACATACATAGGACTGAGCATCCTCTGTTAAACAGCACAGTATACATGTGGTGCATATGGGGGGTGGGGGGCTAAATCACATCACCTATTTTGGTGTTAAACTTGTATTCATACACTTTGAGTCTTGGAATTACATCTTGCTTGACTCCTGCATCAGTATTAGCCAAAAATATAGCATTTGCTCAGTAAAAAGAGTCTAACAAATAATATGCATTTCTATATGGTAGCAACCCGGATTTGAAGATTTTAAAGGTTTCAGAGTAACAGCCATGTTAGTCTGTATTCGCAAAAAGAAAAGGAGTACTTGTGGCACCTTAGAGACTAATTTATTTGAGCATAAGCTTTCATGAGCTACAGCTCACTTCATCGGATGCATACTTTCTTCTCCTCCCCCAGTATGCATCCAATGAAGTGAGCTGTAGCTCACGAAAGCTTATGCTCAAATAAATTGGTTAGTCTCTAAGCTGCCACAAGTACTCCTTTTCTTTTTAAGATTTTAAAGAACTTTCACAACATTCCTTATGGGTAAAACTGAGGAAAAGAGATTAAGGGACTGATTCAAAGTCACATGATATGTCAATGGCAGAGCCAGAAATAGAATGTACAGTCCCCAGTTAGCTACCCGACAGCCTCTCACAGATGTCTCCCAAAACAGTCAATTCAGAAACTCCTAGATCATTTTGCAATCCCATATTATTGAATGCCTGGTCTCCTGGTGGTTTTTAAGGCTTAATCAAAGAGCTAATGGAACAAGTTATACCACAAAGTGTCCGAACTTCTTGCTTTAAATAATTTAAATTGAGCTAGTTGTTGATCTATCTATTGAAAAGCAGATAAGAAAAAGAACTTACAAAATATCAAACTGACTGAGCCGTCTCCTTCCAAAGGGACTCTCAAGTAATCTAAAGTAAACAGCATCTCAGAGAGATAAAGAAAGTTCTTCCCTGTAACAAACAGGAAGTCGGCATAAATGAAGTCATTCCTGCACGGTTATTATTATAAAGAAGAGCTAGGCATTTTTTTTTTTAAGAATGACAGAGTATTCTTAATAAAAACTTCAAACAGGTTTTATAGCTGCATATTATCCATTGAAACCGGTCATAAACAGCACTGTAGCATTATTTAGTGCAACTCCAATACGGCAAGAGTCACAACCCATTTTATTTATAGTGCAAGCTACAATGTTAGTTCTTGGCTTTACAGTAGCTGCCATTTCTGTAGCTATTCTATCCCAGTACATGGCAATCTGGAATTTGCTACTTTGTTACAGGATATGAAAGAAGATCTCAGGGAAACTAACACAGTGTAACTGGAAACAGAACACCCAAATACTACACTATACGTTAGTCTATAAAGAATACAGTGTGAAGAGAACGGAGACGACTTTTGTAGATGCCAACAGAGAATACTTCAGAAATAACCTCAGAATTCACTATCTGTGACAGGAATGCCTATGAACACTGTAGAAGTTACATGCTTATCTATGGGAGAGGCTGAATATTGCACTTATGAGAAAGAGGAAGCCAGGAAGAAAATTAACTGCTTGGGAAGGGAGGGGAGAAATGAGAGGGGCAGAAGGAGTGAGAATCATCAGCTGTAATCTTTTTATGCAGAAGAGAAATTCTTACCTAGATCTATTGTAATCACCTTGATATGACTCACTCAGCTAGCTTTTCTTTGTAAGACAAGTATTATTATAGCAACAAATGAAGATATCACATGAACACATACAGTTAAGGTGCAGGAAACAACTGCAAGAATTGATGACTTTCTATTGGCTATGTTTCCACTAGTCACATTACAGATTAGAAACTAGAAATACTTAGAGTTAAAAATTACAGAATTAACAGCTGTTAAAAAGAGTTCTTCATGTTTGAAACTAATAATGTCTCCCTGAAGTTTCTAGGCAAGAGATATAGTTGATCTTCCACACAAACAGGTACTCTCTATTACATTTCAATAAAATAAGGTTGATAAATATGAAAAAAAATCATGATGAAAGTAAAATACAACCACTTTTTGAACATTACATTGTTATTAAGATCAAATTCTGTAAATCAGACATCTATTACACACACACACGACCAGATTCTACCTTCAAATACACCCATAAATCCGCAGTGACATGAATTGAGCCATATAGGTATAGCTGCAGAGAAAATTTGGCTCAATCCTGAGAGATACGGAGTACCTGTGACTCCTGCTAGAAGTCATTAGTGTCAATGGGAGACACAGGTGCTCCGCTGTCCTTCGAATTTTGGCCAAAACACTAGCAAACAGCATTGTGCATTGTCTTTCAAATGTGGACTGAACTGAAATTAGATTAGGGGCTCAGTCTAAGTGCAGACACCGATTGACTGAGAAAGTAAAAAACTTTCATTCATGTTGAACATTACCATTAAGGGAAGTTCTCTCCATACTTGCACTGAACTCAACAGGAACTAAATGTATATATGGAAAGGAAGATAATCTCTGAAGACATATTAACTTTATATCAAGCCAACAAATTTAAGCAGATAGCACCATTTATGTAAATTATGTGAACATACAAGAAAACAAATAAAGTTCCAAGTTCACCCACAATAGCAAGATATTTCTAGTTATATAAATGCAATTTTAGCCCCCAATAAAGGAGAATATGCTCAAAGTATTTAAAATAAATATATGGTTTTGTCCTGTACACTGTAAAATTAGAGCTTATATGAGTTCATCAAAAGTTACTAAAATTTATATCCACAGATTATTTTCTATGAGACAAAAAGTTGACGTATAAAATATTGCTGACGGGAGAAGGGAAAAAAACAACATTCTGAACTACATAACATCTGAAGGTTAGGCAAGAGGCAGGCAGAAACTGGACAGGGCTTCCATCTATTTATCTATGAATTATCTCTTAAATCTCCATGATTACGAGCAACCGAGTGAGTTAACAAATGGATATTCAGACCAAGTCAATTCAGGAAGAACAACATTGAAGGAGTTAAGGACACATCCTAGAGAGCCCTTATGTATAACAAACCATTTAGCATAGATAGTTTCAGTCTTAAGTACAGATTCTGCAAGCCTTACTCATGTAAGTTATCCTTTGGAAGCCAACAGAGCTACTCACATGAGGAAAAACTACTTGTGAGTAAGCACTCTACTTTTTCTGCTGCAACTTCTGCCAGTGGTTTTGGTGCATTATTTTGCTAATAACGTATTGCTTTAAAGTAGCAGAACATAATTTCCCCCTTTTCTGCACTAATCAATTTCATTTCCATGGAATTTTGAAAATGAGAATGATAGGCATAACAGGAGGGAGGGGGAAGGGGCAGGAAAAATCCTATTTTTTTAAATAAATACTTTAAAATCACAGCAAACCTACTGTGTGTGTGTGTGTTTTTTTTTAAAGGGAGGGGTATTATCTGGGAGTCCCAATACTTTTTATTATTTTTAACAAACATGCCAAGCCATTTTTCCTCCCTTATCATCATCCTCTCTTACCCAGAGAAATAAATTTTCTAGTATTTTCTTGCTTGTTAAATTTTGAAGTTTAGATTTCATAAACAAATATGCTTCTAAAAAAGCCCTCTCTCCCTTTGACGTTCTATAGCTATATCCTCCCAGTAGCAGTTTGCACATCAAGATTTTATTTTGTAGTTAGTCAGTGAACACCTAAAGTCAAATAATCTGGTAGAGAAACATCATAAAAGGTTTTATAAACATTGGAGTCTTCCTCTTCCTCCACCCCTGCAAAAAAAAAAAAAAATCAAAAATCACATCTCCTTTCATAATTCATGCCAAAAGACGACATTTTCTCAGGATCTTAATTAAGATAATGATGAACACCTGTGACGGCATTCTTTGGCAAGACAGCTTTATCAATCATAATCTTTTAAGTACGCTTAAAAAAAACCAACAAAATCATATGACAGAAGCAATCTGTTGCCTTTCCTCGTGCTAGTTTTAGCTCACTCTCTCTTCACACACAAGCACACACTCAAGAATGATTAAATCTTTAAAGACTGTAATAGAAATAGGAGCATTGGATTTTAAATTTCAAACTGAAAGTAATTATTAGAGTAAGTCTGTTAAGACATATATCATCCAAGATTCCCATTTTTTACCTTCATATACGAAAAAAGTCACCAGAGTACATCTTTTGTATTTATAAACTATTAGCGCTATGGTTTTGAAGTATGCTGTTTACTGCTCTAATTTCAAAATGTTTTCTTGAAAAACCGCAGCTAGTCCCTAATACACATTCATAAACTTTGTTTTATTTACTACTTTATCAGTACACCATATGTTTGCACATTTTAAATGAAATTAGCCAAATGAAACCATGGTATAGAAACAAATATGTAAATTCAACTGCTGCTACATTTGTGTCATAAAATTCTATGCAGTCACTTCAGGTCTGATCTTCCAAACCCTCACTCATGCCAATAATCCCATTGGAGTCAATGGGACTACAAAAGACAGCAAGAATTGTTTATAAAGGTTTGCAGCATCAGTCCCTCACACTACATGTCACACAAAAAAGAGCAGTTTTGATTCTCTGTACAGATAGTTTTAAATTCTCAGTTTAAATAAAATGAAGGGTGCAGACTAAGCCTGTAAATCCTACCCATCGTTAACTAAGATTTAAATGCTAATATAACAGAAGGTACTGTTGACAGCCTAGTTTCTCAGAAATGTATAAGGTACAAGCTACAAGATTTTAAAGAAATAAAATTGCATTAAAACAGCTTTGCTGACATAAAATAAAAAGCAACAAGATAACAGACCCATAAATTCAAAAGCTACTAATTACAATCAATGCATAAAGAGGAAGCATATGCACCATCAAGGCTGTTAAGGGAAAAGTTAATCCAATGTTTGTTAATATAACCATTAAAGCAAAAAAAAATAGCCTTAGAATCAACTTCATATTTCCCTTGAATCAAAGAGCTGAACAGTCCTGTAAAGCAGATTAATCTTAGGCTTTCCTATTTGAATATACTTCTATGATAGGAAAGTGACTAGTAAATCAGTAGAGCTATTAATGTGCAAATAAAGCAGAAAATAGAGACATCTTTAAGAAATGAGTCTCAAACTTGACATAAAGTGAAGGTGACAACCACAGCAATGGAACCATAAACTAAATGTTCCAATATCTTGAAGAATTATCTCCAATTCTTTTAAAACTGCAAGGAATATAACAGTGGAATAATGTAGTGAGGATGTCTATTTGATAGACACGTTCATGATGGCATAAGCCCTCTCTTGCTACATTTCATTAATCAACCCTGGTATTATACAACAGTACATGAAATTGGGCGTAAACTCAGCGCAATTTGGAAAAAAAAATGTTACTTTAACAGAATGTCAAAAATTAAGAGGATAATTTTACATGACATTAACCTTACCTCCTCCTCAAAAAAGTCAGATACACAGGAAAGAAGGCAGTTAAAACTTCTGCTTCTCTCTACAAATAAATTGGCAAGGAAGAACGGTTACTCATTCTACTCACATATAAACTGAATGTTAAACATATAAAACTTTACCAGATGATATCTTACTCGTTGAACAAGGGGTATTGTCAGAAGATTATGACAGAAGCTCTTTCGGGGCGGGGGGGGGGGGGGGGAACAGGGACAGAAGAACAGAGCACTTTAAAGCGATAGCTAAAATTAACCCAGTGACAAATACCAGTGACATTGTGCAGCTGAAAACTGATCAAAGTGCACACCTGTGTGGATTGAGTATGTAAGAGTGCGTGTGAACCTGGTTTTAACAAACCTTCATGGTTACCACAGGCAAAACCCACATGAATGTTTAAAGAGGCAACCATGCACAGCTCAGCTTAATACTAAAAAAAGAAAAAAAGAAAAAGAGAAAGGAACAAGACAAAAAAAGAAAAACAAGCTAAAGCCCCATTATATACTGATCATATATATAGAAGAGATATCAGTCTTCTCAGCATTGTGCCTGAGAGATTCCAGGAGATGCATTTAATCTAACCAGGATTTCAATAAGTCATTTTTTATAATTGCATGAATTATTCCAAAAACCTAAGACAAATAGGAGCCTCATTTATTTGCTCCTGAATACTAGAAAACTGTGCACAAGCACAAAAAGGGACAACAGATGTGACTTAAATCCTCCAAAACACAGACGTACTTTGATTGTCCGCATACGAATTTGGAAGCTTTCACAGACGTGGGTTTAAGTTATTAGTGAATAATAAAAAGAACCACAAGGGGAAAACGGGGCTCTTTTTTTTTTTTTTTTTTTTCGCTCCCCCAGAAGCTATGTTTAGCCCAGGACTGGCTGCCAATCCCAAGGGGATGGCTGCTGATCCCTTCCCTGCCCCAGTACCATTGGAGGTGGGGTTTGGAACCCCCCCCCCATCCGTTTTGCAACAGTCTCGTGCATAGTTACCAGCCGAAGCACCAGATCTGCTTGCCCACCCGTCACGGCGGGGACGGAAAAGAGCCCCCCGGGCTGACAGTGGCCAGCGCACCAGGGCGAGGCGCGGGGGCAGCTGCCCCGAAGGGCTGCGGGGACAACCCGGGCTCCGCGGGCGCTCTCAGCCGCAGGGGGCCCCCCAGGCAGCGCTCTCCATCCGCCAGCCGGGGCCACGCCCGCTCCCCTGGGGCGCCCCCTAGCCCACGCAAGGGGTGACAGCCAAGTGGCCGCGGCCCGCGGGGATTCCCTGGGGCGGGGCCGCCGCCGCCCGCCCCGGCCCAGGCCGGACTCCCCCCCCCAGCCCGCCAGCCGAAGGAGCCCCGACCCCAAGAGGCGCCCGGTTCCGGGTCGCTCCGCGGCAGGAACCCCGGCTCCTCACCTCTCGGCCAGGGTGGCGGGCAGCGCCGGCGCCGCGGCCCCGCAGCGGAAACAGGCGGCCGGGCCGGGCTCTATTGGCCCTTAGCGCCCGCATGCCCCCTCCGCTTCCGGACTCCTCGGCAACGGCGCCGCGTTCCGCCTTCCCATGAGAGTGACAGCCGGAAGGACTAATGAGAGGGCGATGGAAAAAAGGAAACCGAAGCTACTAACCAATCAGGAATTGAGACTGGGGACTGGCTGGGACTTCTAGGAACAGGGGCGCTTGGGAAATGTAGTCCTCCCTCGTGGTGCCTCTGGACCAAGCGCAGGTACAGAGAGGAACGCTGCTCTCTCCTTTCATATTTTCTCCCGTCCTTTTTTCTTTCCCTTTCTACTTTTCCTTTGTCCTCGTCTTTCTCCCTTTTCTCTCCTATTTTTCCTTTTTTATTTTCACGTTCTCGTCTTATGCCTTCTTTTTACTCCTTTATCCTTTTTCCTTTCTCTCCCTGTCCTTTCATTGTTGCCTATTTCTTTCGCCTCTTCCTAACCATTAGAAAGTGTCAGGCTCTACCATTGCAACATGATTCATCTGTGTTCGTGCCTGCAGCAATTGCTTCCCCATTCGTTGTTCGCGTAGGACTGGAGGGTGTAAAAAGGGGGGTGATTTTTACATTTTCAGCGCTTCTGCAAATCACTTACAACTTCTGCACTGCAAGATCGCGTTTGCAGCCTTTGACCCAGAGGTTTTCAGATGCATTCATTTAAACAGAAAATATTATCCTTTACCGAGAGGTATTTCGCTGCAGGAATGCACAGAGTGAGGACGGGAGATGAAACGTAAGCGGGGAGGGGGGATTTCTTTTTCTTGTGGCAACGGTGTGAATTTCTGTATACGTGCCATTGTCACGAGCACACGCACACAAAAGTTGATGGTCCGGCGTTGTTGGACGGGGACCACGGCTCTAGGAGAATTACTAGGGTTTTCAGAGCTGCAGGGAAACTGTAATGCAACCATAGCAAAAATTGATTTTTAGTCCCCTCATAACCTGTGCACACGGATGTTCCCTGTGCTGAAAGCAACTCCCTACCCCAAAATGTTGCAGCCACAGATGTTCAATTCTTTGCTCCCTTCTCTGGAAAATACCCTTGGTTAATCACGTTTTTATGTGAGCAGTTTTCAAAACGCCACACGTGTCAAAGGCCCCTTTTCGGTGAAGAAATCGCCTTCTTATAACTCATAAAGAGCATTAGCAGCAGCAGCGATCAGAGAGAGGAATCAATAAAAAAAACCCTGGAGATCTGAATCCTTTGCCAGGCTTGCTGGAAGGAAAAGATTGTCAAACCCCAGACCCCATCGCCCTCTCTGCATCCGAGAGAGTTAAACGTCACAAGAAAACAAACTGGGGGGGAAGACATGTTCCCTTCGCGAGTTCAGTGAGACCTGCTGGGGCTGGAAACCTTTTGCTGGTGACACATTCTGTCAGTCCCATGGAGTTTGAAATGGGGCGAGGTGGGGGGGGGACACTGTATGGCAGAGCATGAAGTAGTCGGACATCACTGCTGTTGGAGGAACCGCTGCTTGTTTGGGGGGCGCGCAGTATCACTTCTAAACGCGCACCGCATGTACGCACCGCTATGGTCTAAGACATTGCCAAGAGGGTTCTCAGGGAGAGCGCTAGATAACCTCAACATAGGGGTTGCTACTAGCTCCCCTATAACACAAGTGGGGAACATAGTCACATGTCCCACTGTCCCACCCACCCTAAACAGATTTCCAAATAAATAAAGAGGAACCTTCGCCATCTCTTCCCTTCACACCCGCCCCCCAGAAAGGAAAACACAATGGGCTGACATATGAGAAAACCCAACACCCGGGTCCTGGCTCCTTTTTCCATCCCTAAAGTAGCCAGGGTTTTCGAAGTAAAAATCGGTCGCGTGAACCTCCACTTTCCTTATCCGCGACTTCTCTCTGCTCAGCACAGAGCGTAAATTAAACTTTACGGTTCATCTACTACATTGAAAGGCAATCGAGATTCCTTACTCCCATCGCAGCCGCTTTGGATCTTCCAAGAGCAAACAAATTTAAGCAAAAAATTCTCCAGCCGACCTGGTCCGAGGGTAATTAGAACAGGAGAAGGTGCCAGTAAATAATTCAAACGCAGCCTATTTTGGAAAGGCACCAGGCGCTTTGAAAGCGATCCAGGTAAGAGCAGCACTTGACATCCCTCCTCCCTCCCCGTACGTGTATTTAGCTGGAGTTGTTGGGAAGAACGGGTGAAGGGCAGAGCCCACAAATTGCAGGGAAAGCGGCTTGCCTTAGCGCGGGGGGGAGGAGGGAGTGAGAGAGAAGAGAATAAATCGGGATATGTTCCTGTTGGGAAATATATCTGGTGGAATCAAAAGAGATTACATCCTCTGATCGGCAGGGATTTATCCCAGTTCATATGGTTTTAATCTGCTTTCGCTTCTACCCTTTTATGAGTTTCAGAGAGAGAGAGAGAATACCTGGTTTATTCTTCTAGATCCGCTGGTAAACTCTCATTTTGAAGGCTTTCTAGCCACCCCTCTCTCATCCCCCAGCCCTCTTTCCTCCCCTGTCCTTCTTCCCCTCCTTCCGGGACTGGCGCTGAGAAAATAAATGCTTACATTTTCCTACAATGAGAAATCACAGCTTAATAATTCATCAAAAAAAAAAAAAAAAAAAAAACCAACCCGCAACCCCTCACCCAGAAACATCGTATTTGGAAATATCCTCTGATCCCTTCTTATCTGTGGAAGGGAGGGAGACGAGGGCCACTTTTTCGGGCTGCAAATCTGGACAGCATTTCACATTTCCCTTAAAATTGCAACAGGTACCTTCTCTGGGGCGCGTTCTGGGACCGAGGTGAAATGACAGCGTTTTTAAACAGTGGGGGGAGACAAATATAAATCAGATGATATTACATATTGTGTGGATACACACACACCCAGCCAGAAGTGGGAGAATCTAGAAACGATGTGTTGCCATATTTAAAAAAAAAAAAAACCAACAACCTCCCCCATCCCTAGCCGCTAAACATAATTTTCCTGTTGCAAATAAATTTTTCTTTTTTAAAATTGAAAGTATATTTTAGGCACCGCCCCCCCCTTCCCTCGCCCTTTTAAGGGATCGGATCAAATTATATACTGGCCGGGGGGCGGGGGGAGGAAGGGGATGGGGGCAGAGCGTGAGGGGGGGGGAGAATGGATAATAAATCTTATTAAATATATATTTTTTCATAAACTGATTGGCTTGCATTCCAGTGCAGCCCGGGCCATAAATCAAGAGGGAAATGTGATGGCTCCACACGGTATTTAGCAAATGAAGAAAGTTGGAGCTGATCTTCAATGGCTTGGATGTGATTGCCATCCAGGGGCCGGCGCACTTGAGCCTAAGAGCTGGGGAAGAGCGAGAGAGGGAGAGGGAGAGAGGCTCTCCTGCTGGTTGGGTTTGGTTGTGGCAAGCCCCGCAGGGTCCTGCCATTTCTTCCACTGACAACACCCCGGGAAGGAGGAGCTTCCCCCCGCGCGCCGCGCAGAAGGCGTCAGAACCCTCAATTTCCAACTTAGCATCTTGGCAGGACCTTTCGCAAAAGCCAAACACAGATCTCGAAAAAAGCCTCTCAGTCCAAAGGCGACAACCACCACCAGCAACAACCGGGGGGGGGGGAAAAAGCGCAGCCCCGCTAGGCGAGCGAGCTGAGCGAGAAGCAGCAGCCGCAGGGAACCAGAAGCCAGGTGCTGGGGGGCTGCTGTCGCCGCTGCTAATCCGCCAGCTGCCCCACCTGGCCATAGGGCTTGGGGGGGAGGGGGGGAAGTCACCTAGAAAAATCAAAGCGAGCGGCAGCTCCTGGCTATTCTGCTGCCCGTGTATATGTATGTGCTTGGCCATGTCGTATCCTCAGGGTTACTTGTACCAGCCATCCGCTTCCTTGGCTCTCTACTCCTGCCCGGCTTACAGTACCAGCGTGATCGCGGGACCCAGGACCGATGAACTTGGGAGATCTTCCTCGGGCTCCGCTTTCTCGCCTTACGCCGGATCTACCGCCTTCACCGCCCCTTCTCCGGGTTACAACTCCCACCTCCAGTACGGCACAGACCCGGCAGCCGCCGCCGCCTTCACTTCGTACGTGGTAAGAGCAACAATGATCGGCGGCAAGCCCGGCTAGCCAGACCTCGAGCGAGCAGGGCTGGTTTGGGTTCCACTGGGGAGTCCTGCAGAGGCCAGGGGGGATGGAAAGCACGTTGCTAGCATCCCCTGGCAACTTTCTCTCTCTCCTTCCCCCCCCCCCCCTCGGTATTTGTCCACACTGTTGCCAGATCAAAAGTGTCTCGGGTGAGGGTGGGGTTCTAGCAAAGAAGTATTATAGGGATCATGAATGCAAATATTGTGTTTTCAGTTAAGGGGACGCACACACCAAACAGCCAATGCAAAGAAAACCTTGGACTAATGGAGTTTGGTTTTGTTTTTAAATAATCGGTGGGATACCGCCTCTCAGTTTATGTTATTTTATTTTTTTATATGGGTGGATCAGCCTGGGAAGCAGGCTGATCCACCCATGTAAGTTTCTTCGGCACAATCTTCATTAGGCTTCCCAAACACTGCAAAGCCGTAATCCCATCTCTGCAATCCGATTTGGAAGCATTAATAACAGCAACAAAAAACGATACGGCGTGGCCATGTGCTGCTTCCCCCCCCCCCCCCCCCCGGGTTTAATATATTTTCAGCGTAGAAGTAAATTTGTGTTTATTTGGGGGGCCTCGTCTGGGGGGGTATTTTTGTTTCTTTTTTAAAGAAAAACAAGTTAGTCTGGTTTTGGTTTTGGTTTTTCCCCTCACCAAAAGCAAGTCTGGCTGCAGCGAAAAACCCTGCGGCCCTTTAGAAAAACAACAGTTGCCCATCTCCGCTCACCCAGCGTGGGTTTCGGCCGCGTTTAGCGGAGTTTCCCCTGCTTTCTCTTTTCCAGCGAGTGCCTCCATTGCGGGGGAGGGAACCGAGCTGGTGCGGTGGTTGTGGGAAAGGTTATGTTCAATTAGACAGTGGGAAAAGCAATTGGTTGCTGCTTAGCACAATAATATGTCAGAGCAGGAATGGATTGTCAGGTTCGCGTTTCTTTACAAGTCAGAAACTTGGCTAGTGCTGGGGGAGGGGGGGGATGAATGAAGAACAGTCGCTGCCCTTCGCAGTTCTGCCCTTTGGGCTAACGTGTGCAGATTTGATAAAACAGATGTGCTCCGGAGCCTTTGTGTGTCTGTTGCATATAGAGACACATGCACCAAGAAAAAAAAAAGTTCTAGGCCATTTTCCCTTTCTGTTTGAAACAGCTCAGTGGGGCTTGACTGCTCCAATCTAGGAACGGCCTCTGGGATTTTCCTGTTCTCCAAACTTTAATTTGGGAAGCGAGTAATCCTTTGGGCTCTTCCCCCATTTTGTTGCCCTTTGTGTCACTGTTGGTTGTGTCGTGACAGTTGCGCTGCTCCCGACCTCACTGTCCGCTCTGTGCCCGCTTCCCCCCGACCCCCTCTCCAGGGCTCACCCTACGACCACACACCAGGTATGGCAGGTTCCCTGGGGTACCATCCCTACGCGGCGCCCCTGGGCTCCTACCCCTATGGAGATCCAGCCTACCGAAAAAATGCCACCCGGGATGCCACCGCCACCCTCAAGGCCTGGCTGAACGAGCACCGCAAGAACCCCTACCCCACCAAGGGCGAGAAGATCATGCTGGCCATCATCACCAAAATGACCCTCACCCAGGTCTCCACCTGGTTCGCCAACGCCCGGAGGAGGCTCAAAAAGGAGAATAAAATGACCTGGACCCCCAGGAATCGGAGCGAGGACGAGGAAGAAGAGGAGAATATCGACCTCGAGAAAAACGACGAGGATGAGCCCCAGAAGCTGGAGGAAAAAGGCGACCCGGAGGCTCCCGAGACAGGTAGGAGGGATTGGGAAGAGGGAGAGCACACCCCAGCTGGGCTGCTGGCGCCTGGGGGGATTGTTCTGGCCTGGCGGCCTGTGCAGCCAGCTGCCTCGGTGGAACAAGGAGAGATCGCTGCGGGGCAGCGGGTGTTTCTGCTGGGCATGGCCTTGTGCCCCCCCCCCCACGCCAGCCCCACTGAGCCGCAGCTCGGAGGCCAGGGCAGAAAGTCACCTGCCAGCTGTGGAGAGTTGTGTGCGCGCAGAGGGACATGGCAGCCCGGGGATGCCCCTTTCATTCCCTCTGCTCCGGGTGGATGGGGGGAGAACTTGGGCTCAGGATCCGGAGCCCTCGCAAACTTTCTGTGGCGCTCCTCTTCCCCCCTTTGCACACAGGAGGAGGAGACGAGCAGAAGGCAGCCCCAGGCTGCGAGCGGCTGCAGGAACCCCATTCCCCGGCGGGCCAGGAGGCCGAGGGGGGCCTGAGTGACTCGGATTGTAAAGAGCCTCTGGAGGAGAGGCTGGAGGGGAGGCCGGGCCCCCCCAAAGCGGCCGGCCCTGCGGCCTTGGTGCAGTGCCCGGCCGGCCGGATCCTGCAGCAGGCGGCTGGCGGCGAGGAGATCCAGCACCAGTACCGGCCCCCTTCGGCAGCCGCGACCGCCCCCCACCCGGGAGAGCTGCACCCCATCACCCCCTCCAGCAACAGCACGTCGGTGATCCACTCGCCGCAGCAGGCTGCCCTCTCCAAACCCAAACTCTGGTCCCTGGCCGAGATCGCCACCTCCGCGGACAAATCGAAAGAGAGCAGCAGCGAGGTGTCTCCGGGAGCGGGGCCGACCCAGGGCCCTCCCTTGGCCGGGAGCAGCACCTCGCATTCCCCGTCGCGGTCCCCCTCCTCCCAGTGCCCTTTTCCTAACAGCGCCGTCCTCTCCCGGTCCCTTTACTACGCGTCTCCGTTTTACCCGGGCTACACGAACTATAGCACTTTTGGGCACCTTCACAGCCACGCTGGCACCAACCCGGCAGCCGGAGCCCCCAGCAGCCATTTCAATGGATTAAACCAGACTATTTTAAACAGAGCAGAAACCTTGGCTAAAGAAACTAAAATGATCAGAAGCCAATCCCAAGTAGATCTTTGCAAAGACTCACCTTACGAACTGAAGAAAGGTATGTCCAACATTTAATATTGGCTTCTTCTCCGATAACTCCCCCTGGGACTTTGGGTTTTTTTAATTTATTTAATACTTTGGCCGTTATTTTTCCACTACCAAGAGAAAAAATAAAACAAAGCAAAAAATCAAAGACACACGCCTAGTCAAAAGTTTATAGTTCATAGGAAATGGCTGAGTATAAAAGAACTCAGAAATGTCTTAATCAAGTGAAAACAAAACAAAAATTACACACAAAAGGAGAAAGATTTGTATTAAATCTTATTCTGTATATTTAATGTAGCTTTTTGTATTTAAATTGATAATACAGTATCTTTGAAGTAACTTATGAAATCAAGACACCTGTACAGGCATTAATGTGGTTTTCCCGTAATATAAATATATACATTTGTGTCTTTTCCCGAATTGTTTCATAGTTTTAAAATATATATATATATATATTATATATACACACACACACAAGTTTATTTTAACTCTTTTGCCGCCTATTGATTTTTTCCCCCTTGGGTGTGAGCTAAAGTATAATAAATTAATAAAGGAAATAAGTATAACCTATTAGATTTTAAAAAACCAAACCTGCAGTCGCCATTGTTAAATGCATATATTTTAATTAAAAGAAGGTTTTAACAGAATCAAACCCACTTGTTTTTGCACGAGAAAATACATACATAACTGGTGACAAAAATAACCTTTTAAATGCTCCTTTGTTTAAAAGTGAGGTTTAATTTAGAACATTAAATGTCTGAAACTGATTTGCAAAGTAAGAGAGGATTTCTAAACGTGGGAATCTTTAACAAGAGCACCTACTTGTTGTGGTAATTTAGGCTAATTTGAGGGAAGAAACAGTCAAAGAATGAAAGGATAGTGTAGGAGATAAAATGAAGATGAGATGTATTTATGAGTGAGAGATTAAATAAGGATATATATATACATACATATATAAATACATACTAGAAACACCAAATCGAAGTACAGTACCATCTTTTAACCTAATTACTTCCAATCAGTGTCGTGTTTTATGCAAAGTAATCAGCTGGTGAACTTTGCTAATGAGTTCGATTTTATGCCAGATTTAGCCCTTATTACTATTTCAAAGGTGCTGCAGAGTTATTAAGAAGAGAGCCGGGGAATACACATTAAGATATACACTAGGGGAAAGATCCCCCCTCCCTCAATTCATTCCCTCCCCCACGAATTTCGCATTGATATATTTGGTTAATTTGATTAAATTAGTGCTTCATCGCCGCTGCATATTGCAAGCATTGATAGGATTTGTAAATCTGTCTGTCCGGAGATTACCATATATAACTGGAGGTTGAGGGTCGGATTGGAATGTTTCCCCACATTCACAGGTAGGTGTCACACTTGTCCTGAATTTCAAACCTACCCACTTTGAAACTGGTGCTAAAAAGGGGGGGCGAGAATCAAAACCTAATCAAGGAGCCTTCAAATACACAAGTCCACTATACTATACGACTCGAAAACAAAGGAAGATAGATTTCAGCTTTACTAGATACAAATTGGGCCAGGAAAGTTTAATGCTCTGTTACCAGTTTAGGAATTTTATCCTCTCTCTTTTGTAAATTTTAAAAAAGCAGCAGCAATTGTAACCATTTTTTAAAAAAAATCTCTTGTGTCGATCACTTTAAAACCAAAGTAAAATAATAATAATAAAAAAGGAAATCTATAGGCAAATTAGATATTCTACATTAATTGAAGCCTGCACTTCAAACTACCTCCCACAGGTATTTCAGGTTCTCAAATCTTGACTTTCCCTGCCTTTGCAATGAACTAAGCGGTGTGTTTCATTCCAGAGCAAATTTTTTAATGTTCAAAAACTGTTACATCACAAAGCTCTAGGAACAAATTTGCTCTATTCACATCGGATTTTCTGGGTGTCCGTTGTATAGGAACATATCAGTGACATTAAATTGGACTGGGATATATCTGGTACCATTTAAACAGAAGAGTACTGAAACACCCATTTGATTTTTTAATTTTTTTTTTACAAGCCAGATAATTGTTTTGTAATCGCTTCAACTTTGTCAGAGCTATTTATTAGCTGTAACAGGTTTATTCATGCATATTTACATTTTACGGGATATTAAATAGTAGTTTGTATATTATGTTTTAAAAATACAGTAAATGTTCACTTGCTATACCATCTTTGTCGATAATCTGGTTTAAAGTCAAAATTGTTTCAAGCCGAAAGTGTAAATAATCAAATATTCATGGGATAATAGTATGTTATTTTGTCACTTTATAAATTATAAATGATTTTTTAAAAAAAACAATTGAATTCCACAATCGGATCATTTATTTACACTGGGGAAAAAATTATACTGAGCTGCTTTTGGGGGGTTGGGAGGGGGTTGAGAAGAAATCAAATTTATTTCTCACCCGCCTTGTTTAAATTAGGGGAAAGTTTTTTTGCTAGGTCTGGTAAATGAACTGAAAACCAGTGACATCAGTTCCTGGCATCATATTGCCCTTTTTAAAAAATCACTTAGTATTTTATAAAACCTAGTCTCTCCGAGCACTTTTATTAAAGATGGAGATAATATTTTGTTGAACCCTACGTTAAAAAGTCCAAAGGGCTCATAGGAATAGGAAAGTTGATAATCCCACACAAGGGTGCTTTAGAGACAACAGGTTATACAGTTAAACAAGCATTCCTAAAATTAATCCTTTGTACTTTTGTATTTAGCGATGGATTTTTTTAAAAAATGTCACTATATACACCTTTCCCCCAGATGCTCTTTCTACCTCTGAAAAACAACTTTGAGAATAAGTTTAGGAACCTCCTTTGTTAAAAAAAAACAAGTTCCTTATAATAAGGCGTATTTTGAATAAGTCTATTAGCAATATCAATAGGGTTTTCGTTTGATGTATAAATTCCTAAGGGAACGAATCCAATTCCTCTAGGTTAAAGCTATTCAGCTTGTCGCCTATATTTACCTAGTTAAGTCTTAACTAAGATTGTAGATCGTCAATTTAATAAAAATTCTGCGCTTCCCTCTTATCCCTTTCCTGTATGAAATCTTAGATGTAATTGTTCTGGTCTTAAAATTTCAGCATCGTTATTTTTCTAATTAAAGAGCAGTAAAGGAGCTTTTTTCTTCTTCTTCTTTTTTTTTTTTAAAGCAGCATTAATATATTTTGACAAGTTGAAATGACCTCCCAATTTTGCAACTCAGATGTTACTTTTATGAGGTCTCTTTAAATTGAAATACCTTATTTTGGGGTCAGCTTCTTCACAGAGTGCTGGCGCAGTGTTCTGTGGTTAATACCTAAAAATCCACCAATGACTTTTGAAATATCTTACCCGGTTTATAAATATTACCGGTATAATGTAACATGATTGTTTACATAAGGCTGGTATACACAGCCACACACACTTGTATGTATATGCATAGTGTATTCATACGAGTTTGACTGTATTTTTGTTATGATAAACAAATTAGCTTTAACTGTTCGATGCAGATATTTAAAACTAGGTTTTATTTTCTTGCTGCAGAGTATTTAAGTAACTGGTTTAAACGCGGAGTAGATGGAAAGCTTGGAATGACAACAAGGGTTCTCCCAAGACTGGTTTCAGGGTGATTTTTTTTAAACATACATATGTATGTTTAAATACAGTCAGTATGAGGCAGTTCACTCAATATTTTGAAGGGGTTCCCTGACAGATTTCTCAAACTGGATGATTTCTTTGATAGGAAAGCTTGGCATTTTCTCCAGCCTGCATCACTCTGATTGTGCTCTGAAATGTCAGTGTTGTCACAGAATCAGTGTAATATAGACACAATAATGTAACTCTTGAGCCTCGCCTGCAAAGTGGGGTGACTGGCCCAGTGAAATGGACATACGATGGCAGGAGGATGTTTGAGGGCGACTTGTATTATCAAAGGTTTCAGAGTAGCAGCCCTGTTAGTCCGTATCCCCAAAAAGAACAGGAGGACTTGTGACACCTTAGAGACTAACAAATTTATTTGAGCATAAGCTTTCGTGGGCTGCAGCTCACTTCATCGGATGCATACCGTGGAAAACAAAGCAGTCGTTGGCAGAGGGCATTTTCTTCAAAGCTAAATCACATTACGATGCTGTATCATTTGTAATCTTTAATTGTGCTACCTTTATAAATTCAGGTGCATCTAACACGTTGCATCTAGGTCCACCCAAATCCTTCAAGTCTTTTTGGCAACAAGGATACACACAAATTTAAAATAGTAATAGGGTTTTAAATAATAATAATGAAACCTAATACCGATAGCCGGATATTTTAAAATTCGAGACCAGTCCAGGCAGTCAGTTCCTAGTGCTGGCATGGTGCAGGAAAAAACCCAAACTCATCCCTCCAACCCAACTAAGACTGCCCAGGAAGCAGGGTCTCAGATGCTTCCCTTTAATGCCTCTGTGCTTGCGCGTTCCCGTGTTCTCCCACAGACATGGGTCCAGCTAAGGGTGAGGGAAACGCCGTTTGGCTGGGAGAAGGGATGCGGTTTTATGCTCGGCTGTAGGACCCAGGCAGATTAGGCGATTGGAGGGTGTATTTTATAGAGCTGTTCCATGTGAAACAAGCCTATAAACACACAGCACTCTTCAGTAACACGCTGCTGGCCAGGTAAAAGCCCATATCGAACAGCAAGTCAGAGGTGCTGCGAACTCTCCGGTAAATTTAAAAAGACTCGCTCTTGGGGTTTCAAATTAATTCCCATTCAAACCAGATTTCCCCATCCCCACCCCTCAGTGGCGTCGGCTTCTTCCTCTGCGGCGGCACCTTTACCGCAAGGACAGGGGCAAGAAGATTAAGCTCGGCAAGATCTCCAGCAGGAGCGACTTAAATTCGCCCAACTTTGCCGGAAGTTGGGCTGGGCCCCACCCGCGTCCTCCGGGCTCCAAGTTGCGCCCTGAGGGGAATTCGGAACCACGCTGGAGCCCAAGGTCGCTGCGGGGTTCGCACCGCGAGTCAGCGGCCGCTGCGGGGCTGGGCTGCGCGCCTGCGTGGCCTGAAGAGGAAGGGCTCCGCCGCCCGCGGAAGGAGGCAGAGCCGCTCGGAGCCCGGTCCTGCTCTCACCACGGTCAGCGGCAACGCTCCCGCCAGCTCCAACAGGAGCAGGATCCAGTCCACGGGCTCGTGCGACTTCCCCATTGTGGGCGGGGGGAGACTTGTGACGGGGGCCCCGCTGCCCCGGGACAGGCACACAGGCCGCGGGTGAGGGCAGGGCAATCGCACCCACTGAGGGAGTGTGTGAAGCCGTCCCAGAGACTGGGGTACGACTCGCGCCTCTCTACGAGTGCACTGACGGCTCCCGTCCTCAGCGGCAGGACGCTAGGAACAGAATTGGCCAAGACCTCAAGCAATAAAAATGAGTGCCGTGATGGGCAGGTAACCCATGGAGGTTAGAGGTGTTAAAAGCGGTTGGTAAAGCAGCGCCACTGCGGGTCATTTCCAACGTGGAAACAGGTGTCATTACAATGCGTTTAGGGGTAGGGGGGAGAAACTCCCCTAGAAATGCAGCGCGGACCCGAGAACTGCCCTGGATGCTGAAGTCCTGGAGCTGCCTCGTTCAAGGGGAGCAGAAAGTTCGCTTTGATTTTTAACCTCACCTAACCCGGTGGGGGTGTGTGTGTGTGTGTGTGAGACAGCCCTAGGCTCCAACGAGAGGGGCTTTCCCATCTGGCAGCTGTCCTCTATAATTCGGGGCGGGGGGAGGGTCTTCCCCTCACAACTCTACAGCATATTTGGAAATGAAGACAGCGTCCAAAGCAAAGGAGCCACTGACCTGTTCGGGCTTAGGGAGCCTCCCCCCACCTGTCGAAAGCAAAGTACCCCCCTAGCGTGCGATCTCATCCTCCAGCGAACACCCCGGAGTTCGCTTTCATCGAACACAGTGTCTGAAGCATAATCAGGAAGGGAGTGGACGCAGAGATGTACTTTGGATGACAGGCCTGGCAAACAAGGGTAAGGTAACACTAAGCAATCATGAGACCCCAGCGGCCATATTTTTTCCATGGCAAATACTCACTTGTTAAGGCCATTAGGAAAATTAACAAGAAAAAACCCCAGGGATGGAGGAGGCCTCTATTCTTGCTGAGAGGACCTGGATGGAAAAGATCCAAGGCTTCCTCACCCGACAGTCAGTTGGGATTGAAATGCTCCTTTTCCCTCCCCAAAATAAAGTTCAGCTTTTCAGTGAGAGTCAGTCACTGACTCTTATTATCCTGCTGGTTCCTCCCACGTTTGAAATAGAAAACAAACCTTAATTCTGATCCACACACACCCAACTGCTTTCCCTGGAATGGCTGCTTTTTCAATTGTCTCTATTAATTATATAAAATGTCCTTGCCATCTAGCATACCAAATACTACAGTAATCGCTCTCACAGTAACAGAACATAGCTTTCTATGGAAGGCATATTTTGATATAAGTGGCTTACAGAGTTATTTTTACCCCCTCCTTTCTTCTAGTAAGATGATCTAAACAGAATATTTTCTAGTCATGCCTAAAAACGACTTCCAAGCTTTTCTAGAGCAAGGAAATGCACTTGGTCAGCAGGTTTAAAAGGCGATTAAAAATAAATTTAGCCTTCATTTCGGAAGCAAAGGAACCATTGTTTAAAACCGATTCCCCGCCTCTCCCAAAATGTGGCCAGTATAAATGTTTAAAAACAAAAAAACAAACAAAAACCACACACCCAACAACCCACAAACCCCATAAGAATCGGCTTGATAGAAGATAGGCTGCAAAAAAGGAGTTTACATAGGTCAAAAAGTAGAGAAGCTCAAACGAGACGCTGTAAATGCCAGCCAGACACCCAACACCACAACTCAATCAGCTGATTGCGGACAGCTTGGCTATTTAATCATGCAACTCCGTTCTGTTGACAAACAGAGCGCTGTGCTGTTAATTATTGTTTTTACGCAGATGTAGAAGTCAGGTTTCTTACGTCCGGCTTTGCATTAACAAACCACCAGAGAAACATACTCGAGTCAGCCTGGTCTCTAGCGCAGAATCGAATTCAGCACAGAAAGTGTAAAGAGATCTCTCCCCCTCCCTTTCCCCTTTTTATATGACTTGCTTAGATTATTAGTAAGGACATCTGTGGCTGGCAGTGGAACAAGTGTTACCAAAAACAGAACCGGCTGTTTTTCCAAATGAGCAATATGTTAATTCCTCAAACCCCCCCCCCGGTTTCTTTAAAACCTGGCACAAATACATCAATAGCGGAGAATAAGGAGCCTTTGCAGAGAACAAGTGGCAGTTTTAAATTTACCTTTTGTGTGTGCCTCAGATGCAATCTTGAGGCATTTTTCGTCCTCTCTCCCACAGAAAAAGAGCGTTAATCTGCCCTATCTTGGGACCCAAAAGAATTGGAGTGGAGTGGATATTCACTGAAATCACATAGGGGAATAAGGGTCTTGCTTTATTGAATCATTAAATCCCAGGAATGAAGCTTTTAATTAATTATGGGTGCTAAAAATTCAGGCCAGCTGTTTCTTTTTACTTGGCTCCGACAAAGACAAAGTCTATGCCGAGATCTTCTAAATCACATTCACTATAAATCATTCCCTCTCAATGATACTTCTAGCCACGAAATGAACCTGTAACTGACAGATGGTTTATTGTCCCCCTGCATTCCTCTACCCTGTACCTAGCCAGGATTTTTAAAAATAATTTGTCCAAGCAAGTTCTTGACTATTAATGATCCAGCTCTTAAAATGCCCTCTCTCCCCTCGTTTAAAAAAACCCAAACCCTGCTTTACAAATATTTATGAATAAATACTTGTCTGGGTGAAGTGAGAGAGGGCAATTACACAGCCGACTGCTACTTTAAATAGATTGTGAGAGTAGCTTAGCTATAAAAACAAACAAAAGTAACAGAAAACAAACAACACCTCCCTGGGTTTCCCTAAATCTCGGAGTTCTACTCCTGGGTAAAGGCTGCACGTGATTCTTGCAGCTGTTTGAGGGTTCATCAGAAAGCTCCTGCCCAGTAACAAAATCCCTGCGTTAAACCAGACAGCTCCTATTAATAAGCACTGCATTTTCCAGACTAATATACACTCTGCGTGACGTCTCCTTCCCCTGCTAACTCTTCTGATTTTTGAGAGCCAGCTCCCCTCTTGTTGAAAGGGAGCCGTTCCGCAGACACGTGGGGCCCAATCCTGCAGAGGCTTACCCGGGGGAGGACTGCAGAATCGGTCTCGTACAGCACATGACCGAGCTAAGATTTACTTCACTTTAGCAGAAAGAAACGAACCCCACGCCTCGACATGCACGTTAAGCGCGGCTGCCAACAATTCATACCCACGCCACTGTCACCCAGCAGCCCGGTTCGTTAAGGGAAAAGTTACCGCACCAGCGACGCGGCACGGTAGCAAACGGTGACCCCATCCAACGCTACCCGACTAATTCGGTTCCATCCGAGAAAGAGAAATTCGATTCAGCTTTATAGACAGAATCTATTTGCATCGAGTCATTCACCACTAACCCACGACTGGAGATCTCCCCTTTCGCTCGAAACGTATTTGGTTTCGATAAGTTTGATTACGTTATTCACTAGTTTTACCTTATTTAAATTACGTTATTGAATAGTTACATTATTTCACGGGACACAGCTCTATGCATTTGCTGGCAAAACAGGCGCAACATTTCTTTCAAACCTGCTATTGCTCGTCCCTGTGTTATAGTGTACAAGGGACCAGTAACAGGCCCTGATCCTTTCGGAGCCAGCATTGCCCATGATCGCAGGGACCAATGTTGCGTGCTAAAGGAAAGCAGGATCTGGCCCATACGACCCAATCCTGCAGTCAAGGAAGTCCATGCCAGCACCCTCTGGGACTCCCAGGGGAGCAGGATGGGGACCATAGTTTCTAAACTATTGTTCATTTCGAACCGCTGAGATTCCACTGGGGCTTTCGCAGGGTTCTCAAAACGGGCTAAATCACTAACCAACCTATTGTTAGTTTGTTTTGAAAAGGAAATTGGACTCGGAGATTTGGAAAGCGTTTCCAGACCATAATTACCAGCAACCAGCGTTTTGAACTAATTTTTTAGCGACCCCAATCTATCAGATGACTTCTCTCATTCTGATTTTATATACAAGTTTTAAAACATTCTGGAGACAATTAGCTGATTTTTGTAACTTGTGTTTATATATATGTATATACACACACACTACAAGTATTCGTTTGGCCTACAGGTATATTGCCACCCCCAGAAAATACTCCAGGAAACAGCAGCACTTGGCTGTAGATAGTTTCTTTGAGGGTGGTAGATTTGTTTAATTGTCTTAATTGCCTCTGATGAAAGCAATCTGTATTATTTTTACGGTTTACAGAAACACGTAAGAGGCAGCCAAATGATTATTTAACTGAGTTTTCATTTGCTTCCGTTCAAAATGTACAACGGTTCTACAAACAGGCTGAGAAGCGAAGGACAAAGTCTGCTCTTTCTGGTGGCACTAATTTAAGGAAGCTGTTCCTTCGTTTTCTGTGGGCTAACTCTTTTTCCCTATCCCCCCCCCCCCTTTTTTTTTTTAAATGAGCAGGTTTGCTGGACTTCCAGTGGCAGAGCCATGTGTAAGCGAGCAAGACAAGTAAAGATCCAGACTTAATGTTCTGTACGTTGACTCCATTGATTTAAAATAAATAAATGCCTTGTGTTTGGAAAGCCTTCAGTGTTTTTTTGATTGACAGTATACCTCATGCCAGGGAACTCTAGTGGTTTGATAGACTACTTGTAAAAGCTTCAGAAATCAGTTCGCCCCCGAATACCAGAAAATAAATGTCCTCACCACACTGTTACTCATCTGTTATAATTAGAGCATGTTGGAACTTGCAAGGAGTGTTCTGAGAACAGGTCTGCTTGGTTGATGCAGGCTATTGTGGAATAATCGTCCCTCTTCTCTTCCTTTGTGTTGGTTTCTGTAGACATTAAAAAGGTGTTTTGGTTTACGAGCATCTTTGCAGACACTGTTTGCTGACTTTCACCTGTTCCGCGGTATTACTTTCAAATCTCTTTTGCCTCCCACCTTTACTTCAGGGGATCCTAAAAGTCACCCTCATCTGACATAAACTGGTATATTTTGTCCAGACACCTCTTTCCCAATGAAGTTGACCTATCTGCGTAAAGCAAACCACAGAACTCCCCACGCTCATGCTTGATGGAAATAACTTTAAATGTGCACTTATTTAATTGGATCAGGTCCCCAGATAAGAGAGATAAACGGGCTCCCCGTTTGCCAAGTTATTTTCAGAGGCATGCAGTGATGTGTGGAAGGAAAGTTAATGAAGAGGAGAAGAGACACACTGTACTTAAAATACCTTTGGGTCTAGACTCGTTGAGAGGACGCCTACCCTTTACCACTTCTGAGCAGAGTAATTATTTGCCGCTTATTAGGACAAGTGGTGTTTGGAGAAGGGGAATCAGCAACACCCTTTGTTAAACTTTTGGAACCTAGCACCTTGCACGTGTTAACTCGCCTCCCTTCAGCTGTAGTTGAGCGTTCTATTGATATGGAATCACGAAACCCTGCGGTTTTTCTAATAGAGTAATTGCTCCAGGCAATTAGTCTACCTTAGCCTACGTGGGGAAGGGATTTGCTTCAACAGGCAATTTATACCCCCCCCCCCCGACTCCCTTTAAAGCTGTCTTTCCTTGTTTCTTCTCCATGTTCTACATCCTTATGCATGAGCCATTAACAGACGGTTATTGATACAAACATAGTTTGGGTTGCTAACGGCCTTCCAAAACAAATTCTCCGGCTGAATGCCAATGTCTGCATGTTGGCTGGTGACAGCTGATTAGTGAAATGATTTACGGCCAAGCTTTTTAAAAAAAAAAAAAAAAAAAAAAAAAAGATGATACCGTCAAAGGCAGCAATTTGGAAAAAAGATAAGACTGCACACCCTCAAGGCTTTCCACTGGAAAGCCACCCAACACATCTAAACCTACGCTACAAATACCTGAAACACTCAAGGAATCAATTGGTCGCAGATTAAAAACAGTCTCGATTACGGCTTTCCTGGGTAATCTGTTACTCCTGACAACAGCAGCCTCTAGATTTATGCAGCCACCCCTCACCTGTCCACCTGGCTCCCACGGAATATATTTCACAGCGGTCTAGCAGGGATACATTTGAGGACTTGCTACCGCTTCCCCAGAACAAGGGGATGAGATTGAGCCCGGGCCCTACCACGCACAAGGTCATCCGACGTCATTGGAGTGGGAGACAGCCCTCCTTTTTGTTTCAAGACCTTTTTAATGCTCATTAATTGATTTTAAAAAGCCCCCCCTAACCCCCCCGTTAGCTCTTCTTCATAAAGAAAGCTTTTGCTCTGCAATAAAGTAAGAGACTTTGATCCCAGATCATCCTCTTAGGCCTTTCCAGCTGAAATCAGCGGAGAAACTATGTGGAGTTATTGTTCGCACTTGCTGCACTTCTGATTCAGAAAGGGCTGATTTATTAGCTTGTCAAGGGAAGCATTGTTCAGGAAGGCAATCAAAAAGCACTTACCTAGCTAAACTAAAATTACTGCCTTTTCAGTGGCTAATTTGTATAACTCCCATGGAGGAACTTGGGAAGTGTTTGATGAGGCATAAAATGATGATTAATGAATTTATTGGCCTGCTGCTCATCAAATAGGAGTAGTATATCTTTCCTCTATTGGACGTGGGGTCTAATGCTACATGTCTGTGTAAAGCAAGTCCAATATGATCTCAGTTTTAGCCCCCTTTTAACCCACATGACCTGAAGAATATCTCCGTGTAACAGAGGCAACATCAGGGGAGTGCACAGACAAAGGGCCTGTTTGATAAAATGGTAAATGAGAAATGTGAGGAAAGTTGCTGGAGGGATGGATCTGCTCAGTTTTCGGCTTTTCAATCACTTTGACTACTGAAGTGGGAAGAATGTAGAAACTAGATAAGGTGTGAGAAGGGGGGCGGGGGACAAACCAATTTTAACTTTCATAAAGGATCGAGCCAAACAACTTTATTGCTGCTTGAATGAAAGAGCACAAGGAAAGGCATGGCATTCCTACGGCACACTAGCTCAGCGGCCTTTGCCGCAAAACACACCCGGTTTTCATACAACATTTAAGAGCAGGTTAGTGCTCTGGTCGGATTCGTCACCAAGGATTCGATCCCATTGAGGGCGATTCCTTTTCTTACCCTGAAATGTCTTTCCCTGAATGGTGCTAGTCCTTGAATGGTTATTTTGGGGCATGTGATCATATTCTCCTTCCTAGTTGTTAAGAGGAGAGAGAAACACATCAAGTACCTAGGTAAGTGCAAATCACCTGCCATTCTTGTTTTTATAAGGGCGGGTGGACACCCAAAGAAGGTTTTATGACCAGGATGCCATATTTACTGCTGCGATCACAACAGAGCCGTTCAAACATTTCTCTTTCCCGCTAGAGCTCTTAAAGATTAAGCTTTCTTTGCGTGCTGAAGTTAAATATCTTCCCAAGTAGGAGTACACATTTCCACCTTAAGCGGGCCGTTCGCTGTTGCTAAGGTTCTCAAGAGTAAGATAAAGTGGGGCCCTGTTTTGCAGAATTACTGATTATTTTACTTAAATAATGTGGGGCATTTTAGCCTCTGATGAAGTTCAGAGAAGTAGGTAACTAGAGTACAAAGGGGTATGGAGATCACAGCAGCATTTGCGGCTGGGGGGGGGGGGTTAGTGGGCCCCCTTTTAGTCTTTCCTTTACCTCCGCCGCGCAAACATGGACTGTGATGTGTGGTTTGGAGAGGAAAAGGCCCCTGGCAGATGCCAGTCCCGAAGAACTGCCACCATTCTTCCCCTGGCCTGTGAGCCGTGCTGCCTTGGGCTGGGTATCAGAGGCCGCTCCTCTTCTCCTGGTCTCACAGCTCCAGGACCGATCTCGGGGGAGGGAGCACGGGGTTAGCCTGCATCTCTGCGCGCTATTTTCTAAAGCCATTGTACCGAATTTGTTACTCGAACCCGCACCACTGAAGTCAGGGGGGAAAAAAACCAACCCACCCACCCAGTACTCCTGTCGATGTCAATGGGCTTTGGGATCAGCGCCCCTCCAGCGAAGGGGATGAGCATTTTGGGGGGAGATTTGTCTGCGCTTTAACAGCGCTTTAAATTCAACGGCAGATATTTGCAAAACTTTCCGGGCTCCCTATGTCAGAAACGTGCGTTGGTTTCCACAGCGCTCTTTGGAAATGGTTGCTGTAGCCGTAGAGCAAGAAATCCCCGACAACTCTCTCTGCGGAAACAGAGCAGCTGTGTCTGGAGCCTCCCTGCGACATAATGAACCAGGCATCCATCCACCTGATGTTTAAAAGAGCAGAAAACATTTATTTTAACGCAGCCAAATGGGTGCTTGTCTAGTTGTCTGCGACATATTTTTAGCTAAAATGATCCCCTGGGAAATAAATGTTGATAAACACGTTCAAACAACACCCCCTGACACAAACCTCTCATCAACATCCAGCTGGACAAATTTTATCTTCAAGTCCTTGACCTGTGACTGCTTTTACAAATGCTCTCTGTTCATTAGCGATTTCAGGTCACGTTCAGTACCTGTGTCACCAGCACATAGTGCAGCTGTAAAATATACATATTGAATACTAGCTGCAGTACTATAGTGGCTTGTCCCCCCCAAATGCAGCAAGATCTTGATGAAAAAAGACGTAGCTATACCTGCATAATTACGGCAACATTGTAGGTCTTTAGCGCAACAGACCTAAAAGGCTGACTTATAGGATTAAATACGTATTGCTAAAAGTTACCAAGCTGCATAGTGTGCCTCGCATTAGACAATGACAGTTTTGGGGCGTAATTGCTTTAATGTGGGCAATTAAGACTAAGTGCATGCGATTTTAGTGTCTGCCCTACATTCTTCTGAATGATTACAATGATCAATACACATGATTTGTAAGTCGCTTCCTATTGATCCAATGGTAAAATGTTTGACCTTCCTTTGAGGAAGTAATTTGCTAAATTATGACACCACGTAAAGTCTTTCTTAGTTCAGAGGTGAGGGGTAATGGTGCACAGGGAAAAGGGGGGGGGGGACTTTTCTTTTCCCTGAAAGTAGGACTAAATAATATTTCTGCCAATCCTGACTCCTCCTTTGTAGCTGCGAGCCCCTTAATTTTGTCTTTGAAACCAAGAGCAGAAAAATTATGTTGAAAACTTTATTTTTCTTTACTTTCAAAAACGTTCTCAAATGAACTACATCCATTTACACTTTCATGCCAAAGCACCGAGGATCCAAGCTTGATGGTTCTTGACCATGTGAAATTTATGCTGTTTGAGTGGTAATGGGATAAAGCATGCCAAGGCAAAGCTAGGAAAACAGAGCATTTTGCCATTGCTAAGAGCTGTAATTATATATATTTATGTATGAAATGTCAATGCTTCTCAGGTTCTTCACCACAGCTCTTTTTGATTTGTATCATCAATGCAGGATAGGCTTTAGCAGATCACATTATCATGTAGTAAAAGCTGTTCTGACAGAAAAATAAGAAAAGTACTATATGTAAAGGGTCTATGAAGCTATACCACTGAGTGAATGGTTAATAGATGAAGGTAGATCAATTTTGATATGAGCTCTGTGAAGACTTTGATTTACAAAGCTGACTTTAGGGAGTGGAGCTAGTGTGTGACCAGAAAGAAGAAACACCCTCCGAGAAGCTACAGTACATTTGCAATGATTTACACTTTCAGAAGAGGGTTTTGGAACAACCTTGTGTATTCCTACATGGTGAGATGCAAAGGAAAGAGGAGACATCTCACACGCTATAGCTGGGCAGAAATCAAACCATGACAATTCACTATATTTCCAAAATAAAAGTCTTCCTTTAAAAAGTCAAAAACTTAAAATATGAAGTCTGTGCCAGGAAAACAAGCCATATTTCCCAATTGGGAAGCATTCAGAAAGACACTGTGAAAACTCTAACAAAACCCAAACACCTGGGAACCTGTCATTTTCCTTTTGCGTGGTTTTTTTTAAATGCATGTAATGTTCTTTCAAATCAGGGTGAGACTCTGCCCTTTGATGTAGTTCACTTTCTAGCCTAAATGACAGGTCTCCAGTCACATAACAATGTGAAAAACCGATTGACTGCCAATAGTGTAGTTGATCTATATCTTAGTAATGATAGCATTTATATGTTATCCTACATACAAAGTCATGAAACACACGTGAAATATAAAAGTGTCTGTCCAAGTTCCCTTGAGTGCGCAGATCATGGGGAATGCAGGACTCCAATAAATTGCCAAACACAGGAGCAATGGTTCAGTAGGACCCATTGTAATCAGCCAAGAGTTCTTGAAAGAACTTAACAATGAAGTAGCTGAGTTGCTTACAAAAATATTGGCTCAAAACCAAAGGATGGGAGGGTAGCAAGCATTGTACCTATTTTACTTACTCTCAGATACACCCCATCCCCTACCCCCAGGGAATAACGACAAGTGAGCCATATCAGTATCATTCAAAATACAACTGTAAACATTTAGATGAGCATGATGAAAATAACCAACAAGGGTTCTGTAAAGGAAAATCTTGGCTCTAGGAGCATGTCAATTTGGTAGTGGATAAAGGATAACAGTAGAGTGGTTGACAATTTCAAAATGTCTTTGATAAAGCCCCTCAAGAGAGATTATTAAACAAAAAACACTAAGGCCCAGATTCTCAAACATTTTCTCAGATTCTCTCCATTTCTCTAATTTATGCCATCTGGCTGCAGAGGCAGAGGCAGAGCCCCAGAGGACCATAAATTAGGTGGGGAATGCCAGAGTGTACTCTGCTTCAGTCCCAGTATAGTCTCTGTGTTCAGGGCCTGGAATGCTCCGCTCCAAAAGGAATAGTAAACTGCTCTCAGGGTAGGCGCACCCACTACTTTTAGTAGGTTTTGAAATCAGCTGGTAGCACAGAATAATGCCAACCACAAAGGCAGACGCTGACAACCACTCCACAGCTGAAGCAATCACAGAATTTTAGCCCCTTGCCAGGATATACATTACAAGTTATGCACGGGGAGGGGGGCGGCAGGTTTGTATAACTTTTGGTGGTGCCCAGAATGGGTCCAAGTCCCGCCCACCTAAAACTCTGGGAGGGAGTTTGGGTGCAGACTCTGGGCTGGGGCAGGGGGTTGAGGTGCAGGAGGGGGTGCAGGCTCTGGGAGGGAGTTGGGGTGCGGGGTGCGGGCTCTGGGCTGGGACAGGATGTTGGGGTGTGGGAGGGGGTGAGGGGTTTGGCACTTACCTCGGGCAGCTCCCGAAAGCGACCCGCACACCCCTCTGGGAGCAGCTCCTAGGCAGGGAGGCTGGGTGTCTCCGTGCACCGCTGTCTGCAGGCACCGCCCCCAGAGCTCCCATTGGCTGCAGTTCCAATGGCAGAGTCAGTGCTCGGGGCGGGGGCAGCGAGTGGAAACACCTCCCCCCCAGGGGCCACAGGGATGTGCTGGCCACATCTGGGAGCAGCGCAGAGTGAGGGCAGGCAGGAAGCAGCTTTAGCCCTGCTGCACTGCTGGTAGTGGCAGTGGGGGCCCCCGGGCCCTTTTAAATCACGCAGGGACAGCAGGCAGAGCCAGGGGAGAGGCCTGGCCCTGAACATTGGTGGAGCTGGGCCCCCATGCTCTGAATATTCCTGGAGCACGGGCACCACGGGCCCATACAATTCCCTGCTCCGGCTGTGCACATTACAGAAAAGGGAGATACTGTAAAAACTATTCAGATAGCTACCCATGAGTGCCAAATACTTAATATTACTCAAAGAACTGGTCAAAGTTTTTCCAGCTGAGTGTTTTTCCATCAGAAAATGCTGTTTTGTCATAATAAAAAAACAAAACTTTCTGTGTGAAGGTGTCAATTTCAATGAAATTTCATTTAGAAAAATATTTTTAAAAGCTAAGGTTGAAATGTTGTGCTTTTACTTCATTGGAATTAAACATTTGGATTCGAAACAACTTTTCATTTAAAAATGATTTTATATTTTATTATAATAGATATGGAAAAAGTTCAAATCTGAAAGAAACATTTGATTTTTAGCAAAAATGAATGTTTGATTGACTTTTTGGAAAATAAACCTTTGTGGAAAGTTTCATTTCACTGGAACTTTTTTGGTATTGTTCCGATCTGGAATGAAAACAATTGCTGGAATGTCCCATAGAATGCGTATTTGAGGTTCTGACCAGCATCTGAAGAAGTGGGTTTTTTACCCACGAAAGCTTATGCCCAAATAAATCTGTTAGTCTTTAAGGTGCCACTGGACTCCTCATTGTTTTTGTGGATACAGACTAACATGGCTACCCCTCCATGGCTACCCCTCTGATACTTGACCAGCTCTAGTTACTTGGTAAGGAAAAGGGGAAGCCACAGTTAGTGCCTACAGCAAATAGTCACCAGATTACACTCTTGCAACATGTCTACTGATAAATCAGTGCAATGATGCTGCCTGACAGACCAGAGCTCACCAAAGGAGTGGGTGGAGACAGAGGAATGGAATGGCCCACTTCTCATGCTGTTCGTTTAATGAGAGATGCTCCTTTCCTGGCCAGACAATCAGTGGCAAGGGAGAGACCAATAAAAACAGCACCCAAAAAAGGGGGCAGATGATGACTAGATGGCAGAATGGGATTCTCTTGATACCCCTGTGCAATGGATCCCCCGTTATCTACTGTGGGGAAAGATTGGGCTGCAGTTACTATTCCATTGTTTTTCACCTAAAAAAAGCTAACATGTCTCAAACGTGGGTGCCCAAAATTAAGCACCTAAATCCATGTTTAGTCTGGATTATAGATTAGCGGGTTGATTTACAGAGGTGTGGCGCATTCACAAAGCCCCATGGAAGTTACTGAGAACCACAAGGGCTCAGACCTTATGCAGGAAATGGCAGCTTCTTTATACTCAGCAGCAGTTTTGCACTGTGGAACATAGCTAGATGTAACTGGACTTTGAAAGCCTGCACAATGCACATTAGCCAGAGCTGCCTGGCTGCCACAAGCACATCTTCCATTTGGTGTCTTGGGCTTTTGAATTGTGATCATCAAATTCCATGACTGGCAGATCTAGCAGGGTTTGGGGTTTTTTTGTGCTGCTGGCTACTCAGTATTATTATGTGTTTCTCCAGGGTTGCTGCTTCTTCATGGTACGCACCAGAGATATCTAGGCCTAGATCTTCAAAGGTATTCAGGGCCCAGAACTTGGAGGTATTTAGGTGCCTATCTCCCATTGATTATTTTATAAATCTAAAAGAAAAAAACTTATATCAGCTGAATCTAGCAAGAAACAAATAAAAATATTTAGCTTGAACAGCATTTACTCTGTCTTAACTATTGTAAGGAATTTTTAAATAATTATTGGTCAAAAACTCTACCCTGTAAGTATTATACCAGTGAATTAAGTGCTAAATAAAAATTGCAATAAAATAAGCTTATTATAAATTCATTACATAGGGCCAGATTTTGATTCCCCTATTTACATGGGGTACTACTCCAAGCAAGCACTTGATCAGGTGCTTAACTTTAGTCATATGCCTAAACCCCATTGAAGTCAATGGGACTTAAATGCATACCTCAACTGTTGCCCTGAGTTGGGGTGCTTTCCTGAATTAGGACCAAAACGAATAAGTCTATGACAATCTAGTCCATAGCATCATAGATGTGATCATTTATTTAGGGTGGTCCCTACTCTACCAACACTACTTGGCGAATCAAATGGCTGCTTACTGTCTACACACTATGGCTGGCACTGGTTGCGTGATTGAGTCCCGAATTAGAAGGAGAACAAATGGGAGAAGGTGGCAACATGGGGTTGGGAGAAAGGGGGAATTCTCATTTGCAAAAGCAGGAATAAAATAAATAAAAATCAAGCTGTGTGTGTGGAAGGTTTTGCAAGTTCAAAATATAATTCCCATATTTCTTTGTTACTACTATTAATTTTGTTCTGCCAGCTTATTAACTACATCACTTTGATGAGTATTTTAAAAAATATAATGGCTATCACTCAGTTAGGCTGCTTTGAAGTGTCTGAAAGTTAAATGACTAGTAGCATTTATTCATTTCATAATATGATGCTAAAAGTTTTGATATGGGATTTTAAAAAAAAGATATTTGAAGTTAAAAGAAGACATCTTGATTAAAGCCAGAACAAATTGTTTGGCTGAGAGTCAAACTCTGGTTCACATGCGTTTCCAAGCTTGTAGGCTCACTCGTTTGCTTGCAAAAGCCCATATGCTTTCAATGGATGAGTCAAAATCCATGCCATGGATCTGCTGACAAAATGATGAACAGAAAACTGCTTCAAGTCTGGGAACCACTGGAATAGCTCAACTCATAAGGGAGTGATAGAACTTAGACATCAGAAATGGGAGGAAAGGATGATCTTGTGGTTAAGGCACCGGACTGAAATGTGAAAGATCTAGATTCAGTTCTCAGCTCTGTCATGGACTGTGTGACTACTTGAGCAAATGACCATCACTCTATGCATCAGTTCTTCATCTGTAAACAGGGGATCAGGCTACTTCCCAGTGACTACTTACCTAGGGTTGTGATGATAAATATGAGAGAGTGACTGTAGTATCCCATAGCTCAGTGGTTCTCAACCAGGGGTACACATAGATCTTCCATGGGGTACATCAACGCAGATAGATAGTCGCCTACATTTGCAATAGGCTACATAAAAAGCACTAAAGAAGTCAGCAGAAACTAAAATTTCACATAGACAATGACTTGTTTATACTGCTCTATAGACTGTACTGAAATGTAAGTACAATGTTTATATTCCAATTGATTTATTTTATAATTATATGGTAAAAATGAGAAATAAGCAAATTTTCAGTACTAGTGTGCTATGACACTTGTGTATTTTTATGTCTGATTTTGTAAGCAAGTAGTTTTTAAGTGAGGTGAAACTTGGGGGTACGCAAGACAAGTCGGACTCCTGAAAGGTGTACAGTAGTCTGGAAAGGATGAGAACCACTGGGTTAGAGCAGCCACCTGGAAGCGTCCATGGGTCCAGTCACCCTGCTCCAACCATGCTTTCATTATTTATCCACAGTAGAACAGCTTCAACAGGAAAGGCAGAGGGAGGCCCACGTCAGAATATCCCATAGCTCAGCGGTTACAACACCCTTCCTTGAGAAGGGAGACGCCTGTTCAAATCCTTTCTTCCTCTCTGGAAGAGAGGGGAGAACTGAATCTGGATCACCCACATCTCAGGTGAATGCTCCAGCCACTGGAGTAAAAGTCATAATGTGGGCACCGCCTGCCACAGTCTTGAATGGGACCCAAGCTAGTAGGCACAGCTAATGAATTGGGCCCCCACAAGCATCGGCAGCAGATGTATGCTTGTCTTTCCCTGCTTTTTGCTCTGGGGCTCAGGTAGGCGATGGGAGGCAGCAGTGCACATGTCCCGAGGCAGAAACTTAGGTGCCTAGGGAATTTTTACCCTGAAAGTTGAGGTGCAGAATGAGTTTTGGCACTTTCAGGGTTTGGTGGGAGTTTTGTGGATTGCAGGGGAGCTAACACTAGGATTTAGGCCCCTATTCCTGAGACTTAGGCAAGTAAATACCTTAGTGGGTCTGGGCCCTTATGACTACCTGGATAGAAGACCTATTAGGGTACTGGTTCAAATCTGGAACAGGTTGGCTACGAAAGAGGCAGGGTGCATTCATTTGGTATCAAACACTCTTAGGCCAGCTCTGGTTATGTAGATTCCTGTAAACCACCCCACAATCTGAACTGGCATTCCTTAGTGGCAGCCTCTGCAGAAAGGCTATGGTGCGAATGAGTATAGAGTTCACTATCTTCATGTTTAGATGTGATCTTCCAAGACAGCAGGGAGGGTTTTTGTGCAGACCTACGAGGCCAATGTCGGAAGAAAGCATCCCACGCATGGATGCAATAAAATCCTACAACTCTTTTCCTCATTCTAATCAAGTAGGTTGTGTCAAAGCAGCCTGAGCTACACCTTTCAAAATCAACCAGTATCGTTAAATCTTCACCAGTGATATCATACTTGATCAAGCCATCTTCAGCCGACATTAACCCTTTGAGTCAGTAATCATTCCTTAAGTAACTGAACGAATACACTTACTAATGGATTACTACTTATACTTAAGGAGAAAATTATATACTTTTGTGAAGTGAGACCTTCACATTGTGGGATTTCATAGGAACTAAACTGGACTTTAAAGGTAACACAACATTTTGCCATTCTGGGGGCATGAAGAGAAAATATTGTATCAGCTTCTATAATGGAAAATGTAATAATGTACCAGCAGTATACTGACTGGGCTGTTAAAGTTGGGGGTGGGGAACAACTGTTGGGTGAGCTGGTTAATATCAAGGGCCACCACTCACCTCTGATTATACTGCAGACCATGTCAGAAGCTTTCTAGTAATCAGTACAGCTTAGGAAAAGCCTTTGCTTAACTTTTCTTTCATCTTTCTCTTTTCCATCTGGTGGTAAAGATCAAACTTTCAGTTCCTCTACTCTTTTAAGCCTTGTCTGTTTGACAGCAAACTTCTCATCCATCTTAAATATGGGGCAAGTTAGAGCGTCTTTCAGGAGCAGTTCCAGAACAGATTTTTATCAGACACTAACTGTATAACCACTGGTCTCACTTTTCACTTCAGCCCGAATATTGTTGTTATGGGATGTTCCCAATCTTTTCTGATTTTCAACTTCTGTCTCTCTAATGTATGTGTGACGTGTTCCTTTAAAATTTTGGAATATACTTTCTGTGTGTCACATAACTTTTTCCAAAAACTTTCCCAGCAATCCATAATGTCTATTTCCTTCAGACTTCAGCACCTGGTCTCTTAAGGCACTGCAATATAGGAGTGAGTATAGGTTTTGACAGCATGGGTTCTATGTGACTATAAACTGTACTCTTGTTGGTTAGATTCTGCACAAAGGCTGCGTCCTGTCCTTTGATAGGATCACAGCAGAACTTGAACAATCAGCTACTCAGGGAGGCCTTTAGTCTCCTGTGTAGGATAAGGGTAGCTGCAATCAGAGACAATGGATCTTACATCTTGCAGCTGGAGAATCAGACCCAAGACACCTCCTACTATTCCTTAGTAGCAGAGCAAGGAAAGCAGATAAAAATATTTGTGACTAGAGTTCACTTGTGAAATTCTGCTTTTGTGAAGAAAAAGATTCCATTTAGTACACACAAATTTAAACGTATGCTTTAAAATGATAGTTGATCATACTAACAATTGTCAGCATAATTATCCTGCAATGTTATTGGCACCATCACAACCACATTACCTTTCAGTGTTGAGGCAAGAATTATTATAAGTAATGAGAATGGAGGAAGTGGGGAACCTAATATTAAATGCAAACACGCTGATTAAACAAGGGGAGGATTGTGACATAAACTAATACAATTTAGGGAAGGGATAGGGAAGAATGAAGTGACTCCTTGAATTGTGAATTTCAAAGCTGTGGTTGTTTTTATCATTAATACGACCTTAGGTGTGAAATAATTGTCCTGATTCAGCACTGCATTACTGCAGATTTAAACCAGTGTAACTTTGATTTTGGTGAGGTTATGCTGATATAAGTCTAGAGAGGCAGGGGAGAATCATGTCCACAGGGATTTATTTTTATTTCATTTTATTTTTAAACTAATCAAATATTATCCAATTATTATCCACCAAAGAACTGAATGGCAGAAATAGTTGGTCTGCCCTGTCAGTTAACCACGTGCTTACGCTCTTTTCCAAAACCCTTGCATTCTACTAACTGTGCAGATAGTATTTGGTATGTGTATCACACACATTTTAAGCTTGGTATTTTTTACGCAGTGGAATGCAATGGCTCTAGATCCATCTAGATCTTTTGGGGTAAGCATTCTAGTTTGGAGAATGTCTTATATTTACTTAATAGAGAAGACAGTTCAAATGATGTATTTTTTAACCCTTTAGAGACAGAAGAACCTCTAAGGCATGTATTTGTCAGGCAACTAGAGGATGCATCTTGCTAAGTGTTAAAACTGGATTTGATTTAATCAAAATGTATCATGTAAATCTTTACTAGTTAATGGATTGTTAACTCAACAGCTGGTACCAGAGCCATAATTGCTCTTGCCAGACTGGCTGTCTCAGATGCACACTAAGGGGAAAAAAATCTTAGCCCCAGCATCAGAGCCAAGTAACTGGCTTAGGATCTCAGTCATCTATTCAGGAGGAATATTTGGAATAGGCTTTCATAGTTGGAGGAGACTTCACAGTGCCTGAACACCTCCATTCTGCAGGGAGCAAGTGTTAGATCCAGGAGGTGGTGAATGCCCTGGCTCTGTTCTCATACTGCCTTTTCCTCAAATCCCTGCACAGGAAATTGCTGCGGAGCTGGACTTCACACAAAGGCAGATTTTATGTGAAAACTCGGTCTTTCCATAAGGGCAGACTTGAAAATCATGACATAATTACCAACAGAAATACTATATTAGTTTGCTTTTAAAGGTTTTTATTAGCTCCCTCTGACCCATGCAGGTAGACTCCCAATAACTAAGATACCAAGCTTCACAGGTGAAAGGGTAAACAAAAAAATAAAAAAAATCCTATAATACTTAAAAGTCTAAAACATCCCTAAAATAACTTTCTGTCATTTGTGAGGAATATAAAAAAAACGGAGTATGGTGTGACAAAGGTTCTATTAATACTCCTTTGGTATCTCTTGAATAATTCATTTGTGGTTTCTCCACTCATGTGTAACATGGCTTCCACAAACAGACTTTGTAGCACATCACACCATCATGCATTATCTGTCTCTTGTGTCCATGCACAGTGTATACAAGACTCATATACAATGAGTGGGGGGCCTTGTATACTGATCTGGCCTTAGGACTGAGGCCAGGTTTGCACTACGAAGTTTTGGCAACATAACTACGTGGGGCAGAGGTGTGAAAAAAAACCCTTCCCAACTGACATAACTATTCTGGCAACTATGCCAACACAAGAGGGGTCCCGGCAACATATTTTTATATCATTTGGAGATGTGATGTTACTATATCGGCAGAAAAACTCCTTCTGCAGGCATACGCAGTAGGGAGCTAATCTTTCAAAGCATTTGTAGTGTAGACAAGGCTGGAGAACCAGCAACTTCTGAGTTCTAATCTTGACTCTGCCACGAACTCATGGTCTGGCTTAGGGGCAAACTTTCTGAAGGCATGTGACTACCTATTGCTGCTTTACAGCTGTGGTGCTCTGGGGTACGAAGAGATGTGATTTATGACTAACAGAGCTGTGGCAGCAGAAGCCCGAGTGTAGATGCAGTTCAACTTCCAAACCTGCACTTTTATTGGGCTAGCTTGGGTAGTTTGGGGGTAGTGGAAAGAGTGATAGTAGAAGCACAACTGTTCCAGTGTGAAACTGCCTCCACACTTTCTTTTACTGGTATCGTGTATTGGTATTTCTATACCAGCAAAGCACTCCTCGCGTCCACAAGGTCTGGTACCTCAATTAGCCTGACAAACTTACCTGCCCCAAAGGAGCATTTTGAAGATTAATTTGTTAATGATTGTGCAATGCTTTGATGTGTACAGTGGTACACATGCGAAAGAAGATTTATTAGGCAAATAAGAACCTTTGCCCTCGGTGAGGTTAACTGGATTTAAAAAAAAAAAAATTAAGTTCAAGTCTCCGAGCCTGTCTACACGTACGGCGCTGTAACAGCACAATGGCAGCAGCAGAGCCCTGTCAGTGTGGACTTGTGCCGCTGAAGTGCTCTAAGCATAGACAAGCCTAGCTAACTTCCTGGTTTCCTCTACAACATGAAAAGATGCCAGACTTTGTCAGAGTGCCCTGGAGGTCAATAAGCGAAAATAATTCAGGCAGATTCAGCACAACCAAACCATCCCTCAGAGTTATGTTTTGTTCTTGTGTTACATCCAGTGAAATATGGTATTAAAAACTGGAAAACACCTGACTCTCTCCTGAACATTAGGGTTTAGAATTCAGAGATGCTCCAGTGTAGTGCTAACTTACAGCATTTGTTCTTGTACATTGTATTTTTTTTAACATTATTGCAAGAACGCTCAGTGCAAAATACAGCTCAAGAATCATTATTTCAGTTTACGTGGTCTATGAGATAATGTCACTGAACTTTTTTTTCTTTTTTTCATACGTCATGTTTCCCCCAGTGCTCAAATGGCAGGACAGATGTAATTATGTGCTCCAAGTTAATGTATTTCCAGTTGATGGAATGGAGATATGGGAAATTATTAATTATTTATATTGAGGTAGGACATAGAGGCCCAAACAAGGATTTCGACCCCGTTGTGCTAAGCACAACTCTACACACAAGTAGATAGTTCCTGCCCCAAAGAACTCATGTAATTGTCTCTCCGGACAGCTAGTCTTCAGGGACTGAACCCAGAACCCCTGGATCTTATAACTTCTTGGGAAAACAAACCAGATCTGGTAAAGTGGACTCAGTAGCCAACTCAAACCTCTATGAAGTCTAGCCACTAGATGACAGAGAGCATAGGTTACCCACACAACCTAAGTAATGTGGCATATCTAACTGTGCTCCCTCCCCAAATTTGAGCACTGCACTTTTCCTTTTTATTCCTGGACGCTGGTGGTTTTGCTCCAAGTATTCACCATTTCCCCAAGCTTCTCAAACTCTCATCATGTTACGGGTGTCATATTTCAGGACCAAGAACTTCAATTCAAGCCAGTCCATGGGGCTCCTTAATCTTCTACTCCCAGACCCTGCCAGGTGAGGATTCTTTTCTCTCATTCATGTTTCATTTAAGCTTTTTACTTTCCAGTTTCCATGTTGGTTATTTTCTCATAAAGTGTCTGATGAACTGGCATTAATGCACTTTAAACTCCCTTTACCAGCAGCTACAGGCCAAGTACTGAGGGGCAGAAGCAGCACCAGACTTCCCATACTATCCCACCAAAGAGCTCATAACTGATCAGACAAGAGGTTCCCACATGGGATGAGGGATAGTTCTGTTTCCAAGCCAGTTTATTTACAGCCAATTGTGCAACTTATACCTACATAGATGAAGACAGAATATATACATTGTAGTTAATATGTTGGCTTCAACTACAAGTCTGGGAGATAGCTTGAATGTAAGCATTCAAGGTTCTGAAGCCCAGATGTAGGAGGCTAGAGACACTTCTTCAGAGGATGCGATTAACTGATTATATCTGCCAGTATAGCCTGGTCTCAAATTAAATCAGTTAGAAAACAAGGCTCAATTTTTGTGTTACAAAATTGAATCTAATTCCATATGAAAACCCAATAATGGTGTAACATTAAGGTCATTGAGGTACACGCAAAAAAAAGGCCAGGAAATACTGAATGACGGTTTCATGTTCAACCTTAACTCTGCCCTGCGAGGGTTATGAATTACAACATGAGGCCAGATCCTCAGATGGTGTAATTTAGTGTAGCTGCATTGTTATTGGTGAAACGATGGTGATCTACACTAGCTCAGAATCTGGCCTGTAGTCATTGCACATGATCATGTAATATTTCTCAAAGAAAACATTTAATTAATCCATTGACACTGAACACAAGGTCAGGATGGTCAGTGCTGTATAAGCACTTCGTAGCAATAGCAGGAATAGAACTCATATCTCCTGCTCTACAAGCACAGACTCCTCTACCACTTGAAACACTTCCTTCAGCAGTAGAAGGCCTATGATACATAGTTGAGTATGTACTCTAATATAGCTATTCTGATTCCATGTAATAACAGGCAGTGGTACAGGCGTACACCAAGCAGCTCAAAGATAGAAGCATTTGACTTGTCATCTACTTTACATTATGCAAAGAAAGGTGTCACGACAGTCTTCTCTTGAGATCTTTTACAAAGAGTTACAAATAATTAAAAATAGGACCTTTAAGAAGATTGGCATTCTTTTATCCCATAGTTTCGCTACTGCAGAGTAGCAAAAGAGACTGTTTAGGGCAGGCAACGCCAGCATGCATAAGGTGAATTTTACCCCCCTGCAGAGAGCCAGTACAAGATGTAGTAGGCCTTAAATGTTACCTAGGCCTCTGCTAAAAGCCTGATAAATGTCAGACTAAGTATTCACTAGTTCTGTAATTCCCGGCCCCCAAAATTCACTAAACTGAGGTCTAGCAACATGCAAGGAGTTATAATGGAACAGCGGAACTTTAATTTGTGAAAAAAAGGTTCTTTTCTTCTTCCTGCTCTCCTTTAATCTCATCTCGTTGTTCTGTTCCTTTCTCTTCAGCCTATGTGCTGGCACGCTTTCTGGCTGCCTGAGGAGTTTCCTGGCATGAGGGGTATCCTTGGGTGGCACAGAGGCTTTGTTCCATCCCCTCATCCTGGGATAAAGGGGAGATGGCCAGGCTGCCTCAGCTCTCCAGCTATCCCCCAGCTGTCTTTGGAGCTGTGGGTATAAGTGAAAGCAGCCTTTGCGGAAGTCCCAAGAACCAGGGCTCCACAATGGTGGCATAAAGCCACCTTTGCCCTCCCCTCTCCAGTGCTGTCCTGAGTATAGTTTAGCCGGACTAGAGAATCTGACCTAATCATTGTAGGAGAAAAATTCTCACGCCAGTCAAGAATGTCTTGAAAAATGTCCCTGTTTTTAAGCAGATCTTTATTAGCTTGAAAGGTTAAAATAGAAGCTGTCACGGAGTCTAGTCTAGGAGACTGAAGTACAGAAAAGCATCTATTTATATATTTATATTCAAGCTCCCGTAACAGAGATTGTGTTTATTGAAACCACCTCCTTCATGTTCTGTGCCAACCAATATTTTGAGAACAGGAGCAGAACAGGAATAGGTTGCTTTTAACCAATGCACATAGGCTTTAACCCTACTCTATAAATGACATGATGTATTTTTATATGGGCTCTGTTTTTCTTTCTGTAATGACAATATAAGCCTCTTTCAAGTAACTGAAATAAGGTCTCACATCTCTATACTTAACCTATCGAAATTATACCTGAACTGAATGCCTACAGACATTTAGGAAAGATACTACTCTATACTAAGATCTGCAGGATATAAATGTCACTAAATACACATTACAGGATGCTTTATTCTGAATTTCACTACTTCATGGCTGTAACTGCACCTGTAATACAATGGTCAGAAAATATTTCCTGAGGACAGATTCTAAACTCTGATAAAATATTCCAGCTATGAGGAAGTCAAAAGATCTCACACGCTGTGCTATAAAAACCACTTACAATAGGTAAGATCAAGCTGTGATTAGTTAATATAAGGCCAGCATTTTACTACACATGTAAAATCGTGGCTAGATCTTCAGCTGACGTAAACTCACATTGCATAGTACCATTGACTTCAATATGCCTATCCACACGAGCTAAGGATCTAGCCCCCATGCTGATTAGCCCTCCTTCCACACTAGCTGAGGATTTACAGTTAGATTCTGCCACACTTGCTCACACTGAGTTGTAACCTTACTCTGCAGACAACCCCTTTTTTACCCCCACACAAAGCTTTTTACAAAGCAAGATGAGCAGGGCTGGCCAAACTGGGTCCCTAGTTATTATTATAATATATTGCATTGCCCTTTCATTCCATTTTACACAGAATATGGGGGGTAGAGAGAGATGGGGGGAGGAAAGAATCTGCAACTGATATTCAGTGGGCTAGAGTAACCTGCTAGAGAGGTGGGAGTGGCCACGAATGAAAAAATAGTTCGCAATGTGATATAGCAGGAAAAAAACCAATGAGATTTTGGGTTGTATTGGCGGAGGAATCATGTCAGGGGCCAAGAAGTAAGAGTCCCATTCCCCTTTGCCCCCTGTTTCTCTGACATGACTGTATTGTATTCTGTTCTGGGAATCTCATTACCAGAAGGATATTGACACTTTTGGAGAAGCTCAAAGAAGAGTACTGAAAATGACTGGGATGGATGTATGAGGAGAGATGGAAAGTGTATAGCTATAAACAGACTGTAATAACTGCACCAGGTGACTAAAACCAAGGGCCTGATTTTCAAAAAGTCAGGTATACAATTGCTTGTCAAAGAATTTATGCAATTAAGGGTCTGATTTGTCCACCCACCCCTGGTTACTATGACTGCACATGACTACAGGTACCATTTGCCACACGTGTACCAGATTTCTGCTCACAATAGCATGTACAAGTTAGGTGTGCAACAACTTCTTGAAAAACCAGGCCCATAAGTTAATATTTATGATTTGCTTTGCAAATATAACAGCCCTGAGTATCTCCTTTCTAATTAAACAGAGCAGTACCAATGAGAACTGCACATCAACTAAACTGCTATGATCACATATTTGACTATTCTGAGAGCAGCATTTTTTGACACATTCATTTTGCCAGTAATATGACGATTTCCTACCTTCTCCTTTGCATTTCTATTTTGCTAGGATTAGACAGTAGTATTTTGCCAAAGGAGCATTGGGAGTGATGACCATATAACATGATCACTATTAGCAAAGTAACATTTGCTAGGGAAAGCTCTTTTATAATTTTTTTGGGGTGTTTTTCAGGTAATCCAGTATTAAATGGTGAGACACTCAAATCTGCAAAGCTGCTAAAATGTGAACATTTGTTGTTCATTATGAGCAGCAGAGTTCAAATGTAGATACTCTGAAAACTTCAGATAATAAAAAACAAGACACTCTTCTGATCTGTTAATTATGTGTCACAAATTATATCTGGAAATCTGCTACCTAGATTATTGTACTCGGTATCCAGAGCATTTGGTGATGAATACACGTCAGACTCACTCGACAGAGGCTTTGAGAAGCAAACAAAATTTTACTTGGAAAACATTAATAACCTTTTTAACACCTGTTGCTTGATCCTAAAATAAACTTTTGACAGCTTCCACCATTGAATTCTCTGGGTGTTGCCACAGAAGAACAAAAGAGATAAGCAGAGGATCACAGGGTTTCCTCAGCTGGGGATGTGAGGTTGTCATGGCACTAGTCAAGGATGAAGAGGACTGCAGATCAGATCCTCGGGGATGTAAATTGGCATGGTTCATTGCAGTCCACGTGATAAAGCTGTAAGAATCCATGGAAGCTATGCCTTGCACCAGAAGAGGATCAGGAGCTATATCCAATTTACATCTGCTGAGGATCTAGCTCTCTGTGCCACTTTCTTTCAATCACTCTGGTGTAGGTTCTTGGGTTTGGTACAACTAACGCTGGAGGGGGTTCCCATACTGTGTTCCTGCCTAGATCTGCCCCGTTCCTTGGTCAGTGTGGAGGGACTTCTCTTATAGATACTGCCTGAAGGCAGGATTTCATTTCTAAAGCAGTAAGATTAGAAATTACAAGTGACGGTACAAGCAAGCAGAGAACGATGAGCAGAGTCTGCCTGCTCTGGAGTGGAACTAAGAGTGTCATAGATTTAGAAAAGGGTAACAAGACTTGGGGAGAATCCAACAGTTCAGATGCAGGACAGTGTTTCTAGATGGTATTGGCGTGATGTGTCAATAATAAGGGGGAAAAGATTAACAAGAGTCCTGCTGTTTAAGAATCACAGGCTATATTACAAAGTCTGACTGAGTGATATGCGTCTCTGGGGTAAACAGAATTACTTAGCAATAAATACAGAAATCTTACATGGAAAACCCATTGGTTGGATTAGATCTGGGTCTCCATGCTTCAAGGCCAGTGATCTGCTACTGAGCTATGACTGCTCTTCTAGCTGCTCAGCCCTGTTACTATTATTAGCCACAATCCCACACATGCAATATGTTGTTGTTATTGTTTTATACAAAGAGGGGAAAATGCTTGGGAAACTGGATGGAAGCCACATGTTAAATTGCTTGTGCAACTCCTGTACTGGGGCTTCAATTCTCACAGTTTGCAGTGAAGGAACCTTCTAAATGTAATCAGATGTACCATTCACACTAGATAATTAACTCAACGACTTATTATTCAGAAATCCACATGTCATACCACATAACTGACACCCTTCTTTTCAGTTCAGGAGCATGTACAGTTTCACACAGGGTTAGGTCAGCCTTGCTATAGGAGAAAATCATTTAAAGTCAATCTTACAAGAGAAGAATATTCTTGAAAGTAACAGAAGAATCCACCCAAGAAATTTGAGAACCTCATAATACTTCTGAGTTTTGAGACATTCTCATTGTAGTGTAGAACCTGTTTAGAAATAAACAAAACTGAACCAGTTCTTCCCATAGAACTAACTTATGATTAATGAATAAATCCCTTGCCATTAATACTTGAAAAGAAAAGGAGTACTTGTGGCACCTTAGAGACTAACCAATTTATTTGAGCATGAGCTTTCGTGAGCTACAGCTCACTTCATCGGATGCATACCGTGGAAACTGCAGCAGACATTATATACACATAGAGATTGAAACAATACCTCCTCCCACCCCACTGTCCTGCTGGTAATAGCTTATCTAAAGTGATCATCAAGTTGGGCCATTTCCAGCACAAATCCAGGTTTTCTCACCCTCCACCCCCCCACACACAAACTCACTCTCCTGCTGGTAATAGCCCATCCAAAGTGACAACTCTCTTCACAATGTGCACGATAATCAAGGTGGGCCATTTCCTGCACAAATCCAGGTTCTCTCACCCCCTCACCCCCCTCCAAAAACCACACACACAAACTCACTATCCTGCTGGTAACAGCTCATCCAACGTGACCACTCTCCCTACAATGTGCATGATAATCAAGGTGGGCCATTTCCAGCACAAATCCAGACTTTCTCACCCCCCCGCCCTTTTTTTTTTTTCCCCCGGGGACACACACACATACACAAACTCACTCTCCTGCTGGCAATAGCTCATCCAAACTGACCACTCTCCAAGTTTGGATTTAAACTTGGAGAGTGAGTTTGTGTATGTGTGTGTGTCCCCGGGGAAAAAAGAAAGGGGGGGGGTGAGAAAGCCTGGATTTGTGCTGGACATGGCCCACCTTGATTACCATGCACATTGTAGGGAGAGTGGTCACTTTGGATGAGCTATTACCAGCATGAGAGTGAGTTTGTGTGTGTATGGGGGTGGGGGGGTGAGAAAGCCTGGATTTGTGCTGGAAATGGCCCAACTTGATGATCACTTTAGATAAGCTATTACCAGCAGGACAGTGGGGTGGGAGGAGGTATTGTTTCATGATCTCTATGTGTATATAATGTCTGCCGCAGTTTCCACGGTATGCATCCGATGAAGTGAGCTGTAGCTCACAAAAGCTCATGCTCAAATAAATTGGTTAGTCTCTAAGGTGCCACAAGTCCTCCTTTTCTTTTTGCGAATACAGACTAACACGGCTGTTACTCTGAAACCTGTCATTAATACTTGGTCTCCACAAATCTTTTACTTTGTTTAGTCTGAATCTAGCCTTTATAACTTGGTGGTTTTGTAATAGCCAGAGGGTGGACACTAGATGCAGACATCCCAGATATTATAAATATGATTTCTTACCCATTTTGTTAAAGGACTGTATTAACACAAATTCATCTTCCCAGCAGTCCTGCCAGAGAGGTAAGAATCATCCACCGCGCTTTACAGGTGGAAGGCTCACAATCCTATATTCCTAGATCATCAGCTTGCAGAAGGAGAACACACATTGCGCCGAGTGCATGGCAAGCCTGTGTTCCTGCTGCTTCATGGCTAGCTCCATGAGCGAGTGTGGATAGGACCACAGTCCTCACCTCTGCCAGCTCTCTCTGGAGTGACTTGTGTCTTGGGGAAGGCTAGGAGAGAAGCAGCTCCTGAGTGCTCCATAATGCCAAGAGTGCTATGCCAGAGGCACAAGATGGGAGGGAAGATCCTTTCAGACCTCCTCTTGTCTTGTACACCCAGGTTATGGAGCTAGTGTGAGCAGCACTGATTTTGTCCTCTCCGGTTGGCTTGACAACTGCAGTTCTACTGAGGTGTCCATAGTCCTTAGGTGTCTCATGTGGCACAAAGTTGTAATGTTTGGCAAGCACTCAGGATTTGAGCTGGAGACAGAGAAAACACAGCACTTGTCTTAATTATATGAGCAGCCAGATAGACAGATAGACCACTCCAGCTTCTGGAAACATTTAAATCGCAGCATAGACAGTCAGGTTCCAGCTGGAGCCTGAGCTCTGGGACCCTCCCCACTTTGTAGGGTACCAGAGCCCTTGTTCCAGCTGAAGCCTGAACATCTACCCAGAAAGTTTAGAGCCCTGCAGCCTGATCCCCCTGAGTCAGAGTCCGCTGTTGCGGGCCAGCCATAGGCGTTTAATTGCAATATAGACATACTCTTAGGGTGTGATTAGAATCAATGGGAGTCCTTCCATCGACTACAGTGGGTTTTGAATGAGACCCTGTTCATGCTCAGAGGTTTAACACAGGTATTAGCACAGTCACTTGCATACTATCATTACATCATCTCATTAGCATAGTTCTCAATGCTTGTAGTGTGGGACCGTCCCTACAGAGCCCACCAACCAAGTGCCTTGAAGTATCTGAAAAATGTAACTAATTATGCATAACTTATCTTACTGAGTTATTGCTTCAAACATGGGAAATGGAAACTAGGACAACATGGCAAATGAATTCCATGCCAATGCAGGATAATAGAACGTTAAAAAAACAAAACAAAACAGTTAGCTGGGCATGTTATTCTGTTAGTCCAAACATTTAAAGGGTTAAACTTAAAAAAAAATTGCACTTTTGTACAATATATTTACCTACATGTGTTACCTTTAACAAAACAATAGATTTAAGACAGGGACATAGAGGAAAATATTTCTTCTTATCCCCTCCCGCATGGGTGTATTTAATTTGTGCATTTCACAGCAGTGTGTGTGTAGACAGTTTCATTGCTGCCCCTGTATATTCAGTCTGTTTCCCTTTGGTTTGCGTGGGTCTCCCCTTCCCCGAAAGCAACAGAAAAGATTAAAACCTTGTTGTAAAAAATTGGCAGGGTACTCAGTGGCTGAAGCAGTACCTAAAACCTACAGGTAACTCTTGAAATTGACCAGATTGCAAGTTGATTGTGTCCCTTTAACATAATAAACTATAAAACACAATAGCATCTGCAGGAAGTCTGCAGATTGCTTTGTATAAGTCTATATTAATATTTTATACCACTGTCATCTCTGCCTATTCTTAGCCACCTTGTTATCTTGCACAGTCTGGAAGGAGCAGTTTAGCAATAGGCTACATTATGAGTGTGTGTGAAATCATGCTGCAGCTAGAAGTGTTGTATCCAGATGCAGATGAGTCTCTTGACCTTGACCCTCCCTTGAGTGTGCAGTGTCACTGTGTGGATTCATTAGAATATGGATCTTTTCCCTGGCTGCAGATAGGAGAGAGAGAGAACTCTAAAGAGGTAGTGGAACCAATATTTTCTCTACCTTGCCTACAATGAGTAAGTATGTGGATTTTTTTTTAAAGGAGCTAATGACTCCAAATATGTTGTTTTGAGATAACACAGTAGGACTCAGCATGACGGTGTGAGACAGATGACATGAAGAGGTGCATTGTCAAAATAACTGAGACATGGAATTGTGCGCTCGAAAACATTCCAGGTATTTGCTTCTTAGTTTCCCTCCCCTGCACATATCACCCATGCAGTGTTTTAAAAATGTACCTCTAAAATGACTACACATAATGTTATGTGATGGAAGAGAGAGAACAAGAGCGAATTGCAGCATTGTAACAGATAATGTGCTAGGTTATCCGCAGATACCTGTACACAGCAAATGGCCCTGCTTGCCGTAATCTATATTACTTCTGAACAGTTTGGCACAAATCATATGTTTCCCTTTTTCTTGCCACTCCAGTGATTTGAAATGTGGAGTTGTCAGTGATCACGCTGTATGAAATAAAGCAATGCAGTTGTGCTTGGGTGTTGTAGCACAGCCTCCTTTTCAAAGCCTCTCCCAAGAGTGAGCGACATCACGTTCAGTACAGAGTGCTGTGCTTTACCATGCTCTAGGGTAAGTTGTGCACAAAGGATCTGTGCATGTTCACATACTTGCAGAGTGGACAACACGCTCTCTCAGTGGAATGTAACACTGTCCAGTGATACAGGACCCTATGGTAAGTCATCGGGTATACTGCACTGACATCTTAAGTTCTGATCCGACTGTGAACACCCCAGAGGTGGACCTATTGGGTTCTGCATGGAGCTCACCAGACGGGTTCCTTGCCTGGAGCTCATTGCAGGACCAGGGCCCATGCCATTTCAGAACTCTTCAGGGATTTATTACTACAAGATTAAAAAAAAAACACACAAAAATTAGACCTTGATTACCCCCACCCCAAAAAAACCACTAAAGGGGATGCATAGACCAAGATCTAACACATATTTACACACACACACACACTCAAATTTCAAGCCTATTTAAAAAACTGAAAGTGGTAGAAATGTGGCCATTAGAAATAGGGCAGTATACCTTTAAGTAGTTTGTGAGCCATTTAATGGTGCTCAATGTTCTACAGAAGCTGCCAGAACCCATCCAGAGTAGCAGCGTGAATATGTGGTTAGATCTTGCATGTTGGGTAGATTCTGTAAGACACAATCATTTGGAACTGCCCATGCCTGAATGGTTCATTCACATCATTGTTGTGGAAAGAACAAAAGACAACAACCTATGTTGAGGATGGATGGGACTGCAGAGGTCTAGGGAAAGTAAAACTGAAAAGGAAACTGCAGCCGGCAGCCACTGGGACTGTGAGTAAACTGCTCATTTGGGAAGGGAAAAAGAGGTTTAAAATGTTTGTCTGTTGAAAATTGACTTCTTTGATCACCTAGTAGAGGCCTGGCCCAGCTATATCAAGAAGCAGGAATAGTACCTAACTGCTAATGGTATAAACAACGAGAAAGTGCCGCTGTTCTACTAAATGTAATGGGGTGGGTGGGGGGAACGTATAGCCTGCTGAGCAGTTTAACAGCTCCTATCAAACCCAGAGACAGAACGTTTGCTGAGATTGGGGTTATTCTATAAAAACCCCAAAGTCACTGGTGACTGTTGAGAGTTTCTCCTTCTATAAACGGACTCAAAAAGAAAATGAAATAATTTCTGAATAGGTGGCGGGATTACAGAAATTAACAGAGCAATGCCGGTTTGGAGAGAGATTACATGATGCATTAAAGCACCAATTAGTGCATGGGTAGGCAAAATGAAGCAATCCAAAAGTGGTTATTGACTGAGGCTGAGTTGTAGTAGTAATGTATAGTAATGTAGTGTAATAGTAATGTAATTTCTATACATTACAATAAGGTTACTTGCCTGAAGAGAAACCAGGAAAGAAGCAGCATGTTTTGCAGCATCTGCCATGCCTCTCTATGACATGTTCCAAACTCACTATTGGCTGATGACAGCACACGGATTAGGATTTCAGTATGGCTTGATCTGGAACTGATCTTTCATTGAGTTTTGAATAACTTCATGGCAGGGGTCAAGAGTGGCATGAAGCTCATCTTCACATCACTCTTGATCCTTTGCCATAAATTATTCCAAATTCAAGGGCATAAAAAGGGTATTTTTTAAAGCACCTAAAGAATATAGAAATGCGGTCTGCATCAACTTAGCTGTTCATTAGTGCAATTCATGCTTACAGCAGGGTTAATGATGTAATTTAGACATTTTGTAACTCAAGAGTGTCTTTATAGTGGATTGATTTGTTTTAATATACTCTAGGGTAAAAACTTGTACACTAAACATTAAGCTTAATGTGATTTAATACTTAGGACAATAGTTTTCATCTATTCAAGTCAAAGCACTTTGCAAAAGGAAGGAGGGAGGGTACCTCTCCCTCCTTTTTACAGATAGAGAAGCTGAGGCACAGAAAGGGGAAGTAAACATGACCAAGGTCACACAGTGAGTCAGTGGCAGAGCTTAGAATAGAAACCCAGGTTTCCCCAACTCCCAGTTGATGACCTATCAAGAGAGCCATGCTGCCTCCAAAGAGAGGTTTTTTGGGAACAGAATTTCAGAACCCAGAGTTTGGGCTGGTTTACACTACCGCTGCTGCAATCAATGCAGCAGGGGTCGATTTAGCGGGTCTAATGAAGACCCTCTAAATTGATGGCAGAGCACTCTCTGGTCAACCCCAGTACTCCACCTCTCCAAGAAGAGTAAGGTAAGTCGATTGGAGAGCGTCTTCCGTCAATACAGCGCAGTGAAGACACCGGGGGAAGTCGACCTAAGCTACATCAACTCCAGCTACGTTATTCACATAGCTGGACTAGTGTAACTTAGGTCGACTTAACCTGGTAGTGAAGACAAGCCTTTATAATGGAAGAGACAATGCTACCTTAAATGCAACTGCACAATTGGCACCATCCCACTACCGCAGACAGAGGTCAGTAGAAGCTTGGTTCACATGATGCATGTTTCCCTTCATCTTTCATTTAAGATTCTGCTCACTTTGATCACCAATATCTAGTTTTTGTGACGATCTCAGAGACAGAAGTCGTACAATCTTATTCCAGCCTGGGATGAGCAATCTTGCTTGGCTTCCTTTAGCTCCCATTGAAACACTGTAGGTTGACTAGCTTGACTTGAACTGTAATGATACCGAGTGTGTCTTCCATTAAATAAAGACTGAAAAGGGGAGCAAAGGAGGGAGAAGGAAAAATAGTCCAATGAAAAATAAATCCACTCTATTTTGACTATAGGGCACCTACTTGTTCGAGCCCAGCATTATAGAATCGTTCTTCTATCTTGAATGCACATGACATCCTTTTCTATAGAAAAGGTATTCTGGGTATTTTATGCTGGCTCCCGGTGGGTTCTTATAATGCTGAACAAAACTTGCTTTCCCTTGAAGATGAACTAAAATGATCTCTCCAAGAATTGGTATGCAAAACAAAATTTTTAGATCACTATTAGTGAATCAGAATATTTCAATTCCCATTATTTCAAAATGAATAATTTAATGTTCACCCCTTTTAAATTTACCACTTTTAAATTAAAAACTCATTAAAATGTTTCAACAACAGTTAATATTAGCATACCAATAAGACATACCAAGTGGGCATTACCAGGAGATAATTGACCTGATCTGTAAATTGGTGCCCTTGACTTTACCTCTGTATGTCAATCAATTACAGCAGTCAATCATCCTCAAGAAGTGCCTGCTTCAGCAGGTCTTATTACTTAATCATATAACTGTTGAGCTAATACCATTCAAAAACTCCGCTAGGAATTCCCATTCATTATCACATCAAAATTAACAAGATCTTGAAGTGCATACTATATTATTCATAACATAATACTCTGCCAAATGGAAAACATCAAAATAGATTTTTAACATCTGTTTTTTAATTAGCAATTCTTAAGGATGATCAAATAATTGTGATACAGGTCTTAGATTGGATTCATGGAGAGGATGTGATCAGTTAGTAAGTCATGGTGAGACTAAGATGTCACTGTACAGAAAATAAGCTACTCTAAGGGTCAGAACCTCAGTTGGTGTAAATTACTATCGTTCCACTGAAATCAATAGAGCGATAACAATTTACACCAGGTGAGACTCTGTGGAGGATATATTGAATGACAGTCTTCTGCCTAAAGAAATTTAGTGGACATGTTTCTCTTAATCTTTAGGGGAGTAAAGGTTTTCAGGAAAGAACCCAGAGGGTTCTATATAAGTTAATCACTTGCAAAATCTTACTCATATGAGCAGTCCCCTTGAATTAAATGGGACTACTCATGTGAGTAAAGGCAAGCAGGATCAGTCCCTTTGTGTGCAGAAGGATAATGAAATCAAAACCTCTTTCATGAAAGTGAAAAGCGGACATGGAAACTCAGGAAAGTTAATCTGAATTAATCTGCTTTTAATTCACATTTTTAGTTAACTAAACTCATTAAGCTGCTGTGTGAACACACTCATTAAGAATTAATGTGTTCCTGTGTAGGCAAGCCCAAGATGAGTTTGGAGTCTTGGGCCCCAATCCTGCAAGTACTTATCCATGTGCTTAACTTCACGCACAGATATGAGTAAAATTATGGGACTGCACATGTGCATAAAATTAAGCACATGCATAGTGTTTGCAGGATCAGGGCCCTAAGTTTTTCTTCTGGATATCCTGGAGCAAATGTGTCATCATTAGTATTAAATATGGGGCAAATCAGCCAGACGCTTGGTTTTATCGAAGTACAGAAAAAAACTTGCATTTTTGGACGGCAACATATATACTGTTAGACTGTCATTGAGGAAGAAGTAGAGAAAACATGATTAATGATAACTGCCTGGACTGCACACAAAATCAAGATAGGAGTCAACATGTTTGGTAACAAAGAAAATGTGGTACCTTAAGTATAAGATTAACAATTACAATGATCTGTACATTTGGCTGCCCCAAGAACCCTAATTGCTATCAGAAGAGACAATTAGTAACGTATTGGCACCAGGGTTCTCTCATGTACTTAACAAAATCTGGCACTGTGGATAAACTCACATCACAGCACTTGCTTTAAAGCCTTCTACTGCAGTTAGGATAGAAACATGGTCGAAAATGTGGAGAGAGAAATGAGAGCCGTTACAACATGCCTAGGGAAAAGAGACAGGTATGCCCATTGGCACAAAAATACATCCGAAATTCTGAATGAAGGCTTCAAGAGTAACATCTACAGCAGATTTTGCTGTATTCACGCAATGCACTTTTGAGGAAATGCTGTGGATAGCAAGGGGATAATAAATTCAAGATTGTTTAGATCACAAGCCATCCTTCTGTTACAAGATTTATACCCAAGAGCCCATACCAGACCATATTTTAATTCACATTTTCTCCTTAAATCTTCTAAAATAGAAGGTATCTATTTTCTTTACCTAAATCAATAGGTTGAACTAATATTTTCACACTGGCACATGCCATTATTGGCAGCACCAAAAAAACAGAATCCAAATTCCCTTTATGTGCAGCTGCCGGAAATGACAATACTACTCAGAGATAATTAGCAATTAGTTAACCACCACATGTTAAAAGCCCCTTACAATTTTTTTCTTCCTGATTCCAGCTGGTAATAGCCAAGCTTAAACATTTAATTTAAGACAAATACAAACAGGGAAGAATGGAAACTTGCTCCCTGAATATACCTGGAATAACTCAGTAAGAGTTTACTTATCTATAACTCCTTATATGCTAACAGATGAAGAAGAAAGGAATCCAATAGAAAGAGGAAGAAAGGAATACTAGCGCTAACAAGTAGCATTTAGGGTCTAAGCCTGCTACCTATTGCTATAGAATGCAGTGCTTCCTAACCCTACTGATGTCAATAGTATGGGGCGCTAGATATTACCTTTCATCAAAGGAGCTTTACAAAAGTAATGGAACACAACATCCATGTGGTAAGTATCATTAAAGCCATTTTATAGATGAAAAAATGGAGGGATAGAGTTAAAGGGATGAGTCACTGGAAGAGCTGGGACTCTACCATAGAATCCCTGACAGCCTATCCCTGACTGATTAAAAGACCATACTTATTTCATAGAACCTTTGTTTTATGTCAAGGTTCCCAAGATTTTTGAGAGTGTGGACCACCTCTTAATGGAGAGGGATTGCCAGTGGGAGGTGATCTGTCTAAAGACAATCACATCACATTGTTGTGTCAACTACAAAAACAAAAAATTGTGTTAGAAAAGTATTCTTCTTTTATTGCAATTTACAGCTGGAAATGAGAGCCAGCACCATGGAACCAGCCAGCTGATGGGGACCACGAGCTCGTGCTCTGCAGATCACTATTGGTCCATAGACTATAATTGCAGAAACTTTGTTTTAGAAAATTCCTTTGAAAATGCCTTGATGAAGAGTCCATGGTGAAGGTGTGCATTCACATTGCACCAAAGCCCTGATTTAAGAGGGGGAAGAGCAAACAGGAACTGGACAGAGATAGCAGGAAATTCCAGGCCAACGTCCTCAACAAGGTGGCCTGGAAAGAAGGGGAAGGATGCAGTGGTGTGAATGCTGGGTGGTTGCGGCTGCTGCAAGGGTCCAACAGATTGAGAGTCAGCTCTGGACTGCGGAACAGGTCCAAAGATCAGCCTGAGCCTGTGGCCCCTGCACTTGAGAGTCAGAACCACAGCAGGAAGGATATCCTGTATTGGTGACTGCGTATGGCAGATGCACAGTGCCCTTTGCGTCTGATGTGGGTGGGTGGGCGACGTTGGACTGTCTGTTGCTGCAGCCTCTGGAGAGAAAGTAGGGAGCAGGACTGCTGGAACCCACTGCTGAGGGGTCAACCCAAGGGCAGTTGGACACCAATGCAATGTAGATGCAGACTCAGCGCACTGAGTTCACACCATAGACTGGAGCTGGGGCAGTTTGGATTCAGATTCAGTTGGTGGCTAATCAAGGTGACAGTTAATGGTATTGATGTGATCCCTGGGTGAATTCTGGCCTCAAAGGCAGAAGGTGAGGTGTCTACCCAAGGCCAGGGGAGTTTGGAACACACTAGTAGCTAGGCCAGCGCTCACCTTACATCATTGATACACCCCCTTTTACATTGAGCTTTAGCTAGGGGAACAGGAGCAAAAAGTTAATTTAAGTCCTGGCATGAAGTAAGCTTCAGAGAGTTCCAACAGGTTATATTAATTCGCTTAGATTATATAATGTACCAAGCCACAGTTACACAATTTAGTGCCGTTTCCAAAGTAATTCCAGTTTCACAATTATAAACTTGAATTTCTTCTTGGATGAAACATGTTAAATATTTGTCAATGCCAGCGTGCTTTGTACAAGACAACAGCTGTCCTTGCTATTAAAAAGTATAAAGGTAAGACCATTCATTACAGTATAATGACCTTGCAGTTCCATTATTACAATTTTTTCTGCAAAGTATGTTTTGAAACACTGTCACACGAACAATATGGGTCAATTTCTGGATTGTTCTGTATTAGTGATGGGTCAAACTCCGAAAATGGTTCAGAGATTTGGATATGCACCCAGAAATTCATATGTTCATTTGAGCTATATGTGAACAACCAAATTCTACTTGGTCTGCAAAGCTCAACTGGAAATCTCACAAGAAGTAGTTTTCATGAGGTTTCCAGTAATTCCATCTTTTGGCTGGGTTATTGACACACTATTGTGGCAGCTCTCTGTTATTTGAGTAGAAATCAGAGTTGCATGCTCAAAATGCATAGTATTTAACACAGAATTAAACTACTTTGACACAAAATTTTGGTTCAAGATGTGTGGTTCCCTCCCCCCCACCGCCCACATCTGAACAGGTTTCTCCAGCTGCTATCACTGCATATTACAGATTAGAAGCCCCCTGAGTAATGGGAGAATTTGGATCCACATCTGAACTTTACAGTTTAGGCCTATTTCTATGAAAGGGCAGAGCAGAACTCACTTCAAACATCCTTCAATTTGGGAAAAGTTTGGATTCTGATCTGAACTTCATGGCTCTGATCCATCTTACTTGTTAAGTCTCTGATCTCATCCTGGATAAGAAGCAGCAATTCTCTGTCAACAGACTTGTGACATTGGGCAAACCTGCTCGACAAGCAAGCTTGTTTAAACAACAGAAAAAGGTTGCTAAGCTCATGAGTCAGGGAACATTTTAACCAAAATCATGAAGAAGGTGTGTAGCTAATATTAACAGTGAGAATTATCAGCAGAAACTAGAGAAGTGGTGTAAAAAATAAATTAAAAAAAATATAACCCCAGGCATCGAAAAAGCCTAAGTGGTGGAAACGAAGATGGGAATGAAAAAAATCTTTAAACAAGTAGTAATGAATAGACTTCCTGACTAAACATAGGGACATGTGGAGGAAAACTGATTCAAAGTAGAGCTAACTCTGCTAGAAATGGCACATGAAGTCCTAGGAGTGACAAAACCAGTGCTGAAAAGGATAAAAAGGGAGATTTGGTGGTGGAATCCTCAAGTTAAAGAATCTGTAGAGAAAAAAATAGATAACCTTTAAAAAATGGCAGACCAGTGGCCTGAGCAGGAATCATAGAACATCAGGGTTGGAAGGGACCTCAGGAGGTCATCTAGTCCAACCCCCTGCTCAAAGCAGGACCAATCCCCAATTTTTGCCCTAGATCCCTAAATGGCCCTCTCAAGGATTGAACTCACAACCCTGGGTTTAGCAGGCCAATGAGATGACACACATGGAGACAAAAAGAGGACAACAAAATAAGCATTGCAACAGCTAAAAAATTGGCGTGTGAAGGTCTATATGACAGAGGAGGAGGAGATGAGGAAGAAAAGACTATCCACCAACTCAATAAGGCAAGAAAGAAAGTAATGAGGGATGTGAAAGAGTTTGCATATATTAGAAATGAACACAGTATATTGCAAGCAAATGGTGAATAAATCAACAAAGTCTGGGGTGATTATTTTGAAAGAGTAATGAATGAGAACCCAAGGGAGGAACTAAGAACACGTAAGCTAAACTGGGGTGTGATAGATTGCATACAGGAGGAAGAGGCTGCGGAGGCACTTAGGAAAATGGAAAAGAACAAAGCACCTGGCCCTGATGAAGTACAGTGGATGTGCTGAAGCTACTGGGAAGGGAAGGTACTGAACTATTTTACAAGTCTGTTGAATGATATTCTTAACAAAGAGAGAATGCCGGATGAATGGTGTAAAAATTTGTGGTGCCCATTTTTAAACATAAAGGAGATATTAAGCTGTGCTAATTATCACCCAGATAAGCTGACCGGCTGTGAAATTATGGGAGATTACTGAAAAGTGTCTTCATGGAACAGTTGAAATTTAGGAGGGTCGATATGGATTTATGCCAGGAAGGAGTACAGTTGATGCCACATTTGGTCTCTGAACCCCTATAGAGAAGTTTAGAGAAAAGAGAAAGAAACTGGGTCTTTGTGGACTTGGAGAAGGCATACAACAGTGAACCAGGAGAATTAGTTGGTGGAGTTTGTGATGGAGAAGTGTGCCAGAAGGATACAACCATCTTATCCAGCACATGCATGGAGTCAAAAACCAAATGGGACTACAGCAGAGAATTTCCAGTAAACATTGGTCAGCATTGAGCCAGTTTTTGTTTTCTGTTGCCATGGTTTGGAGTATGCTGTTTGCTGATGACTTCATGATATATGCGGAAGATTGTACAAATCTGAAAACTGACTTAGAACAGTGGAAACACAGATTTGAGCATGAAGGACTTAGAGTAAATGTTGGTAGACTGAGGCTTTTTACTGAGGGAGGAGGACCCACCAAAAATGATATTACAGGCCGTGAGCTTAGGAGAGTGAAATAATTTAAAGTACCTAGGATCAATTGTTGCTGACAATGGTGCCCTCCTGAGTGAGCCCTGGTCTCCTACCAAAGCTGCTTGGTGCATATAGTAGAGCTGACCGCAGTTCTCTGTGACAAAAAGATGCCATTGACGTTAAAAGGTAGGGTGTATAAAACTAATTCGACCCATTCTAATATATGGAACTGAGATTTGGCCAGTCGCAAGAAAATAAATCAGTACGCTCTCCACCATGGAAATGAAGATGTTGAGATGATCAAATAGTTGGACACTCCACGATAGGAAATAAAATGAGGCTGTGAGGGGCCTAATGTGGGTTGCTCCAACTGAAGACAAGTAAAGGAGGCTAGGGTACATTGGTATGGAGTTGTCCAGCAGACACCCGAGAGTTATATCAGCAATGATCATGAATGGAAGACGATCAAGAGGGAGAGACTCAACGCATGGGCTGGATATCAGCAGACCTTAGAGAGACCAGTTTGCACAACTGCCAGGCATACAATCAAGAGTTTTGGAAGGAGGATATAAAAATCATCAACCCCAAATAGGGAAGTGACAAAAAGAAGATACATCTGAAATGTTAAACACATAAGCTTTGGGAATGCTTGCACTCAGTGTGTGTTTGCTTTCCATCAACATTCATGTGATCCAATTTTACTGGCACAAAAAAGGTTTGTGGAGAACAAAATTCAAAGTCAACCTCACCAGTATTCACTTTAAACAAATTTTATAACGTACACGAGCATGTGTACTGAAAATCCATATGTGTTTTTGTTCCCTCTCATCCAGAGAGGAAACAAAAACAAGAACTGATTTAGTTGGAGATTGGTCCTGCTTTGAGCAGGGTGTTGGACTAGATGACCTCCTGAGGTCCTTTCCAAACCTGATATTCTATGTGCCTTTGCTAATCCATCACAACTAACCATCATGGCTCATCAAGCAAAAAAAGAATATTGAATGTTTGCATAACTATTGGCCACCACACCACAGAATTAAAATGCAAAAATCAGTGGATACACACAAACAAAGAAATTTAAATCTGTTCACATATATCCAGTGAGCAAAATAAGAGGCTAAATGCACTGGGTAAGTTGTTCATTGTGAATGATTCTCTCAGCTCTAGTCACAGCATCTTAGAGCAGCAGCATGCTAAGCGAAAGACTTAGCTGAACTTAAATACCACCGTACATCAATTTGCCATCTTCTGGAAATTCAGACTTCTGTATGGAATTTAGAAATAATTCCTAGTAGCACCAAAGATATCTATCCTGTGCTCTTCCGAACCAGACTGTCCATGTCACCCATCCTGAATCATCCTGGGCAGCTGTCTTCAGCTGTTGCAGTAGCCGTTTAAACTTGCTACCAGACATTAGACAAGTTAGTGAGACTCACATAGCAATGTGGAGAAGAGTATGTCTTAGAGCCGTTCAAAACATGTGCCTTCAGACTTTTCTTCAAAATCCTACTGAAACATGCAACAGCACCACTTGCCCAGATACTTTTAGACTCAAAGAAGGGCAGAAATTAATAACTATAATTTGTGGTCAATCCTCCTATAATCTATTTTGAACAAAGCAGCCAATCTTTTCACTTTTCTCTACTACCTAAGCACTGATTAAAAGGGCAGACTTCTCACTATTTTTAGTCCGGTTCATTAGCTAATAGAAGTCATCTAACCTGGGTCAAACTCCAAACTTAGTTCCAGCCATAAATTTGACTCTGACATGTGTTGATAGGTTAGAATTGAAAAAATGTAGGCAATGTGACACCTCAAGGCCTCAGCAAATACCAGTCCACCAAACCAAGTCACTGGAATGATACATAGTTCTCATCTTTGCAAGATGTCTTTCATGAACTACTTCTTTCATTCTTAATTTATTGTTAGTGGATAAGCATAATAATTAGCTACATTGTATGTTAGTAGGTTTACATGCACACACAATAATACATATGAACACAATATTTTATCAGTATAATTATATAATATAGCCATAAGGTATAAATAGCATGAGTCAGATTCTCAGATGGTATAAATTAACATAGTCCATTAACTTCAATGGAACTACTCCAATTTCCAGCAGCTGAGAATCATGATATATAATTATAGGGACACCAAAAGTAAACTAGAAATAACTCCAAAGTAAATTGGAAGTAACTCCCTTGAAGTCAGTGGAGTCACTCCAGTATAAAACTTCTGAAAATGAGATCAGAATCAGATGCACAATAAAAATAACATAATAGCTCATATTCACATAGCACTTTTCATCACAGTGGAAAATATTTTACAAACTTTACATATCCAGAAATCACCACTGAAATGCAGCCACTTCTGGGGTGGAATGTGGCAGTTGTTCAACAGAGCAGAGGAACACTATACAATAACTGACAGGAGATTATCAGCTACTTCATAGTTTGACTTCTGAATCTCATTTGTTAACAAAACAAAACACTCCACTCCCCCTCCCAGAATGAGCTGTTGGATCTGCTCTTTTACAGAATGCAAAAGCCAGACAGAGCATATATTCTTCAGAGACCTGATAATGAGCACTTCAGGAGGTGCTTATGATGTCAGTCCCACGTGATCCTATGCAATCCACACAGCTGACCTCATTAAGGGCCCAATTCTGTACCCATTGGAAGTCAATGACAAACTTTCTACTGACTTTCATGGAATCAAGATTGGGTTCAAACAAGCCTGAAGTTCGTGACACTCAGCCTGGAGAGCCAGCATTGGGCCCAAACATTCCTAAGTCAGCCACAAGAGCAATTTTCTTCATGCCAAATGGTGATCTGTTACAATTGTCTGTCCACTTCACTGGGTTCCCTGATGTGCTTCTTTTGCATATACCTGTGGGTAGCCTGCAATTAAGGGGCATGGTCTCAGCAAAAGTGGGTGTGGCTTCAGAAAACGCCCCTGTGCTCTGGGGTACCATTGATACATGGAGGAAGATGAGCAGTGGTGGCTACTGTAATGGCATTATTTCATTCATATTTAATTCCATCTAAACTCTGTGTGCCATGGTTGTGATCTCCTGGAGCACACATGGCCTTGCTGCTGAAGCTCTCTCTCTAGATACTGGAGGAAGAACGCATAAGATCATTTAAGGTGGCTGTGGTTACATAGGCCTGATACAACGTTAACTACTGTGAACAGTGAACTGGAGGTTCCTCTGGAAGTGTCAGAATGACTGATGCAACTAATGAGACAAGATATGCCAGCATTGTTCCAAAATGTTGCATACTAAAAATCCCCACCACCACAGAGGGGCAAAGTTACTGCTAAAACACTCAACTCTTTCAGAGCTTCAACACACCCTGAATGTTGTCCTTTGATTTTTTCCCCTTTCCTTGAAATCAACATTATTTCCCATCTAATGGTTCAAAACCTCAAAGCAATAGTACGCTACACTTCGTTGACACAAATGTAGCGGAATAACACCCTGTTGCGGAACTATATTACACAGAGGCTATATGATTTTGCCATTTGATACACCAATTTTCCGCATGTCACACTGCACAACTAGCCCTGCTCTGCTCTTTAAGGACTTTTGCACTTTGAGTCATGACATGTGCTCTGTGCCATTCTGTCTCTTCCAGTTGCTCTCTCATTTGAGATGGGTGACCAAAGGCAGAGTAACAGAGCATGAGATGCACACACAAAGTCCAATGATTGAATAAAAAGAATAAGCCAGTTCTCATGCCTACATTCCCATGGCCCCACCAAAATGTAAGGAAGCAAAGTACAATGCAAGAGTACTCAACTCAATTCTCTGGACAAATCAGAGCCTCCTCTAGAGGCAGCAAAAACAGCAGAAAAGAAATGTAAAAGATCTTTGACCAGTGACTTCTGTCTAGTTGTGGTCTCTGGTACAGCATGCGTGGTTTCTGGCTCAGAAAGGTAATGAACGTATGTACTGCAATGTGTTCAATGTGCACAGTGCCGAAAGATTAGAGAGTGAAGTATGGCATGGGACATGTCAATATGGATCTGGAATGATCAAAGGAGGTTGTCCCTTGGGGGTATGAGGTTGGGTTGGGTTAAAGGAAAAGGAAAAAATGTGAAGTGCTTCTTAATGCGTTTTCTCTGTATTCTCCTCTAGGATCACTGTAAATGGACAAACATCTTCCCCCAATATCTTATTTCCTCCATGCAGCTCCCCCAATAAATATTTTAAACTTTTGTGTGAAGGATACAATTTAAGAAAAATAACCTGGTTCTTGCACAAATCGTAATGCTTGTTTTTTATTAGCCGGAAGGGGAGTTATGAGTATGTCTGATTTGGATAGTTATCTACCATGAACCTTTTATTTAGGAAATTAATGGAGGGTTTCTCTCTTTTTTTTTTTTTTCCCAAAAAGGGTGATTTACTTACTCTCTTTCCTTGCCAGGTTTCTCTCTTTTTTTAATATTTGGATTTTACAAGTTACATAGGGCATGCTCATTTTTCTTCTGCCTCTTCCCCTCTTTTGAGTTATGAATCCCTTCAGTGAGTAATGAGCAGCTGGCAACTTTTATGCTTAAGGAAGAAGAGTCAATGAATTCTAAGCCCCAAAATGGAAGCTCTCTTTTCCCACGTGAAAATGTAGAGCGTTTTTATGAATTGGGCACACAGTGATCTGGCATTAAATTACTCCTGTGTTTTTTTCAAGTGTGCTCTCATAATTCATGTTCTGGGGGGCACATGAGTCACAATGTTATAAATTCATCCCAATTACTAATTAAAAAGCTTACGATCCAAAAATAGAACAAAGGGTGAAATCATAGCCAATAGGAACTGAACCAGCCTAGTTATCCAGTCACAATTAATTGCAATGTAGGTGACCTGGGACCAGATCTTAATGTGGGGTAAACTGATATAGCTCCATGGTTGAAGATGATTTGGGTTTCTGAACCTGGGTGTCCTAATCCTCCTGCCGCAGAATATGAATAACTATTATTGATTCCATGGGAATTAGTCAGATCATCAGGTGGAAAGAACAGGGCCTCTGGTCCAGCTTTCTTGCTGTCTGGATCAGCCGGGCTTGAAGTGCTGTGGAGGCATTTCAGTTAAGGGAGAGGAAATGTTTCCCATCTTTCAACAGCAAATGCTCCGGCTTATTCAGGAATGGCGTTGATAAGCTCTGAAGTCAGTGCTCTGTGGCTGGAAGGATGGCTGTCCCAGCTCAGGTTTCAGAGAAAGGAGAGAGTCAAACTAAGGGATCCTTAGTGCCCAGGGAAAAAGGGGCTCCTGAGGGACATGTCTCCAGGAACCTCCTGTATTTTTATTGAAATTCAAAATTAAGATAAGAAGCAAAAACAGAGAAAATCAAAGCATTTACCAATGAAATAAGCCAGACATTTCATACTGGATATTTTTAACACTAAAAAATACATCTATTGGCCCTATAAATAAAGGTAGTAAAAACAGATATCACATGTAAGTCCATTCTGTAACAAGTTGGCTGCAATGCAAGTTTTGGCCAAAGAGTGAATATTGAGCGCTGCTTGTGGACAGACACTGAGCTGAATTGGTGGGTCAAAGAAAGTTCAGCTGTGCCTTCATTTGGCTAAGTATCTTAAAAATAGTAAAATAAAAGAGCAATATTTATCAAGTGGCCTACATGGAAGTGCTCTGGGCACTGCACAACAGTGCAAGAACAATATTATAAAAATTAGACAGAGTCAGGAAAATACCTTCTTAAAGCACATAAGAGGAAAAAACCAAAACCCTTAGGCTGCAAACTCATCTGCTTGGGTGGACCCCTGCACCCATACGAGACTTCTACTGACTTCAATGGGGCTTCATAAGGGCTTTCTTCCATGCAATGTAGCCAAATAAAGTGGCGCCTGCATGACTCAGTAAAGGGAGAGAAGGGAAGATAATACATAAGGGGAGAAAAGTGACAGAAAGCTTGTTTTGGGGAAATTTTTGAAAGCGTGGAGACAGGGAGATATGCATGAGCCATTGAAAGAACACCACTGAAGTCAATCAGAGCTATGACAGTTTATACCAGTGGAGGAGATGCCCCTAAATCCACCAGTGGGGATAGAAACCAAACTCTGAGAAACAGAACTCGGTGCAATTGTAACTCAATGGTCACTATGTATTGTGTCTCCTTTGTGGCTCAAGAGCAGAGGTGAACACAAGTTTGTTACAGGCCTTAGCTGCAGAACTTGGCTGTTTACATCAAGCTGTAGAGACTCAGGTCTCGAGGATCCTGGTTCAGTCCCCAGTGCAGGCTAAGATGGAGGCTATCACAGAATATCAGTACAAGAGAGTTTGTAAGGAACATGATTCTGGGATATGCTGCTGCCAGTTACGGGATTCTGGAAGATAAAGCTGAAGCATTCAGCATGAATTAAGGGTAAGGCGCAACAAACCTGTGATGTGGAGAATTAATTCCAATGACCACATATTCACTGCAGGGAGGCATACATTACACCTTCCTGCATCACAATGGGCATTCACTCCAAGGGAGAACAGTGGCAATTCCACTGCTGCTTCTATTTGCATTTTCCACCAGCCGCTGTAGATTTCACATCCAACGAAAGCTCCATAGGAATTCCATGGCCTTGACTCCCCTTGATGGAAAGACTCCCCTTGATTTCAAATGGGCTTAGGCTCAGGTCTCATAGGCGAGAGCCCCTGTTGGGATACAATGGATCAGGGCATAATATGGCTACTCCCTTTCCTAGCCAGCAGAACCCACTACGCTCCCAGCACAGTTAATGGAGGCTGTGGCTTTTTTTTAACCACTGCAAACTCCTTTCCTGGCAGATCATCTGTCTTCGGAGCCTCTCTTAGGGTCTACTTTGAAGGAAGCCAACCCAGAGCTGAAGTCCGCCTATCCCCAAGATTTGAACATGTTCCAAAGATTAACATTTCCTTTCACTTAACCCTTTCATAGCTACCTCTAGCCCATTTGCAAACAATGCACTCATACCAATGGGAGGGGGGCTCAGGAGCCAGGGGGAGGAGGGAAGAACCAGGCTTCCCCTGCTGCAAGGATTAAAATCATACAAAAATGCGAGATTGATCCATGCTGTCCAGAGGTGCATTAACTAACACATCTTTGAGGGATCACAGAGGACAGAATACACCCTGTAGCAAACAGGAGCTTGGCATTTCCACTGCTTACACTTCCATAGCAGGCTGACTGGAGCATGTGAATGGGGAGCCTCTTTACATGTCTGGTCTAGACTCTGTTGAGCTACTGGGGCTGGTGTTTCTCATGGATCTCCAGCCTCTACAGCTTTTGCTGGTCACGTAGCCTACTAACATTGCATCCTCACAGGCCCTGTACAACTGGGGAGAAGTTGGCCGATATTTAATCCTTGGTGATATTTGACTACATCACAGTTTCTTCTCTGCCTCTCCTTGAGTGAATGAAAGTAACTAAGTGAGAACAAAAAGGTGACAAAAAACGGAGGGCTTGAGACATGCCACTGCTCCAACTTCAAGTGTTCAAAAAATCATGATTCCCCTCAAAAGTTCTGAGACTGGCTTTTTAAAATATTTTTAAAATACAAAATCTGCATTTTTTAATTTGTCTTCTGGTTTTTCAATGAAGGGTTCATGTTTTCAAGCTTCCCCCTCACTCAGTCCTGAACCATGAGGAAACTAACTGTATTTTTAGAAATTAAAGCCAAGAGTCTCATAAAGTCACCTGACTCTAGGAGCTGGGGCTTCAAGGAAAACACCAAATGGGGCAAGACTCGATGTCAAATTGCAAATGTTGCCAACCAGTGGATTGTTTCCTGTTGCGCTATGATGCAAGCACACAAACATACCCATCTCCCTATAAAGGAGTTACGTTTACTCTGTTTTTCATCCTTTCCTCTTGGTCTCTTTTCTTCTGGAGGGGCGGTAATCCAGTCACCGCTGACACAGAGTTGCGCTGTGGGACAGGGAGGAGTAAGGTGCACACAAGGCAAGTGTGGTTCCCACAGGGTTAAGTGTACAGCTAACCCAGAAGCGATAGATACTGATCACCACTTCTGTAGCTGGGGTACTGGCCTGGAAGTCAGGGACCAGGAGTCTATTCCTGGTTCTGCCACTGATCTGCTGTGTGACGCTAGGTAAATCACTTCCCTCCTGTTGGCTTCTTCACCTTTTGTCTTATCTATTTAGACTATAAGCTCTTCAGAGCAGGGACTATAACTGTTTTTGTAGAGTCCCCAACACAACAGAGCCTCTAGGCACTACTGAAATACAAATAAGCACCAAAATGTTGCTCTGTTATACCCAATCTACTGAATCCAATGCAGTTACTCCAGATTTACCTGGGTCAATGACTCACTGTCCAGTTCACTGGACACTACCACTCATACATGACAGTGTCCCCAACAGCTTCAATCAACCTGAGAAGAAGATTAAACCAACCACAGTGAATCACTTTCTTGAGAATCAATATATCTAGTTCCATTAATACTATACTTTTTCCATTTAAATCACATTTTTCCATTTAAATCACATTCCCGTCATAAACCTCCACTCGCACTTACGATAAAAACGGTCAATGTCTGTAGCACTCGGCATCTTTGTTTGGAAGCCCATCCTCCTTCTCTCCTTCACCCAGCTATTTTTTGTTTCGACGATCCTCACTTGTTGTGTCATGTCTGACTTAAACATCGTAGTATCTACAGGGCAAGGGCCTTGATTCTGTGAAGCACCAATGTCACATTTGGACACTTAACACCAAAAGTGCTGACCCCTTGCCAGAGACGCAGTCCTCTCACCCTTCACTTTAACACACCTCCTCAACCAAACCCAAGACAGGCTGACTGGATCACTGAGCTCAACTGTCTCATCAAAATGAACAGGGCAAACTGGAGGAGTAAAACCCACCTCAGGATGAACAAAGGTGGCACCATATGACCCACAGTAAAGAGGCTTTTGCAATGTGCCCTGAAGATCAAACTCAAGGCAGGTTTACACTGTTCACAGGTAGTGATTGTGGCTTGCTTTAATTAAGCCAGCTTGGGTACTGGCCTTCAGCATGGGCTGTACAAGCCTGCCCAGAACTCTGGGTGATTACTCAAGCAGCTGAAGTCCAGACTGCCGCAGCTTCACTACTCTGGTTAGCTGAGCTGTTGTAGAGAGGAGGGCCCTACATTGCAAATTCCCTAGTGAATCCCAACACCATGTGAGGATCCCAGACCTGTGACACTGAGGCCTGAGCGAGGCTACTGCTTGGAAGGCCATCGATCTTTTGTAGTGACTGGAGCTGTTAATATTTGGATGAACAAGCTCGGTTCCTCATCACCCCGTGACCAGTGGGGCCTCAACACGACAGCACTTCTCCATGCCACTAAACTACGGCAGCAGTTGGTTCCATTTCTGATGTTTACTGTTCCAGGGGCAGCACTAGGCAGCCTTTTTTGTTTTCAACTCTCTTAGCGCTCTGTTTTGCCGAAAGCAAAAACCGGTTTCAAGCAGTCTCACTCGACCAGTGCCTTCTCTTTGCCTCAGCTAACACAATATGAAAGATGTTGCCACAGAAGTTGATGCTACAGGGCTAGAGAGTTTATTTCAGATGGTGACGATTTTTTTTAACTCCATACTTTTATATAAAAGATTATTTGCTCGCTTTTGGTCTACAACCCAATTTCAAAGCTAGTGAGAAGCAGAGAGAGAGAGAGTCATGCACTTGAATGAGACATCGCCATAACATGACATTTTACAAAGAATATCAATATGCCTCCTTAAAGAGACACTGGCCATATTAGTTTAAGTGACTGGGTTTGCTGAGATTTCTTTAAGGTTGACTTAAATGTCAGATGCCATTAGCTCTGGAAGTTCAAAGAATCTACCACTGTGAGCATCTTGTGCAGCAAAGGTTGAAAGGGTCACAGGTAAGCAAAGCCAGGGTAAAATATTGCCTAGGATACATTTGCTACACAGCTGAATACAGAGATTGAAGCTGAACTCTGCATCTTCAGATATATTATTTGTGTTAATGTCATATCAAGCACTACAGCAGCTCTCTGAACTTGTACCTTGCAATTTCTGGCTTCCTATTTGAATCTATTCTAGTCTCCTCTCCTAGATTTGGGGGAATGGGAGGGGGAAACATTTGCATTAAAAGTTCAAAACACGTGTGTGTCTTTGAGGATAAGAAAAGTGAACTATCGATTAGCAATTGACAAATGCAATAGAAATTTTATATGGGTTGAGAGAGACCCATACATAATTTATAACTGTGCCAAATATGAGTGACGGCAAACAGCAGGAGGTTTCAGCACAATATTGATTACTTTAAAAAACTGAGAAAGGCACCGTGCTGAGGTCTGGGAGGATAAAGAGGAAAGGGAACAAGCAGAGAAAACAGGAGCAAAGCCATTAAGGACGTTGTGCTACCAGACACTGCCAGACTAGGAAGTTGAAGAGACAGTCAGGTGGCAGGCACGGCTCTCTCCTTTCCAATCAATAATACCATGTCAAAACATAAAATGCATGCTTCTGCTCTTAAGCAAAATGTGTCTAAGATTTTTAAAAGCATTGATTCAAGATGGATCAATGAAAATCTAGGCATATTTTCCTGTGCAAAAAGGGGGTAATAACACTTTGTAGATAATCACACAACAGAAGAGACTTCCAATGCTGGTTTATAAATGTCCTGTTTATAGTACAATCTTTTTGTCAGTAAAGGTTAAAAATAGTAGGTCAAGGAGTCTTGCATTGTTTCGAGGATGTAAGTGTGGGGCTGCAGGATTTTATTAATTTTTTAAAAGATGAATAAGGGTGGAATTACAACCTGAAGAGTAGCAGCTTTGTAATTCACTTCTGCCCAATAATGCCTCAGCTTCATGTCCAAAGACTTTAATAGCGTCTCCTCTGGACTTTTTAGCCGCTTAAGGACATGGGCTCAAGAACAGTACTCAGCTGGGACCCAGTGAATAGGCCATTTAGTTTGTCCCTGCTCAGTTTCAACTCCTGTGAAGTGTTGGGTTCCTTCAGTGAGAGTTCAGCTGCCTGGCCTTGCCTAAACAAACGCGTGGTTCACAGGAAACTGGGGTGTAAACGTACCTTGCCCTAGCCTGCTGCACACTACGTCTCAGGATGGACCCTGCCATAGCACACTAAAAGGTTCCTAACGTGCTTTGATCTATCCCACTGCCCTCAGAAGGAAGCCATCTGCAGGCTCCTTCTAGTCTTTCCTCAAGTTTCTCATTTAGCGCCATCCCATGTCGGCCTGTTCTGCAGAAAAGCAACGATTTTATAAACAGTGGTTAGCCCAGGGGGCCCCGCTCTGAATCATTTGGGATGAAATTTGGTTTTTAGTTTATTAGCACACTGAAGTCAGACATTAAAAAGAGGCCAAAACCTACTAATCTGCTTGAACAAAACATTCACAAGAAACCCAAATTCAGGTCAGTGACTGAACAGCAATTCCCACCCTGGATTTTTAATAGGTGGGCTCATTTTTAACCCAGGTGGAAAAAAAAATAGGCCCAGTTTTAACGCTATCCTCCTCCACAAAAGATACAGTGCCCAACTGGCAGGGGAAGGGGAGGGAGAGTAGTCCAATGCCTCCTTATGCAGTGGCATAAATCCAAATTGCTAAAATAATTTTAGAAACAACTTCAGCATAACATCAAAGTACTTTTTCCCCCTATTCAAAGGTGCCATTATTCCATAACAATGTAATGTTTCACTGCCCTGAGTATTTACATAGCCCTGAAGTTCTAATACAATGATGCAATAAACCTTTGCCATCAATAAAATATATTCCCTTTCGTGAACTCCTGCTGTTTCCCTCATCATTGGTAAAAACTGAAAAGCCTCCCAAAAATAATTATTTTGCTGCACACTGTTTTTCATTTTTGATAGAAATCTTAACAGCAGACTTCTCTGAATGCAAATCTAAGGAAAACCATGTCATTATTTCCACTGACCTGAGTAATTAGGTATAAACCAGAAACCCCTGCTTCCTGATTGGTGAAATGTACTGCATAAAGCGGACTCTTGTGAGGTTTTTTCCCTCAAGGAGCCAAACAACACAGCCACAGGGACACGAACAAGAGAAGAGCGTTTATGAAAGGAAGCAGCACAGTCTAGTGGGCTGAAGTCAGAGCTGAATTGTAATGCAGGCTTTGACCCGGCAATTTGGGTGACCTTTCTGGGCTAGATTCACTCCTGCTGGTACAAGATGGCGTGCTTTACACCAGCTGGTCTCTGGCACCCCACAGGGTCAAGCTAGAGGAGGGCAAGTGGTCTCTTCATTGCATATTCCCAGGGTTTCCACTGAGCGGGAAGCAGCTTTCCAACCCACTGGGAAGTTCATAGGACTCTGTACTGCGGAGGCAAAGCATGCAACTCTAGCCACCCTATTCATTGGGCCTGCTGAATATGGGCTGAATCCAGCCTCCGTGGCTCAGTTTCTCCATCTGTATAATGGGAATGCTACTTACCTATTTCCTTCACAGGGCTGTTGTGAGGACAAGTGAGACGGTATACGTATAATGCTTTCAACACGCATGGTGCTTGTAATCCTCAGTTACTAAGCAGGTATAGTATGGGCAGTGCTAGCTCTCTCATCCCTTCAAGCCTGACCAGAATGGGTCTGGAGCAACCATGGTCCTCCACCACTCGGCCTAACACTGCCTACTGTGACTATCATAAACTGGTGCCAATTCTGATGGTGGCTGAACTGGTCTGAAAATACAAGCCATTTCTTCACAGCACACGATAGAGCCATTAGGTTGCATTGACCGATCTAGACCTCATTTGAAACCATGTGGTTGGATGGGGAAGGTATTGCATCCCGTTACTATTACCCCAAGGCAGCCAGCCCTCTGCAATGTAACAAAGAATGGTCTTTAATGTCTCAGAGTTTTATGTTAATGAGTTTGGAAAAAAACAAACACTTTTAAATGTGGAGACAAACGTTCATTTAAAGAAGATGGTCAGAGACAACTGTCAGGGATGGTGGAGATTAGACTCCCATTGCGTCCCACTTGCTGGGGGTGTGACTTGATTTAAGGATTTAGTACATTGCTGCTTTCCTGACATTTCTTTGCTGTTTGCATTCAGGAGTCATGTGCAGAGAGACTAGAAATTCAATAGTGGTTTGAATAAAGCCCCAATTTTGAGTCCTGGTTGAGAGGCATTAAAGCTTTGGAGCCAGATTCGGTCCCTGACCATGTTCCATTCACACTGTTTGGGCAGCACAAAAGGGACTAAAAGTTGCCCCACAGGAGTAGCTGGCAATTCCACCACACAAGGCAGATCCCCAGGTATGAAAGCCAGTGTAGTAGACTCTATGCCACGCCCTTCTGGCCCCCAGGAATCGGGCAGGGGTATGGCCAGAGGCGGTTGTGCTCTGCCAATCCTGATCCAACTAAGTAATCTTTAGGAGGCTGTCACTGCAGGTGAGCAGCCCTGGGACTGATGTAACTTGTGCTGGCCTCGCTCGCAGCTGCTTCCCACAACGAGGAGAGAGATGTCCATGATGTGATATAAAGGTACCTCTGTCCCCCTCAGGTTCACCCAATGGGCCTCTAACACGGAGTCGCTAGATTAGAAGTGCGAACGTGTAAAATACAAGGGGTGCTGTACTTTTTCATTCATTAATATTTATAGTTTGCCACACGCACAGACCCCACATGGCTTTCTAAAGCAGGACTCAGCTGTACTGCATGGTGATTTACTATATGCGTGCTGCAGTATAAGCAGCGATACAGACATTATACTAACATCTTTGCAAACTAGCACAGGAATTAAAAATAGAAACAAAAATATATGACACCGCAATCCAGAAGCGAGCCAGCCCACAAGTGTCCTAAAATACCTGTATCCCTCAGGGTGCCTAAGGCAGCCGCTCTAAAGCATCATCGTTCCTGGAATTACTGCTCTGGAAGGGAGAGGTCTGTGATTCTGGGAAGGATGGCAAAACCACGTCATCTCCAGAGCAGGAGGTAAGGCTGTACTGCGTGCAGCAAAATATCAACACCCCCCACCCCACCAAACTGCAGCAAATTCAGAGAGTATTTGAATCTGTTTTGCCTTGGAGAAGATCTCTGATTAAAATAAATTCCAATCTTAGTTTAAAAGTTTCCCTGAAGTGTCAGAGTCAGATATATACTGGGAAATATGGGGCCACTGTAGGAACCTCAAAATACACCTTCAAAGTGGAGTGAGGGGGAACCACGTGATTGCACTGCAGATTAAAATAAAGAATTAATGTTCCTTGCAGGCTTCAGTGTTTATTCCAGTGATGGGCCAGATTCTCAGATCTGGCTGAGAAATGCTTGATCCTGCTCGGGGTGGGGTGGGGGTATGTACAGCATTGGCTCTAAGCCACCTTTTTATTCGCCTAGATGGGGGAATCCAGTCCAGCCTTTTGGTGCTATTTAGAGCAGCCTCAGGGCCATTTTAAATAACGCAGGTTTGATTATGGTCCCAAGAAGTGTTCCAGCAGTTTGAACATCCTGGCTACGCCCTCTTTTCCCTAAACAGTACTGCAGGGACAGGGTGGTATAGGATCTTCTGATGGCTGTGGTAAGTGCTTCACAAGTCCCCACCTCCAAGAATTTACACCAGGAGCTTCAGACAGTGCAGAGGAAGACACTGCATTTGCTTAAACACACAAGCTATGCTGAGCACAGTACATCTGGGCTCAGCATGGTGCTTGAACCTGCTGTTTGCTTCTGAGCGTAATTCAAGGTCATGGCTTTAATCTATAAAACCCTACATGGTCCCTCTTGGCTGTCTCAGAGGCCGATCTCTAAAGCTGAGATCAGCACCCTCCTCACTGTTGAGATCAGCTAAGGAGTTACCAATTGAGAATCTCAACTCTGGCAGCAGGGTATTTTTGATGGAGGGAATAAAATCCCTTTGTGGGCCTGTCAGAGTCACTGGCTGTTGACCTTTAGGTGACTCAGGCTTGCTCCTTCACACTGCTGCACACCACAGACAGTGTGTGTGTTGGGAGGCGAAGAACCACTGCTTCGGCAGTTGGGTGGGATGTGGGGTTGAGTTGCCTTTTTCTTGTGGTTACCACAAATGAGTTTGTGGATTGCCTGTTGTCAATATGCTATATGTATTTGTTACTTAAATTACCTTTTTAAAGGCATACAGGCCCCCCAATGGCTTGAACAGTGGGTACTCAGCTAATACTCAGTAATACCTCTGTGTTGCTGTTGGGTAATTTGAAATGCCTTTTATTTTTCAGAATGCTTGTTTATCTAATTATACATAGTGCTTGGACAACTGCAGTGCTAACAACTCAGACGCAAAACAAACCTGTGAGGTAGGTAAATATTCTTCTCCGTTTCACAGATGGGGAACAGAGGTGAAGTGACTTGATTAAGTAAACAGAATCACCACACGAGGGTAGGGCACTGGACTGGAAGTCAGAAGATCGGGGGTTTACACTCAGCTTACCCAAGTACCTGCTGGTGGGCAATTCATCTCTGTGCCACTGCTTCCCCTCCCACCCTGGGTCTGTTTCCTCCATTTTGGAAGACACTTGTCAGGGCAGGGATTCTCTTATTTGATGTGCTCGTGCAATTCCATAGCCAAGCGGGGCCTGAACCCAGCTAGGGCTTCTGGGCACTGCCAGCCTCTGGGATTAGAATTTAAATGTTCCTGGCACTAGATCACTTCTCTTCTGCCTGTTAGAATTTTGTCAAAGACTAATGCTAGTGGTAAAGCTATTGAATATGCTATTTATTCCTCAAATGAGGAACAGGAGCATCACCAATGGAACACACTGCGTTTAACAATCTACTTGTCCTCTACCTTTTTAACAATGATTTAATACATTCACTGATACATTAACTAACAGACATTCTCCTTTTGTCTGTAATCAATTGTAAACAGATCTGACACTACTTTATATTACTATATTCTTGATTCTTTCTTACCCTTCATGCTATTTTGCACTTGGGATATCTGATTATTGTCGGTGGATTTAGTTATTCCCTCCCAATAGTACCTATCATAGGTTACACTGCTATGATTTTAGATCACTCCTAAAAGAGGCGCCTTAGGAAAAAAAAATCTATTCTGGAAATAGTATCACAGCAGTGTTGACCATAAGCATCCCCAGAATTGTTCTGCTGGTTATTTAATTAGCTCAGCCAAAGGTTGCAGAGTGCACAGAAATCTATCAGGGGAGCTGCAGTAATATTTGGAGGTCATTTATTTTACTGCTTTGTCATTAAAATTTTATGTACTCTTGCAATTGATAGAAGCAATATATCACATTTCTGAAAATATAGAAGGAAAAACAAAAAAAGTAATATACATGAAATTAACCCCTCTCTCTAATTCTCCTAGCACTGTACATGTTCTGCAATAGCATCATTTAACAGTATCCTAGGTCTGGTGTACAGACTACACCTCAATGACTCATGACAAAGTACTTAGATCTAGATATATTTCCTCTATTTATCCCAGTTGGAAAATCTAAATAGAGCTGTTTGAAAAACAGTGAATATATTGCTGTTTAATGTATGAAAGACACATTCTTTGTACTTCAAGAGTTTGTCTGACATGCAGCTGGTCATTGAGACAAACGACTGAGGTGAACCAAGCGAATACATGTGTGTGTTTGAAAGTGTGTTGCAGACAACGTTAGCCTGAAATCTCTGTCCCCTTGAACACCCACCAGCATGTATAGCCAGTCCTGGCACTTTAGCTTATATATTTTAGACACTGTATTTCGATCGGAGATAGGACATGAGACAGGCACTGTACCAATTATTCAGATATATAGCTGCTAATCTAGGGTCCGATCCAGGCAAAGACTCATGGACTTCAGGGGGACTTGGATCAGATCCACACGTGACTTGCTTGGGGGAACAATCTCAGTAAAGAGAATGGAAGACATGAGATATCATCTTGTCCATCAGAACCACTTTATTTTGAATTGGTCGACTGCAATAGCCTTTGGAGATGTTAGTACACCGTTCAGCTCCGTGGAATTTACATATTTGTGATTTTTCCTTTTAAAAAGTTATTCAAGAGCAAAGAACACATATAAGGCAGTTAACAAGATGCACCAGAACCCAACAGAATGAACAAATAAGAACTCACTTTTTGGTTGCAGTTGTTGCGTTAGCAGCAGAAGAAAGAATGGCCTACTGCTGGGTAGGGTGATAGTCTGAGATAGTGGGCAACTGTCTTACATTCCCTGTCTGCCACAGACTTCCAATGTGACCTTGAGGAAGTCACCTAAGCCCAGATTCACTTACCTTTGTGTTTAAGATCCTTACTTCCCCTGAAATCAACCTGTGTGAATCTGGGGCAGAGTCTCTCAGCCTCAGTTCCCCACCTGTAAAATGAGGATAGCAGCACTTCCCTACCTCACAGGGGTTTTGTGAAGATAACTACATTGAAGAATGTGAGGTGCTCAGGTACAGAAGTAATGGGGGGATGTAAGTAGTTATGATAGCTAGCAAAACACATTCCAACAATTCTGTGGATACTACACAGCAGCTGTTTACACCAGTTTACAGCAGTTGAGGATATGTCCCCCGGCATCTTTGTTAGTGCAGATGTGGACTGAGTGTGAATGGGTATAACATATTCTTTAGGAAACCTGATAATAGGTTTGAGGAATAAAGAGAACTTTATTTTTTGTACAGGCATTCCCCCATATACCAGTTGCCTGCAAAACCGGTGAAAATAACTGACAGAAAATAGAAAGGTTAAAACTCAGAATGTCATTGACCAAAAGATACAGCAAGAGACCCCAGGTACATTTATGGTAGTGCTCAAAGAAGGCAAAAATAGAGAGCTGTAGGAAAAAAAGGGATAGCACCACATTTAAGTTTAATTTTTCTTGTGTCTTGATGCAATCTCGTAAGGTTCACTCAGTTCACTGCAATATACCTTATTTGACCTGCAGGACTTGAGGCACTGCAATCATACAGTTTCTTGTTAAAAGTTTCCTGTGACTAAACTTACCTAACCATTCCCTTGATTTTAAGGACTAGTATCCACTTCTTGCAATAAAGGAGATATTTACTAGTGAAGATGTTGGCATAAGAAAGAAACATATACAGGAAGAGAAACATCTTGCTTCCATGTACCTATGTGTTCTTGCATATGCACTCATTTATCTATTTCTAACCATGCAGAATTGTAAGTAAAAACTTCTGTCTTTGTCTAGTTAGAAGGACTGGTTTATCTCTGATCCTGACCCTTTAATTTGTCATTTAGCCAGAATCCCCTCAGTAAGAATGTTTCTGGCACTTCAAGGCTGCAGTTAACTTAATAAGGAATGTAAGCACAGTTAGATAAATTAATTTCAAGGTCAAGCTCACTGACAATGGAAAATGGATGCAAGTGGCAGGTAATAGAAGAAAATTCTTGTGCATACTGATATACTGTTAAAGGCAGATGTTACTAGATAATTTAATCTGAAATGTAACTGATGTTTTGGGTTGACCTTTTCCATTAAAAGAACTGTAACAGATGCAAAACAAAACAAAACAACCTCCCCCCCCAAAGATTATCCAAAGAATTAAGATATGAAAAGCATGTTAGATCACTAAACTCCAATTAGTTAAATTAAATTGTATACCATTATCTACCTGTAGCTTTATTGTTAGCCAGCATTAGCACTCAGCTCGAGCAATAATAAAATTAGAGAATAACACTTTAATTGAATTGCACTTAAAAGGATCATGCTGACAAATGTGATTGTATCTGGCTGTAATGCACACCTTTTCCAACGATCATTAAATCCAATGAAATGAAAGTCACAGGATCTTGACAGCTTTTTGAAATAATCTGTGAGCCATGCTGCATTTAGGAGGACCAAATCAATTTACAGAAGCCTCATTAGGGCTCTGCGGCTAAAGAATACTTAAAAATCAAAACAAATTACAACACATTATGGATAACTAGCTAATCATATCGATACAACAAGGATGTATTGTGTTGCAGCAATTCATTTCCTTTGCAAGAACTGATTGCCATGGATAATTTTGGGATTGTTGTTCATAACTGTGGATCATCTAGCCCTAATGTCAAAGCTTTTCTATCAATGCTCATAATAAACATTTCCTATTCTATGTCTGCACTGTATTTGAGATATAATACCAGTCTCTATGCATGCTTGTGTGTTTATTATGTGTGAGCGTCTTCCTCTGTTTTTTGTGTCTTCCTTGAGTATACAGAAACAATGATGTGTGACTATGGGAACAAATTAGATATTACTAGATACCAATGAACATTTCTTGGCAATTTTTGTTTCCCTGTGAGTAAGTACTTTGTTACCAGCTTATTTTACAGCCAATAACTCACTCTCCCTCTCCCTTACCTTCTGTGGCTGTTTCCTTTTTATATGGCAGCTAATACAAAATAGTGTACCTTGATGTAATGCTTACACATAAGCAATTTGAGCTGGGTAATTTAGCAGATTAATGAGAGCAGAAACTAGGCATTTAAAACCAAGCCATATCTGTGGCACGCATTCTTGATCTACTTAGTCAACATGGGACTTGGCCAGTCACCTTTTCCAATATACTCTTTCCAGTCACATGATAAATCATGCTTGCTCAATTTTTTCTTTTAAAAATGTTTCCCCTCAGCCTTACTCAATAAAATGCCCTGGGCATCAGATGGAGGACACAGAACCAGACACTGGCTCCTTTCCTCCAAGATGTGCACTATATTTAGTTACTTATTCTTGCTGTTGACTAACATTCCCTTAGCTTCAAGCCCATGGGAGACTGTCATGTTGTGACTGCTGGATCCCAACAAAACATAAAACTAGGTATAATGTTGAAGAGCCGTTACACAATGCCCTTCCCTTTCTCCCCGAAGCACCAATTAGCATGGGCCACTAATAGACCAAAAAGGACAATCTGAAATGCCGTTGTGAAACAGCATAAAATACGACACCAATACGTTAAATACAATTTATAATGTAGTGGTTTAGCTATCTGAAGCAATATGGCTTTAATAAATACATGCTAGTTCCTCTGTTCTCCTGCTGCAAGAGGAACAGAGTGAGATTCAGGACAACATATGGATTTCTATACAGCGTGGAACATTTCAAAGATTTTTTAAAAAAATGCTTGCTCTACCTACATAGAGTGGCTGTTACACGAGAAACACATTGCTGGGCTTTGAGACAACACAGAGCCCAGAATAATCTGAGAAGGGGTGAGAAGAGTACATGATTCTCCTATTTACACTGGGTTCACACCATTTGAACTTGCTGTTTACTTAATTATTTGTTCTGTGGTCATACCTAGTCATGGACCAGGATTCCATTGTACCAGGACGCCTGCCACGAAGAGTTTATAGTATAAGTATTTTGGTGTCAGTGGAATTACTCCCAATTTACTCCACTGTAAGTATGAGGAAAATCAGACCCACAGGATATATAGTCCAAGAATTAGTGCCCTTTACTTATCATGTATGTGAAAATATTAATTGATAACTCCTTTGCATAGATATGCTGTATTCTATTTCCTTTTTAAAGGATCACTGCCCTCTTATCATATTTTACAAGCCAACGTGTAACTGTAATATGCTGGGACAGATTCACCAGTTGTTCCCCCAGTTTTATGGTTATTTAACCCCATTTATTTACACAGAAATAAACTGCAGCAATGCAGTGGTGAATCAGGTCCAAAGCGTTCACTTGGCAGCTGGCTGTCTATGGAAGTCATATCCTCAATCCTGCAGACACTTGTGACCCAGTGTAGCGTTAACTACCATAATTAATCTCACTGACTCGGATTTCCATGGGACTACCCGCAGTAAGCATTATGCTCAACTACAAGTGCTTGCATAGCCTTCATCCTAGCGAATTTAGGCCCTGGTTCTTTTCTTACACACGTGTCAATCAAGACTAACCATTGACTTCAGTGGAGTTACTCTGGTATAAAAGAGACCAGAATCAAGGTCCAGAGGCTTTTTCACTGGCCCTGAGTACTGATTCTCACCAGCATTGCATCTTGCTTAGTTCTCTACACCCATACAAAGGAGATGTTAAATAATCCCACTGGCACACATGAAAAGAGAATAAAACCTGACATCAGAATTCTCATATTGCACAGGCATACATTAATAGGCTAAGTGCAAGGCAGCAAAGCAGGGGAGAATCAGTCCATAGCTTCTACATGCTAAGTCGTCTGCGTATGGAGTGAACCTCCCCTTGTTAGTGTGGAAATCCAGAGAGAGAAAAAAATGTTGTTCTCAGAAGAATAAGAACAACCTACAGTACCCAAATAGATGACAATCTCTCACATATTTCTTTTAGGAGAACTTCCTCAATGACTGTCTCTAAGGGGATGTCTACACGGTGTTAAAAAACCCACGGCACTGAGTCAGGTCAGCTGACTTGGGCTCCCAAGGGCTAAACATAGCAATGTAGATGTTTGGACTCTGGTTAGAGCCTGGGCTTCTAGACCTGCCCCCTTTTCGGGGTTTCAGAGCCTGAACATCTACACTGCTATGGGATAGACCCACAGCCCAATCTCCATGTGCCCGAGTCAGCTGATCCTAGCCAGTCGTGACTGTGCTATTGGTCTTTATACCATCGGGCTACATCTACACAAAGAGCTGGGGTGTGATGCCCCAGCTCACACACACACACTCATTCTAGCTCTCGTCCACCGAACGCAAGTATAAATGGCAGCATAGCCACAGTAGGATGCAGAGCAGCAGCTAAGCTGTGCCAAGTAGGAATTGGCCCGAGAGGGGAATGTACTTGGCACGGCTCAGCCATACCTCTGCTGCCACTACCCACTGCCATTTATACTTGCACTAGTTGGATAAGATCTAGAATGAGTGTGTATACACTAGCAGAGGAAACCACACCCCTAGCGAGCATGTACACCCATTCATTCTCAGGGGATGTTGCACTGAGGCCTTGCTAATTGACAGAGGTGGATTTGTCTCTTTATAAACATCCATTTCCTTGTTCCCCTCAAAGGAAGGATGTTGTCATTGTTATAAACCTGAAATTACTCGAAAAAAATTGTTTGTACTCTTCTTCGGACTGGAAAAGCATTTTGGGGGAAAAAACCAAAAAACTGAAGACAAGATGACTGGTTTTAAGTATCCATCTCCCTCTTGCTATTTGGAGCATTCATTTGAGCCAAAATACACGTGTACACATTAGACTGCAATTGCTCAGTAAGAGCGGCAAGAGGCTACAAAGCAACTAATACATATTTTGAATATATTCTGTCTATATTCCAGTCCCCACACTAAATAAAGAATGATGACTAAGTTATATCCTTCAGAGAAGTTTAGTAAGGAAATAAATATACCGGGAAATTTTCTGCCACATGATTAGTTCAGGTCACCAAATTCTGTCCGCAAATAAGAATGCCTCTTCTCCCATTGAAGTTAATGGAAAAACTGCCACTAACTTCAGTGAAAACAGCATCAACAGCATCTTTGATTTCAGTAACTGGGTATAGCTGAGAACAGAATTGGCCCATAGTGCATGGATATATAATGCTTATATCCACATGAGCTGTTCTTCTCTATAAAAGGAAACTAAGGCCTTAGCTATACTTGGAAGTCAGCCATTTTCTATATAGGCCTGGTCTTTGATTGGGATTAGCCCTGATTCAGCAATCAGTGAACAGCAACTGATATAGTACCTTGAAATGAGGGTAAATTTAATTGATGTAAATCATAGTTTTTCATGTCTATGCTTGGGGTTTGCACCAGCACAGCTACACCAGCTGCTGGACGCTGACTGCTGAATCAGGGATAATCCCGAGCATAGACAAGGCCTATATAGAAAATGGCTGAATCTCAAGTATACCCAAAGCCTTGGTTTTCTTTGTAGAGGGAAAAAAAGCTTGTGCGGATATAAACATTACATAAATATGTTATGTGCCCAGTCTCTATATAGTCACTTAAATAGTCAGTATTTGCCAAACCCAGATGTTCAAAGACAAGAGGCAAACCCTTAAAACTCAGGAGATTTAAAAATTCATTTTGATTTTTCTTTGCATTGTTTAAGCGCTCAGGTCATATACTGAAGGTGGTCTTTGCAGCCACGAGGTCTAGAAATCTACTTTCCTTTTCAATGAAAAATGAGATTCTCAAATAATCACATGATTCTAGGAGCTGGGTCTTTAAGGACACCTACTATCATAATACTCAGTAACAACTGCAAGAGTTGGCAACACTGAATATACTTGAAATACAATCTAGAGCCAAATCCTGTGCATGACTCTTACTGATCTCAATAGGGAGCATGGATGTGTGGCTAAGGCAAAAAAAGAGGACCAAGAAAAGTCATGCCTATCAGTAATAAAATTCATGTGCCTTCCTTATATCTCATTTCTTTCCTGGGATTTGTTTAAGCTAGAGCAATTTTCAGTGCTAAGTGCCATTTTAACCTGCTTCTACACTTGCAATACCCTGCAGCCATGCAGTGAATTGCTCCAAACTGTTTATAAGCAGGCAGTAAATCATACTGAGGCTATGTCTACACTACCACATATGTCGGTATAACTGATGTCATGTGTGGGTATGAATAAGCCAACCCCCTGAGTGACATGAGTTATACCAACCTAAACGCCAGTGTGGACAGCGCTATGCTGGTGGGAGCGTGTCTCTTGCTGCTCCTTGTTGTGGGTCAATTAATTAAGACTGCGGGAGTGCTCTCTCCCGTCGGCTGAGAGCAGCTATACTGCACTGCTGTAAGGTCTCGAGAAGAGTCATAGCCAAGAAAACCTCAGTATTTCTGGGATAAATATAATTTCAGCCTGTACTGCTTCAGTGCCAACGTGGACGCAGACGAGCTGAAGTGGTTCAATTAGTCCTCCTGCTACTGTCCCACAAATTAACCAGCAGCCTTGCAAGATTTCTCAGAAAACACAGCTTCTGGAAACTGAGTCATGAACTATAGAATAGGTACCCAGAGGGCATTACAACTGAATTGGTTTAGGACAGCAGTAGGGCAAACAGTGGTTACATTAGATCCAATCAGAAGAGGGGAGGTCTCTCTCGCCACACCAGCCAAGGAGGAGAGGGAGCTGTAGGAAGGGCTGCTTACTCAAGCCAGGAAAAGGGGACGCTATCCATGAGCAATTCTTGTTCCTCTATTTCAACCCCTTGCAGCAGATGTGACATGGTTTTTAAACTGATTCTGCATGGCGAATACAGAAGGAACCAATCATGTGCATGAACTGATGTAACGCAACTGGTTCAGTTACAAGAGTTGATGTACGTAAGGCCTGGGTGTCACCTTTGTGGGTTTCTCTGCTTTAATATGAACTTCTCTACCAACTCCAATATAATTGTCAGGAACTCTGGGCTTTTCTGGAGGTAACCACCCTCTCTCCCCCTCCCCTTTCTTCCAAGCAACGCTCTTTGCAAGAGTGAAAGTTCATCATATCTTTTTCCATATCTTTTACACTGTGATTTCTCTCCTCATGCTTCAGCCACTACATACAGCTCATTTTTACCACTTACTAATCTAGTGTGTGGTTGATTTCAAGGGGCTGACATTTTAAAATTCATATTAGAGGAATTTTAGGTTTACCAAGAGTCAGTGAGATGGGCGTCAATAACAGAGAATGGCAGGTGTCAGCTATGAATGCAGACTTTCCATCTCTTTTGATTCTTTACTAGAAGCAGTCAAAGATTTTCAGCCAAAAAGTTTCCCTGCCAAAAAAAGCATTGTTTCACAGAAAACTAACATTTCTACATTTTTGACAGGGAATTTCTAAACAAGTTCTGGGTCTGATTCTGTTCAATATCTTCATCAATGATTTAGATAATGGCACAGAGAGTACACTTAAAAAGTTTGCAGTCAATACCAAGCTGGGAGTTGTTACAAGTGCCTTGGAGGATAGAATTAAAAATCAAAATGATCTGGACAAATTGGAGAAATGGCTTGAAGTAAATAGGATGGAATTCAATAAGGACAAATGCAAAGTACTCCACTTAGGAAGGAACAATCAGATGCACACATACAAAATGGGAAATGACTGCCTAGGGAGGAGTACTGCGGAAAGGGATCTGGGGTCAAAGTGGATCACAAACTAAATATGAGTCAACAGTGTAAAACGGTTGCAAACAAAAACAACAACAACAAAAAAGAACATAATTCTGGGATGTATTAGCAGGAGTGTTGTAAACAAGACACAAGAAGTAATTCTTCCACTCTACTCCATGCTGATTAGGCCTCAGTTGGAGTATTGTGCCCAGTTCTGGATGCCACATTTCAGGAAGGATGTGGACAAGTTGAGAGAGTCCAGAGAAGAGCAACATAAATGATTAAAGGTCTAGAAAACATGACCTCTGAGGGAAGATTGAAAAAATTGGGTTAGTTTGGTCTGGAGAAGAGAAGATTGAGAGGGGACATGATAACAGTTTTCAAGTACATAAAAGGTTGTTACAAGCAGGAGTCAGAAATTTGTTCTCTTTAACATCTGAGGATAGGACAAGAAATAATGGGCTTAAATTACAGCAAGGGAGGTTTAGGTTGGACATTAGGAAAAAAATCCTAGCTGTCAGACTGTTTAAGCACTGGAATAAATTGCCTAGGGAGGTTGTGGAATCTCCATCATTGGAGATTTTTAGAAGCAGGTTAGACAAACACCTGTCAGAAATGGTCTAGATAATACTTAGTCCTGCCCTGAGTGCAGGGAACTGGATTAGAAGACCTCTCGAGGTCTAGTCCTACACTTCTGGGAAAATTTGAAAACCAAAATAATTTCAAAATTGTTCTTCCTGGCTTCCCCCCTCCTTTCCTTTTTTGCCACTGAGTGCAATAGAACAACAACAACAAAAAATTCCCTTCCCCTCCCCTCCCGTTTTCCACTCTAACTTTTCAAAATGTTCCCCACTTAGGAAAAGTTTCATTTTGCCAATCTGGAGATTTGTTCTGTTTCTAAGACTGTGAAATGTAAACACCAAAATTCCGAATTTTGTCCCCGTTTCCATTTTTCAAACTGCTCCATAGAATAGCCATTGGAAAATATGGCTATTCATCATCACCCTGAAGGTATTCTTTCATATAATGATGCAGGAATAGTGCTAGCAAGAGATTTCTGATTATTAATTTACAACTCACATGTGAATCCAAATCACATTGAGGACCAGATCCTGCATCCACCAAAATCAATTCCAGTCTGATCATTCAATGAAACTAGGATCAGATCTCTCATTTGTTAAGCAGTAACTCCCGTTCTAGCAGCTATTTATGTATTATATAAGTACAGTCTGGGTTAGACTGATAAATGACCACTAACTACCCCACATTGTTTCAGAAGGGAAAGAATCAGACGGACTGATTAATGACTTCAGAATCTGGAGTGTTGCTAAATTTACCTTTACAAGTTTTAGGGAGATGCCTGATAGTTATAATATTGATATAGAAAAGCGGTTATCATTGTGATATAGATGCAGTGTTTCAGGAAGCAGGCTAGTTAGTTATAGTACATATTTTGGAGTTATGAAAGAACCACATGAAATGCCACATGTAAAATTGACTGATGAATATTTGTACTCTCCAGTTTAACGCAAGTGGGGTGTGGGGATGGATGGGGGTCTAAATGAGACAAGAAAAACCAGACAGGAATACAGGTAGCCTGTACTTCATTTAATTTCCACCATAGAAATGGGGCCTGACTGATGATGGAGCAAATATACATTCAGCTGGTTTAAGTGGTGGGGTCTCTTTAAGAGGAGGTAAGAAATGGAGTGATTGCGGGCTATAGATGTCAGAAGACCTGCTTAAAACACAGAGAAGTAAGTGGCCTGAAATAACTAGATCATCTATACTTTAATTAGTCAATAAAAATCTAGATCCAGAGTGTGTCTACCTGTCTGGGTAGCCGATGAAATGTACTGAGTGAGGCTGAAGGAATCCAATAAAGACACAAAATTACTGGTGAGAGGGGCATAACTCACAGAGACATGAATGCTGAAGTCAATGAGTATGAGAAGCCTCCAGGGGCTCAAATAGGCTGTAAAGAGGAGATTAGTAAAGTCAGTAAAAAGAAGGGGAAAAAACCCCCATGATCTGTAGAGGACAGCAAAGCATTACTGCTGTGAGAGTGTAAAGAAGGGTCACAGGGCGAGTGTCTGAATGAAGGGTAATAACCATGATGCCCCATAAGATCTCTAGGGAAAAAAACAGTTATATTTGGGTGGCAATTAGGATAGAGTGATATGGGAGGAAAAAGCTGATATCTCCAGCTCACTAGTAATCTTTAACTGCTGATTTGGGTCACAGTCCACACAGGCTGATTGTCATACTGCTCCTTCCCTACTAAAGACAGCCATTCTCTCGGCTTGGATTCAGATTCTTTCCACTACTCAGCTAGTAAGACTGAAGCAGATAGCATCAGCGGCCAATGTGGAGTCCAGTGATCACAGTGCTTGCAAGAGCTCTGCCTTATTCCATGGCTGGCTCCAACTAACTGAGCATGACAAAAGCAAGGGCTTCACAGCACCTTGTCCAGATTCTTTCTAGGAAGCTCAGCCTTTAAAGGAACAGTTCCCAATATCTCAACCAAATTCCACTCACCTTAGAATCATAGAATATCAGGGTTGGAAGGGACCTCAGGAGATCATCTAGTCCAACCCTCTGCTCAAAGCAGGACCAAGCCTCAATTTTTGTCCCAGATCCGTAAATGGCTCCCTCAAGGATTGAACTCACAACCCTGGGTTTAGCAGGCCAATGCTCAAACCACTGAGCTATTCCTCCTTCTTCTGGTAAGTAGCCTGATTGAACATTGCCTGTAAGCAGGATTTGGGCCCAGAAATTCAAACAGAACAATGTTTTAGGACACCGAGGAGTTTTGCACTTTCCGCTGATGATCCACAGGGGCCCAAGAGTGAATTGGGAAAATAACTGATGGGCCCATTTTATGTTGCTGTAACAGAGATATGGATTGAGAAAACCCACATGGAGAAGCATGAAATCTAAGGTTCTGACCCTGCAAGCTGCTCTGTGAAGGCACGGGGGTCCTCCCACATGGAGCTGCTTGTTGGATCAGGATCTAATACAGCAAAAGCAGCTGCAAAGCTGGACAGTTCAAGAGGAAGGTAAATGAATGGCCCCAGTATCAAAGTGAGTCAGTGACAGGAAACCAAAAGAAAAGGTGGATTCATAAAAAACAGACAATTCAGCAAAAAACATGTAAATGGTCTCAGCTGCAACAACTAACACATGCTGCCAGTTCACAGCTGGATTCTGGGAGCCTTTTGCAGTGCACAACAACTTTATTGAGCATTAATTTATGAACAATGCTGCATATTCTTATGTGCCAGTAGCTGGTGCTCTTCAGTGCAACTAAATACCTACTTATCCACAGAGAGACAGGTAGGGTTGCCAATTTTAGTTGGACAAATTCCGGGAGATTTCATCACATGACAGAATCTTTAATTAAAGGTTAATCTTTAATTCCTGGAGACTCCAGGACAATCCTGGAGGGTTGGCACCCTTTGACACAGGGAGGGTGAGGTAATATCTTTTATTGGACCCACTTCTGTTGGTGAAAGAGAGGTATTCAGTTTAAATGACGCTCGTCTCTTTCACCAACAGAAGTGGGTCCAATAAAATAATATTTTTTCACTCACCTTGCCTCTCTAATCCCCTGAGACCAACACAGCTACAATTACACTAGTTGTACACAGACAGAGCTCTCTTTTACATCGTGCTCTTGTAGTATCACACCCCCGTTTTCTGAGCCAATGTAATTTTATTTAACTGATGTAACTAATATTTTATTCTCTTGGAAATACATGAAGAAGTTCAATAGTTCTGATCAACACGGATCTGTGTGGAGATGAATCAATACTTTTTATGGAATGTAAAGCGTTGGGTTCAACAATGATCCCATCTCGCTTTTTACAAGGGAAAGGGCGTGAAAACCAGCACTCTGTCCAAATTCAGATGTGGCGCCTTGCATTCAGCAGTAGACACATTTAGGAGGGTGAGTATGCCATGGTGGCTGAAAGTTCACCTCTGCATTCTGCTGCTCCTGCTACAGCTCTGGAGAGGGCCGTTCCTTGCATAACAGCCCCTGCGCCAACTCTAAGTGTTAGGAGGATCACATGTACCCTGCCTGGGCTGGCTCCACCAGCTTTAGGGCTAGATCCTGCCTGTCGTGTAGCACAAGTATCTGATCTTGTTTTTCTTTCAGTGGAAATGTAGATTCTACAGAATCTGAACGTTCCACAAAAATACATCAAACAGGCTGGATGTGTCCCAAGTCTAGGTGTCTGATACCACTGCTCTGCATGCTACCCAGCTCACAGTCAGACCCGCCATGTGTTCCACAACCCACACAATGGCTGCTGAGAGACAAAGGGAGAGGCGCTCCCACACTATGGGTAGCAGATGATGGCTAAGGGATCATGAGTTCTAGACTCTCCAAACGATTGGTAGACTGTGAGCCAGGAAACCATGAATTCTAGACTTGCCCACTTCCACAGACTGCTGCCAACACTTCTGTAGCTCAGAACGCCAGCTTTATCCCCAAAGCTAGAAATGAAGCTCAGGTCTGTAATACGATAGACTCGAGCACCATCCCCTTAGCTACTCCTTTAGATCAAGTGGTAGAACTTATGCTATGGATCCGAAAGCCCAGTGTTTAAACCCTGCTGGTGGTGACCTCTGCAGGAAAAACCTGTACATCATCAGGTAGTTATGCAAGATGGGCCACATAAAATATCACAAGTAACTGCACAAAACTTGGCTGCTATAGACCATGCTGTAGCAAACTTTTCAGACAAACAGCAATTTACTAATTAGATTTAAAGGGCCCAAACCACAAAATTATGTACTAGAAACTGATCTATTTACTTGTAAACAGTTAAAAGCAACCCCAGAGCATTCACTTTCTTCAACATAAATTTAGTCTCTGGGGTTAGTTTTGTCTGTCAGTATAATCCAATGCATTGGATATTTCCATGAAAGTTGCTTGAAACTCACAGTTTAACGTTCCTGTAAATTTTATCCAAAGATAGTCCTGAATCAAAATCTTTGACCTTTGGGAGGTCTGGATTGGGACCCCAACTTGGTCTTCTTTAGTTCTGCCAACTTAAAGCTAAAGATTTGTTTCCTAGGGTTAGTGAGGGAAGGGGCTCACCTTTGTGTTTCAGGGTCAATTCATCCCATACTCCATCCAGAACTCCCTGAAACTCCTCTCTCAGGTAGGCCAAGGTTCACCTCCTTCCCACTGGAAACTGCATATGGGTGGCAGGGATGGGTGCCCAGAGTTTACAACTTCATCTCCAACTTTAGTCATGACCTCCCGTACCCCTGAAGCAATGACACTGCAGTTTCAAGTGGAACTGTGAGTAAAGAATCATTTGACTCACTGATTAACAATTTGAGGAGTCCCATGTTTCAGGGACAGTAAGTATGCTAGGAATTTATAGCTCATTGATAATACACTCAAACCAAACAGTATTCAAGATTTAGTGTTAACAGCTTCATAACTTTTCCTTTATTTCTTAAAGCACAAATCAAGTTTTCCCTACATGGCATCTATAGCAGTTTTTTCCATATCTGCTACCTACAACTCTCTTGCCAGCAGATTTCAGGCTAGATTTTCTGCTGCACCCAGACCTCTACTTGCCTCCACAGTGTATTTTAAAAAAAGCAAACACAAATTAAATGGAAGTGTGCCAAATTTGCATGTGAAGGGCCTGACCCTCCACCCAGTGAAGTCTAAGGGATGTGTGCCTCTGATCTGAATGGTTGAAGAATTTGGTTCCTATGTGCCTTACTATTAATACAGTATCTTAAGCCTGAATCTCGAAGTCTTTTTTCATTTGTGCTCAAGCAACATTTTCATTGACGTCTATGTAGGTGATCAGCATAATTAAGGACTTCAGGATTTAGTTTTTATTTTTATACAATTACTGTACTCTGCCACCCTGTCACCATCATTTTTCCTTTTCTAACATGCACCTGACTACAAGACATGAAATTCCTCACCTGCTAAGTAGAGCCTAACAGACTGCACTGCATGTATTTGCTTGATGCAGAATGATTTTGAAATGTAGATTCTTTATTCGGTCATTGAAACAGTACTACTGTCACATGGTGCAGACTCTTCCTGTCTTTACAAAGCTAATTTATTACAGGGAGATTTTTAAAAAGGCTTTGTGTGTGTTTAGATTATTTTCTAGCTTTCTATAGAAAGGGCCAGATTTTTGGATGGTGTAAATCAGCATAGCTCCATTGACTTCAAAGTTTTAAAAATCAGCAGCATGTGCAAAATTCAAGCCTATATGAGGTTTAAATGGCTCCCTTATGTGGAGGATACTTATGCAGCTAACAGGCACAGGCTACACCTCTTCATATCCATGGTTTTGTTGACACTCGGTTGTTGTACCGGTATAGTTATGTCAGTTACTGGTGTGATTTTTTTTTTTAATCCCAATAGTTATACTGGTACAACTACTTCCCTTACAGGAATAAGTTATATTGATCTAAGAAGGTTTACAGCAGTATACCTGTGCCCACTAACTATGCAGGTATAGTTAAGGTGGTATAACTTTTGTCTTTCGACATTGTGAGCTCGGGGTGTGATTCCCTTGGACGCGGACACATACTCACACTAGCTTGACGAGAGCTAGCACAAGTGTAGCTGCAATAACATGAGTAGCTGCAGCAAAGGCACGGCTCAAGTACGTACCATCAGTTTCTGGTGTGTCTGTACCCAGCATGGCTCAGCCATGCCTCCGTTACCGCTGCCTAGGCTACCCCGCTATTTATACTTGCACTAGGCTGATGAGAGCTAGCACAAGTTGGTGTACACACCCCTAAGGGGCCAGAAAACCAAGCAAGTCCCCTTCTCTTTGGCTTCACTACTGACATGCTAGTATCACAGTACTCTTTCAACTGAGTATTAAATGGTTCAATTTAATGCCACTAAGGGAGTCCAACTGTGATTCCCTCCTAGAGGCTAAGGATTAAGTCCCACTGCTCGATAGCAATGCAGATCCTATAATAGTGCTTATCATCATACAAACTTGCAGATTAGAGGACACTAGAGTGTTCTTTTCCAATTATAGGGGGCCAGCAGGAATTATAGGAACAAGTTATATGAAGTACATTATTGATCCCAACTTTGTGCCTAATACATAATAAGTGCCATAACTGATAAAACTTCCAAACTTGAAGGTAAGTTTGAGACCAGGGTTGTGCAGACCACTTTGGAGAAAACCAGAACTCCAACAAACCTTCCTTCATTATTTTGAAATGAGCTCAATCCAATTTTTTTGTATGGTTCTGAAATATAATTGATCAGCAGATTCTGTAGTTCTATAGTGCCTCCACTAGGGAATTTCAGAGCACTCTGCAAACACTCATGAATTACACCTTACATCTGCCTTGCGAGGCAGGCAAATATTGTTATCCCACTTTAAAAAAAAAAGTGACATAGAAGGAGAAACTGAAATATGGTGGAATCTAGTGACTTGCCTAAAGTAACACAGAAAATCTGTGCAAAAGTCATGAAAAAGAACGCAAATCTCCTGACACAGGCTGACACGTTATCCACAGAACCATCCTTCTCCCTTGTCTTATTAGGCTGCAGTTCTGTTCCAACTGGCATCATAGCCAGATGTGTCAAAATACCAGGAGCAAATGGGTTTTGAACTTAAACTGATTTTTTTTTTTTTTTTGGTTTTTCTTGCTTCAGTGAAACACCAAAAACATTTTGTTCAGGTCAAACAAATCAACATTTTCAAAACAAAATGTTGACACAAACAGTTTGGACTTCTTTATATGGCCAAAAATATTCACCCCATTCAAACTGAATTCACAAACAATTTCAGTTGCCCCCAAAACTGCATTTTTTGGTGAATTCCCTAATTGCCAAAAACATTTCACCTAGCTCTGCTCAGAAGCTGGATTTTGGTTTCTTGTTGTCTACTACAAAGCAATGATTTGTGAATGGCTGGGGTTGTCAACACTGTTAAAAGAGCAAGGTGCCTCTCCTACTGACACCCTTGTGCAAAGCCTGGACACAGCTGTTGCTCTTCATATCCTGTCCCTACTCCATACCAGCCAGCAGAGCAGGCCTTCCATAGAGCGGGGAGTCCTGCCGCAAGCAGCCATGCTCTCCGCTTTCTTGGAAGCATTGCCAAACAATATTGTTTTATTTATAACATTTTCAGGAGCCTTATTTTTATTACATAGATCACAATGATCTAGGTTAGACAGATTTTACACAATGTGTATACAGACTGACCGATCAACTGCCTCCTGCAAACTGAATGCCCCATATTTTCCATTACTTATGAGTGAAATTCATTGCTGTGCAGAGAACCACCAGAAGGTTTATGCACTTAAGTCTTTTAAGCCTTGACCCAGAAAGGGCCTCCAGGGGGTTAGGCACCTGCACAGAAAGAACGTAGCAGGTTGCATAACTGAAGCCTAAATCCTTAACTTAAGACTTAAGTAGTATGTAGGCCAACTATTGACCCCCTCCTACAGAAGGGTGAATTTCACCAAATATAATCAACATGTGATCAGTATAGCTAACCCCAATCATTCAAAAATCACGAATCAATGTACAAAAAAAATCATGATTGGCTTAAAAGTGACAGCTGAGATTCACCTAACCACTGGACCCCAGAAGCTGGGGTTTTCCTGCAAATTCTGCAAGACTCTTGATTAAACCATGAGAGTTGGCAACCCTATATTAGATACGGATTTCCAGCAATACATTAAGAAGGGTGAGTTCTTAATCAGACTTATTACCATATGAAACTATTCCCCCTGAAAATTAAAAGTTGTTCCCTATAACATATATGGCACCCATGTTAATGGTTAATTAGTGTATTTGTATCATTGCATATACAAACTCCATAAGCAGCCCAGTCCAGATCTTTGGAAAAACAGAGCACCATGATAGCGCTGTTGGCTGACTGTCTGTGGGATACTTTTAGCCAACTGTTTCAATCACGGCTGTTAAACACTGCTTCAAAGCATAATGATATCCAACTGTGAGACAGCTGAGTCAGGTGCATTTAGTAAAGTGCAGAGCACCAAATGCCAACACTAATTACAGCACAGTTGCACTAAGATTAGTGTTGTGTCTGACATATTTAAAAGTGTTTTTAAGAAGCCACTGGATTACTAAAGGAGTTTGATGAAGCAAGATAAGTGACAGCTAAAAGGACATTATGTAGAGTCCAACTTGAAATAAGCAAGCAATAGAGGCTGACGGCAGATTTTGGATTTTAGGTTTTGGAGGATTTGCTTCTTCATTTTTAGGGATCAGCACTGAGATCACCTGGAGCTCTGATTAAACAGCTGAAAAGTTTCATCACTCCCAGGTGTTTTATTGCCGCCTGTCAACAGTTGATTATTTCATGCTTGTTTACCCAATCTAATGCTGAGGTGGAGTAACTCCCTGCTATCTCTTTGATATGTTCAATATGTTCAAACAGCTCCTACAGCATCTTAGCCTGGGATCCAGATCCATATCTCAACTTCACAGCTGGCCCAAGATGTAACTCTGTCAGAAGGCCCCTGAAATGAGAGCTCTTACTTACAATATTGTCATCCAGAGCCAAATATTCAAAGGGTGGAGCAGTGGCTTTGCCTGCCAAATGCATCCACACCCAGTGACAGAACACGGGACACTGTCCTCAGCGGACCCATGAAGTAGTTAAGGTCCTTTCATGGCCTGAGAGGAAAGCCCAGCCTGTAGGGGCTGCCTGAGGCGTCAATCCTAGGAACAGGTACTTGAAGCTGGCAGCAGTGCCTCAGGAGGGTGAAACTACAAGAAGATAAGATGAGGAAAGGATCTTGGGAAGGGGTTGGATTTCTTTTAAAGTGCAGAGGAGAGGACTGGAGTTGGAGCACTCTCCCTCTCTTCTCCAGCCCCGGATGCAGGGAAGGAGTTTGTCTGCATGGCCATGCTGCTTGGCCTCCTGGCCTCCTCAAGGAAACATGCATGGGAGGAGAGCTGCGGGCTGGGCAGATAAGGGCCTCAAGCTGGCTCATACAAGGGCTCTCTACTTTGATGTTCCTTTTCCCTGACCATATGTCTTAGAGTGGACACCATGGCTGTACCTGCCAACACCTCAGGCCCTCATACAGCTGCAGCGGGATTGGGAGAAAGCAAAGTGACCTTCTCACTGCCTTTACACCACCTCCTGACATGCACTATGGGCTAGCTTTTGACAAAGAACTCAGGCCCCATTTAGACAATGTAATGTGACCCCAGTTCATGAGAGAAGTTAAGCACAAGCTTAATTACCATGTGTGTCATAATAGGATTTGTTGGGTGCTGAGCATTTTTGACAATCTGCTTCCACTGGTGGGTGCTGAGAACTTGAAGATCTGCTGTTGAGCTCTTTTGAGCATTTGGCCCTGTGTGTTGCTTGGCCAGAGCAAGGATATGGCCTATTGTATTTGAGGTTCAGTGCAGAATTGTTATTATTTTTTACAATGGAAAGGATACTTCTTGAATTATACATTTTGGATAAATATGCCTCTATTGGACATGAATTATTGTAACCAAGATGGACCAAAAGTATCAATCATTCTCCATGTGGGATGTTAAACTTGCTGTTTTTTTCCTTCTAAGCCATGAGCAACATAGCATTTGTTTCAATCTAATTAACTATTGAAATGTTTAATCTCACATGTGATGATATGCTGGACATCAGTCATGTCATGATATATACACACTAAACCTAAAACTTTCCAGTTTCTTTCACTCACTGCCTCCTTGAATCACCCTCCTCATCAACAATATTAGGAGAAGCTAGCCATGAAGGAACACAAAGCAGGAAATGTGCTATATTAAAGTGTCCCAGCATTAAAAACAAGGTTCAGCATCACTGCTCCTTCCCATACAGTACCATCCCATTAGTAATACTTTCATTTGATTAGACTGATCCGCTGGCCCCTATTTCCTATTACTTAACCCCCAAACCATTATGTCCTGTCGAAAATAATTGGTAATGACAGTTTCAGGTTTAATATTTAATACAGTGGTTAAATGCACTTGTACTATTTGTGGGTATAGTTTCCATCGACTAATAAGAGAAGTGGGTTGAAATACATTTCAGCAACTGTTATGCTAGCTGAAAGCTAAGCACCATGTTAGTCATAATAGTCTTAAACACCTTCAGAAAAATGCCCCCTAGAGCCAATTTGATATTACATTGATTTGTTTACTTATAGCAGGTCCCTCTTTTTAGTAGCTTTGGCAAATGCTGTAAGGCAGATGGAGTAAGAGACACATACGTCCTTAAAGGTCAGCCCAGCATTTGAAATAAATCCTTTCCCATGATACTTTTGTATAAATGTTCTTGCACAGAGGGTAAACTTTCAAACATGTTGCTTTCCTTTCTGTGTGGCAATGGAAAAGGAGGCTCGTGGAAGCAGCACTAAAGTGAGCATGCTGAGTGTGACCAGGAAATGTCACTATGCCCCTCTTGGGCTCACCTGTCAGGAAGAATTTTGGGCCAAGTAATCTGCTCGGGTAAGTTACTGCTCCACAAATTGCTTCAGCAGTTTTGCTTATTTACACCATCTGAGAATTTGGTCCTCTGTTTTTAAACCGATCACCCTCCTCCCCATATAGTGCTAGTTTTCCAGGTGTTTCTTCCATTAACGTTCCCAGTTCTGGATGATTATTGTTTATTACTTAGCTGATGTTGGCACCTAGAGGGTCCAGGTAAGATTGTTGCTGGGTATTGGACATGCATGTTATCAGAGACAGCCCAAAGGGTGGGAGGGGAAACGAAGGCAGAGAAAAGTGACTTGCTCGGGGTCACACAGCAGGTGAGTGGCAGAACAGGGAAAAGAACCCAACTCTCCTGACGCCCAGTCCAGTGCCCTCAGTCACTAGAAATCTGCCTCGCCTAGATATAGGCATGATACAAGTTCCACCTATGAGAACATAAGAGCCTGTTTCTGCAACCCCTTGCTCATGTGAATAATGCGTGTTCACAATAATGGGGCTACTCGTGAGTAAGGACTTGAATGAGTCAAGTTGTTCGAGAATGGTTCCCAAACATTAGGCTTAATCAGAAATGCACTGCAACTGCCTGATACCATGAGGTGCAGAATGTCCTTTACTTCCATTGAAGTCTGTGTGCTACATCGCATCAGGCCTTGAATTCTTTCCCACCACACCATTATCTTCAGGCCTCCAATATTGCAAACCCTTAGTCACACTGAAATGAATAGGATTGTGCAAATAAGGCCCTGGAGGTGTGCAGTCATGCACAGGAGTGGCTACTAACTCCATCATTCGCACTTTAACTGAACCTCTAACCAATAGGAAATAACTCACTACTTTAAATACAACTGTCTCTTATGTACCCCTCTGCTGTTAAACACTGGAATGAATGTCCTTAAACAGTTGGTGAACTTAGGGCATCTTCCTGAGTCCCAAGGTTAGGGTGGGGGGAAGAGTTTTTATAACAGGGAAACCTCTGAAGTTGTACATAGTAGCGGCAAAGTCAATTTACCAAAAAGGGAAACTAGATTGTTGGGTGGATCCAATGTCCAAAATGGACTCAGCCTTATTTATTTAGAGGCACAGCTGAGAATCATAACTCACATATTTCCTTTTATAAATGCCAGCATATAAACCCAAATTTAGGACTTGAGAAGTGCCACTGGAAATAGAAGGGCTCTAATTTTAGCTAGAGCATAGGTGCAACATGGGCAGCAATAGGGAAAATGTCCACTTATCTGCCACAAACCTAGCTTGGGGTTACCTGTAGGAGAGAGGGATTAGTTCTTCTCCATGCTCCATCGGGGCCTGATTTACACCAGTCACTTACACCATTATGAAGTGGAAGTAAAACCCTACAAAATCAGCGTTCTCCACTCACCAGTGATAGCATTTTCTAGTGGTTTTGCACAGGTGTTTGACAATGGAGAATGAATCTTTGCTCCCTCTCCAGAAATTACCAAGCAGAAAGAAAGAGAACTTAAATAATTTCTTCCTGTTAAACATGAAAGTTTAGGTCAAGGTGGTTTAATCTGCCTGTTCCTAAAATGAGTGCTTTAATATCGGGCCAGACTGTGCTAGAGAAGGAAAGGAAATTATGTGAGACACCTTCCCTAACACTTGTACTCTTGTATTCAGGGACAAGCCACAATTGCCATCCCTGAGCAATGTGGCAAAGCAGGACTGCTCCTTGCAAATGCTCTCAGGTGCTGGCCACTCCAGATAGACAGGTTTATGGAACCATTCTGCCTCCACCCATGCTGGCTTCACACTGGAACCAAGGGGTAGAGTAACACTGACAGACCCCAGTCGGGATTGAATCTGGGGCCTCTCGAGTTTAGCGCATGAGCCTCTACTGCACGAGCTGAAAGTCAACTGGCTGTTAGCTAAGGCTGCAGAGCAAACTCATCAATCTCAATCTCTCGCTCTCTCTGCCGCTAGATGGGGCAGAACACCACACCCAGAAGGTGTGGGTTACAGTAGTACCAGGCATGCTTCCCAATATGCGCTGCAGAGCTTCAGAAGGCCATGTGCAATTCCTCACTACTCCCAAAGGCGGGCACAACTAAGAGTGACAACAAAACCCATAAGTAAATCAGTGCTATGACAGAGATCCAGTCAGGAATTAAATCTTTAGTAAATATAAATTTTGAAATCCTCCATTTTAGACCTCTTACCTATTCACAAAGGGTGACATTCAGCCTGTGCACCACTTAAACCCAGTTTAATCCCTCAAAATAGGTTTTAAGTGGGGCATAAGTGGTGCAGAGGCCTTTATGCTGACCCTCAGCACAGGGGTTAATTTCACCCCAAGAGCTTTTCCAAAAGATAAGGAAACAAGCTTTCATGTACAAAGTGGTTGAGGAAACCAAGAAACAGCAAAAGAATCTGCCTGCTTTCAAAGCATTGTATCTCACCTCTGCACTCAATAGAGAGATGTGTTGTGTTGACGTACTGTAGATTATACCTTAGCCAAATGGTAAAGTTAAAAGGAAACAAGATCCCTTGACACCGTTTTAGACAAACTATAATACGCCACTATCATTAAATGAAGTTTACAGAAGGGTTCTATTTACATGTCTGCAGAAAATAGCACAGGGCGCAGGATGCTGATTGCAGTGTAAATGTTAACTGTGGGACTGAACAGCATTTGCTGGAGGTTTGGAAAATCTAGTGCAAACAAAACAAAGAGGAGAAGATGGTCTTATTATCCAAGCATCCAGGCTGTATATCAGCTTTTCCTGGAAACAGAACAGCCTTCATTATTCAGGAACTCACTAGTGCTGTGGAAATGGAGAGCCCATCAGCAATTTCAGAATTAATTTTGGATTTTCAGGAGTTCATAACTTGGCTGTAAAAATTTACTTCAGACTGAAACATAACATGCAATTGACCTATGGGTAGTCCAGGGTATATGTTGGCTTCTCCCAGAACAGATCCTTGCAGATGCTTTTGGCATTGGTCAGAGTCAGCAGAAGAAGAGGTTGTGGACCACGGCTGCAACCTCAAGTCCATTTCTGTACCTTAGGGAGGCATTGCTGACCACCAACCTCAGGGTGAATCCCCGCCCCATATCCTGAGCATAGGTAGCTAGGCTGGTGCAAGTTTAATGTAATTCACATCTCATGTCCGGTGTGGGTGAATTTATAGGGGAAGGTATCAAATCCATTTCGACAATTTTCTAAAGAAATCCATTTTTTGGGGTGGGAGGTGGGGAGGGCGTCCAGGAGTTTGCTTTATTGTTTCTAATTTTAATGGTGTTTTTTCTCTTGTAAGATCTTTCACCAGCACTAAACGGAGGTAAGGTACCCAGCTGATCTATCTGGAGACTAAGCTCTGTTTAATTACAGAACAGATACAGCATGGACGGTGCTTCTTCCAGCTTTCTCACACTGCCCTAGAAATTTGCACCTACCCTGCCCAAGAAGATCACGGATGAGGTGAAAATAGAGTTCAGTCCATTCAAAGTTTGGAAGTTCTGCAGAGATTGCTAACCATTGTACCATATATGCAGCTAGGCTGAGACCACCAGCTCCTTTTACGTATATTACCAAGTAAACCTAAAAAGGTAGGGACTTCAGTTTACTACTGACCTGGACTGAATTTGAATCAGTGCCTTAGAAGTGAAAAGCTCTATTTATCCATTACAAGAACTGAGGATTTGGCCCTGTGTTTACAAAATGGAAAATCTGCAGGCTTTGCATTAATAGGGTTTGCTCTGGTGTAACTAAGAATTATCAGAACTTGACCCACTGTAGAGTTTGTAAAGTACTTTGAGATTCTGGATTACGTGTGTTACACAAAGTGCTATCTAAGGACTCAACCGTGCAAAGACTTCACATGAATAACTTGACTCAGGTGAGTAGTTCTACTGAAGCCTTTAGTGTTGCATGCCATTAGTATCATGTTGTCATTAACAACCCTTTAGTAGACAGTAGGGTCAACTGTGTCAATGATCCATAAACAAAGACAGGTTTAGAGGATAAATTGTACTAGCCCAGCAGTAGCTGTTACTGTCTCCCTTTTCAATAATGCATCTTTAAAAATATTCCCTACATACTTATTAATACCATGAGAAGTAATGGCCATCAATAACACTAATTTTAAACAGTCCCCAAGCACATTACATGATCTGCATTTGAAAAGTCTATATCCAATATCCACACAGTCACAAAGGAGCCATTAGGATCTCCCGGTCACCTACCATATGCTTGTGTGGGAAAAAATGTCCTTTACTTTTACAAAATTAACCCTTTCCCCACCAGATAAAGGAAACTAATGTGCAAAGACTTGCTGAAGTTTAGGGTTATGACACAGACATAAAGAACAGAATCCCAGAGTCACAGCACTTCACACCAGCTGAAGATCTGGCCCTTCATCTTTACCACGTCCCATTGCATGCTCTCAGTTCAGAACATGGTGTTATGAATAATAGGAATGTCAGTACCAAGGTGCAAAGATTGCTATTTGACGGCTGCGCTGATCTAGGCATCTAAGCACTGACAGTTGGCTACTTATTGCCACTAAAGAAGATTCATTTTGTTTGGGAGGACAGAACAAGTGGGCTTCCCCGGTACTGCCAGACCTCTAAATTGGGGGTAGTCATACTTACTGGCCTTCTTTAGAGGCGTACCAGGAAGATGAATTTTGCCCATCACAAGTGTTAACTATCAGTATTTATTAATTGCTAATCCAAAAAGTGACAGTCAGTGAATGAATGAGGAGCCAGGATGTTAACACTCGCAGTGAAAGCATGGGCCCGCTGACTGGCGTCAATGGCAAGACTCACCACTGATGTTAAGGGGGCCAGGATTTCACCCCAGGTGTCTTCCAGAGACCATCTCTCTCCCCCGGCTCCCACTGTCACAGATTTGCTTTCTGGCAGTGCCATATACTGTGGTAGTGTAAGTGATGGGTCTTTAGCTGGGGCAGGCGATACAAAACCAAAACAGCAATGGGCATTCAGGGGCTGATTTTCAGAGGAACTGAGCACCCTTATTGATATCAGTGTGACTTGGGGAGGAAATGCGCCCATGTGCAGAGGCCCATGAGCCACGTAAGTCCTCAAAGCAGGGTTTAAATATGTTCGGAGAGGTGCACAGGAGTGCATTTCACTCTTAGTACATTGAGATACAAGTGAAGCTCATTGCCCCACTCTGCCCCTGCCCCATTTTGTTTGCTATAAAAGTTTGCTACAAAATAAAATGGTGCGTGGTATAAGAGAAGGGTCAAATCGTGGAATCACAGTCTTGTGTATCAAAAGCCCAGAAAAGTGTAAGTAAAACTACAAAGACACTGAAATTCTGCTTAGATCTTGGATAGGTAACAATGATCATTAGTTGTTTTCTACCCTCACGCAGAAGAAAAAAAGTAGAAGACATGATTACTAATAAATTGCACATCACTTGAACATTTAAAAACTTATTTGCCAAAGAGGTAGGATGATAAACTCTCACTTTAAAGTTCATTTGCAAAGAAATAAAAAAAATGGAAAAAGGATAGAGCAGTTACACTCAAAGACTGAATCCGCTCCTGCCTCCTAAGCTCACAATGATTTTATCTCTGTGGGAAACTGACTTTTTTAACTTATGCATTTCTGTAACTGCATGCCATGTTGCTACTAGGGGATGAGATCCAGTGACACCATACTTAGCTGTCACAGTGATGAATCAGAAAGGTGCTGTGGCTAATGCAGCCATGCAGGGGATAAAGCCCTCCCCATCTTCCCCTGTGTGGTCACTTTAAACGGGCATAGCTTATGGCTTGCACTGCAAGGGGATGTACATCAGATACTTCCTGTGCCTCATGAAAATGGGTGAGGGAGGAAGTAGTAGCCATCAGTCCACTTCTACATGCCAGCAACTGGAACAGGCTGGATACAAAGAGGAGAGCATGCTGCCAACCTGTAGAGGGCCATAGCAGATTATTCCCCTCAGGGCAGGAAAGGAGTATGAGGGGAGCTGTGCCTCAGAAGACTATTTGGGTTAGTGCCTCCCAGGGCTACTGCTTCACCATATGCCTTATGCAGGGCTGTTTCTAAAGGCATAAATAATTTAGCCTTAGCTAATTAAGAACAAGCAAGGGTTTGAAGCAGAGCCATCCAACCCAGTGGAAGAAAGGCTTTATAGAAAAATTGCCAAAGAAAGGTGACCTTACCAACTGCAGTAACTGGAGGTATCACATTACTATGTGCAACATCATCCTGGAACATATCAAGAAATATAGACCTTCAACTCAGAGAGGAGCAAGCAGGTTTTAGACCACTGGGATTATGTACAGACCAGATTGCTGTCTTCAGACAAATTATAGAACAAAGTGCAGAGTGGCAAGCACCTCTTCTGATAAATGTTATACATTTGCAGAAGACTTCTGACAGCGTACATAGAGACAATGATGGCATACTGTGAAATACCAGGAAAAATAACTAGCATAATCAGAGACCTATATGATAATACTATATGTGCAGCCGGAGAAGGTCATCAACATCAGTCAATGGTTTGCGTTGGAGCAAGGCAAAGCAAGAGTGTATTATATCCCCACTATTGTTTGCACTGGTCATTGACTATGTCCTGGAAAAAGTAACCGCAGAAAGCAACAGAGGAATAGTATGGATAAATGATAAAATAGAATGGGATGACATTGACTTGTGCAGTTTATCATATGACTTTCTGGAAGAAAAGACCCAGCTTTTGGTAGACACAGGAAAACAAGTTGATTTGCTCATGAACAAGGGGGAGACCAAATAAATGGCTATCAATATTCCTAAAGCAACCATCAGAGTAGACAGTGGAAGGAGAAGTAGTAAGTCATTTTACTGGTCTGGGGATTGAGATGTGCAATGATGATGATACCGTGCTAGATATGAAGCAACAAATATCAAAAGCAGCAAACAACTTTCATGAACTTGAAAGGATTTGGAAAGTAACATGATCCGCACTGATACACAAAATACCAATTTTTTAACACTATTGTCATGGCAGGCCTCCTTTATTGAGCAGAGTCATGGAGATCCACAACAATTGTTAAGATGACCAACTCATTCCAAAATAAGTGCCTGAGGAAGATTGTCAGAGTCCATTAGAGAGAGTTTCTTACACAGCAGAAATTCTAAGCAGAGCGTACCAACTTAAAACATCAATCATGGCAAGAAGAGGGATATATCTAGGACATGTGTTAAGGATGCCACCAACATGGCTTCCATGCTAAGTGGTAACATAGACACCAGCTGGAAAGAGAGAAAGAGGGTAACCTAAAGAAACCTTAAACAGACCTACACAGAAAGAAACTAAATCCATCCACATGACACTTGGAAGGCTGAATGGCCCAGCACAAGATCGAAATAAATGGTGGAAACTGGTGGATGCTCTGAGGGCACGGAAAGATAAAGAAAGAAAGGTTTCAAAATGAAACCCAAGAAGTAGCATAGGAAAGGGTTAAAGATTTCTGTCAAAGATAATTTGTCAGGAATCAGAAGTGGAAGCAATTAACTGTTTAAAAAAGAAAAGGAAGAGAATTTTTGTTTTGTCCTGCCCCCTGCTGCAGGTGGAGAGTTACACACAGGAAGCCATTTGCAGTGCACTAGAGTTATTGGTTCCACAAAACCCAGGAACAATGTTACATGTTCTTGAGCACCATCTACTGGTGACTTATTTGTTAACTATTTACATATAGAGAGAGAGTCATTTATTTTACACAGCAGTGCCATTTCACCATTGAGCATTCCCATCTGATCTAAGGGCTCGTTCCCACTAGCACTTACATATTTGAATAAAGCTGAAGCCCCATCTTTATTTACATCTATGTTTTCAGGATAGGGTCCTATATTTGCTTATTATTATTACTTAAGCCCAGATATACACAGATGGACTCTTTATAACTACATGGAACCTCACTGAAGTCCCGTTGCAGTATCAGGGCCTTAGACTGTAAGCTCCTTGAGGCAGGGAGTTGGCTTCCTACAGGTTTGTAAAGCCCCCCCCCCCCCTTAAGCGTGCTAAATAAATACCATTCTCTATAAAAGGAGGAGCTGTAGGAAGACCAAAGATGGGAACCACCATTTCCTTTTTTAAGTTCACAAAGCAAATTAACAAGGACTTCCATATGCTGAAAGTTAGTGATGTACTGGTAATGTTATCTTCAGGACATAACATCTACAAGAGTTAGATCAGGGATGCATTTGATCTGCTCTCTGTAGTAGGTGCAAGCTGTTGGTTATATTCCTGTAAAAGTCAGCATTGTCACAGGTTCTTTTTTGGTACATTTGAAAATATCCTTTAGAATGTCTGGGCAGGCTAGGCAGTAGTGTCTGTAGTCTGAAAGATGTCCCATTAAAGCACCACTGTGAGTCTGTGGTATAGTTAGGGTGACTCTCTAGAACACGAGAAGGTAGCATTCTTCCAGAGATAGAAAGATCATATAATTTCAAATGGGCTCAGTCACACAGACTTTGATGTCATGAGACTCTTGCTTTTCTTTTAAACACTAGAAATGAAGAATACTGCCATAAAAAATAATTGCAGGCTGCTGTAATATGTAGTTGTACTGCTTGAAGAAGGTCTTGCAGCATCAAGCCTTTTACATCCTTAGACTGAGGATACAGTACTGAAAGAGTTAATTAACAGCAGGTTAATTAATTAATTAATTAATTAATTATAACACTGGAATGTTAACTACCTCCTAGACCTCTCTAGGGGATGATAAATCAATAGTCAATACAATCTGACTAGGAAAGTGTGTGTCATTTTCAATTCAATGTAGTGGATCGCTTATTGTTCTGTTGGATTAAATAAGAATCACAAAAATATCATGCTTTGTAATAGAAATAGCATTTTCCTTCAGTTTGACTGGTAAGTAACGTGTCCTCCATCAACCCAAGAAGTGATGCAATAGCAGCTTGTATGGATGTAATTGTATATTTTGCAAGAATCAGAAATAAAGGTTTCAATGTATTATTAAAATCCTTGCTTGGAGGCAGGCATTTTGTACACCTGCAATCATTTTAATTGCATGTTCCAGATTTTTTTGTTTTGGAGAATTTTATGTCAGAAGCTGAAGTTAAAATGAATACCTGACAACATATTTTCCTGAGTTACAGTAATAAGTTTTTCTCTGTGGGGAAATGGAGTGGTTTGTACAGAGTGTTATATTTTTAGTTTTATGGAAAGGTTTTGGGAAAGATTGTGCCAAACAAAACATGTGCAGTAACCAACATGCAAACTACTGTCAATTAAATAAGTCTGGAGGCCAGAGGAGAACAAGCTTGGAAACTAAAGACTAAATTCCAATCTCTTAAGAAGTGACAGCAAAATCTTGCACTGACTACGACTGTGCAAGTGTAACTTTCACGTTTCTGGATGATGAAATTACCTCTCTTGGGGGAAATTTTTCCAAGATAGACATTTGCCATTTTTGCAGAAGAACAGCTTTCTCATGACAAACTACCAGATTTCTGCCTGGAAAAATGGTCTTGTGTTTTCACGAAAAATTTCGGGCAAAAACCAAAAGCACACGAGAGAAGATGGTCTTGTGGTTAAGCTACTGAACTGTAATTAAGAAGATCTAGGTTCAGTTCCTGGCTCTGCAGCTGACTTCTCGTGTGACCTTTAGCAAGTCATTCAAACTAGGTGTCTCAGTTTGTCATCTATAAAACAAGAAGAGCAATACTTCTTTTGTCTGTCTTGTCAATTTAGATTGTAAGCACTTTGGGAGTAGCGACTGACTCTAGATCCCTCCCATCTTATCCTCTCCCAATGCTATAACCACTGAGTTTTTCTTGCACTGATCTTAAACTGCTGTTCCAGAACTAGAACTACTGTAAACATGGACACAATCCAAATACCAGTTTTAGTCACTAGGGGTTTGTTTACACAGCAATGAAAAAACCCGTGGCTGGCCTGTGCCAGCCGACTCTGGCTCACAGGGCTGCTTCATTGCTGCATAGACTTCTGGGCTCAGGGTGGAGTCTGAGCTCTGGGACCCTTGGACTCCAGCCCGACCCAGAAGTCTGCCCAACAATGAAACAGTCCCACAGCCCGAGCCCTGTGAGCCTGAGTCAGCTGGCATGGACCAGCTGCAGATTTTTCTTTGCTGGGTAGGCATACCGAAGGAGGGACAGCTCAGTGGTTTGAGCATTGCCCTGCTAAACACAGGGTTGTGAGTTCAATCATTGAGGGGGCCATTTAGGAATCTGGGGCAAAAATTGGGGATTGGTCCTGCTTTGAGCAGGGGGTTGGACTAGATGACCTCCTGAGGTCCCTTCCAACCCTGATATTCTATGATTCTATGATCTCCTCTTGCATCCCTACACAAAAGCTAGCCTGAATCTCACCAGAGAGTAATTTTTGCTCTTTAACAACCCCCCCGTAAGGGATTAGCTGTCTAAAAGGAGGTGGGGGCAGAGGGTGAGGCCCTGGCTCCATAGTCCCTTTGTGCTACCTATCAGAGCTGTCCAGGCCTGAAGGAGGGACTATGCTGCACTTTCTTTCAGGGGGGCATAGCAGCCAGGCCCAATATTCTGACTTGAAAGATGAAATCAGGGCTGTATCCCATCAAATGTTCCTGACAGAACTTATGGCACAAGGTACCCTGGAGAGACTCTGTGTACCAGCTGACGATCAAGCTAAGGAGCAGAAGGTGATGTGACAATGGTGGTGGCTGGCAGAGGAAGAGACAAGATGCCTGGCTCTGCACTCACATCTACTCTCCCAACAACCAGGCAGAATGGTGCAGTAGACAGGCCCCGGGGCTTGCCTCGTTTGTGACAATGTGCAAGTCTCTTAGCCTCTCTTTTCCTCTCATCTTCCCCCATCAAGAAACTGGGGGCAATGAGACCACTCCTTTGTAGTCTAGAATGAAGTTTATGATGAAAAGTGCTGTGGGTCTGATTCAAAACACATTGAGACTGTGGAAGGATTCCTATTGACATCAGTGGGCTTTGGAGCAAACCCAACACAAGTTCTGAATACAGTTTCTATCAGGAATGACTCCAGTAAAGCCAGAGGATGAGAATCACATGGGCCTGACTGATTCCACTTACACAAACACCTGTGCAAGTCACGGACTTTCACAGTGCTGCTCCTGATTTACACTGGTGTAAGTGGGATGAGAATCAGGTGGGGAGTCTTTTGGGCCATGCACCTATCCATTTGTCACTCTTTTTCATTTGACCAGGGGCAGAAGGTTGGACAGTGGCAGCTCATGCTCATAGCAAGGACACTTCCTTTAAAAAAAAAAACCTAAAAAAAACCCAACCCCCACACCCAAATCTTGAATTTCATTAAGCTTAATGCATTTGCAGCCATTTGGATTTGATAGAAAGCCCTTTCCCATGTAGTATTTAAACTCATCAAGAGCACTAATCAATGACTGGTAGTTAAATGCCTTCTTAACTTTTTATGTGCATTGTCCTTGTGCCATGTGCTATGATGTCTTTATGGCAGGATCATTAAGGAGAATCACAAAGATTAATAAAACTATAAGGCAAATTGGACGCAAGGGGTTCCATTAAGTAGAACAGGATTACAGACAAATGCAGCTCTGTGGTATTTTGAACTATACTATTTTAATTTGGGTTTCTTTGCATTCTGTGCTTGCTGGTATTTTTTTCAGTCATCTATGACACTCGTACTAAATGCGTGCAAAACAGGTCAGTCCTTGTGTAAGCTTGGAGCTGAAAAGAATGTGTGTGTTCCCAGACTTCCATGTTGCTATTCTGCCTCCTGGAAAAGAGCACGAAACCCGGACTTGGAATTAAAATAAAAGGCAGAAAAAAGAAGCATCCATTTACGATGTTTTTATCCCAGGTCAGAGCTTATAGCTAAAAACAACATTGGCCTAGATGGCTCCCCTAGATCTATGCGTGGAGGCAACAACTCTATTTAGAGAAGATAGGCTATAATGGAAAAACAAGCTGTTGGGTTTGATGCAGGAATCCCAGAGCGCAATGCCATAGCCTGCATTATACAGGTCCATGAATTATTACAGTGATCCCCTCTGGCCCAGACATCCGTGAGATTTACAGAGGAAGGGCTCAGTCTTGCCCCTCTGGAGGCCTCTTTGCTCAGTCTGGGATCTGCCCTGATGGAGGGGACAGAAAGTGGGCGGACCAAAGGGGAGGAGTTGGTGGGTCAAGGATGCACACTGTTCTCTCTTCAGTCCAGTGGAAATAAGTCAGCAGCCCCCAGGTATATGATCTTTTCCTGTGGAGTTAAAAGCCTGATTCTCATTTACACTAAGGCCACTTTGCTCCGGAAGTGTAAAGGGGTTTTAAAGTGGACATAAATCACATTTGCAATGGAAGGAAACTTAGTTGCAAATTGAAATCCAGCCCTTAAGGATTTTAACTCTCTGGTGCACTGATCCATGTAGGCATTGATGAAGCTTTCCTTGGACTACCACAGGCCATGGAAGAAGAAGTGGAAGCAGTAGTAGCAGTAGTAGGGCTGGACACCAATCCTGAAGGCCCCATAGCCTCTTTTATGCAATTATTATTAGACCTTGACACAGCCATAGTAAATGAGGAATTGGGATTTTGCCTTTCACGGGTTTGTGGAATTACAACAGAGCTGGCTGAAACTTTTCATATGGAAATTTGTTGGCAAATGCCATTTTTTCTTCACTTTTTCTCAATAAACATGTTTTGGGAAGTGTTCTGGTTTTCCGTTTATCGTTCTTCTTTTTCTCTCCTCCTCTTCTGCCCCTTCCTGACAATCATTTTTAAAGGCAACACAGAAAAAGGGGTGGGGTGGGGGGAAAAGGAAAAAACTGAAGAAGTCCCCAAAATGAAAATTCTAAAAATTCTAAAAACAAATCCTTGATGAAATACTGAATAAATGAAATCTTTGATCTTTTCAAAAGAGTGCAACAAAAATGATTTTTGCATGAAAAAAGTGTTTTCCTGTTTCCTGTTTCAGCTCCATTAAATGGTTTGCAGTTCCTCCATCACTTGTTCCTGACATTGAGAAGGCTTGTGGTTAGCATTCTGAACCGGGATTCAGGATTTCATGGTTCAATGCCCAGCTCAGCCACAGACTCCCTGTGTGACTGAGCAAGTCTCTTTTAATCATTCTGCACCTCAGTTTCCCATCTGTAAAGTGGGAATAATAATTCCTTTCTTCCATCCTTTGCGTTATCAAAATGTAAGCAGTTTTGGGCAGGGGCTTCTCTTGCTATGCATATAAACACAGCACCTAATATAATCTTAATCTTTTTCCACAACAGGTTAAGGGGAAGTTTCCAAATCCCATCAGGTAAAGAGCTGCAGTTTCTTTCAAGAGTTTTGCAAGCTAACTTGTTTTCATCACTATAAAAATTGTTGTCTGTTTTTAATTTTCCTCTATCTGGAACAAAAAATAAAATCTCAGCCCTGTGCTTTAGTAAGACACTCAGTAAAACTGTTATTGTTCTACTGACCTCTTGTTAGCCCCAGTGGTCTTTAATCCACAAATTATCAGCATGCAAGACCTTAATGACATCTTCGTAGCTGTTTGGTCCATGGAGTCAATAGGCATTTGTAGAGCCAAAAAATAACGTGCTGTGTAATCCATGCACTGTGTTGTTCATGCATCATAATTATACATACTGAAAATCCATATGGAAAAAGTAGTGGTTATGTACACATAGCAGCTGCTTATTAGACCTGAGTATCAGACTTTTCTTTATTACCAAAGGAACCAAGTCACACTGTAAACAAATGGCTTCACATTCTATTTTGAAATCATGCTAATTTGGTGAGTCAGGACAGCCAAAAATCAGTAGCCACAAATGTTGTAATAATTTCTTTGGCCTGCACTCCATGAATTAAAATGGCCCATCTTAAGTCAGCTAAATATAATGCAAAGATAATTCTCTCTTGAGCCGAGGCATGAGCAAACTGAATCCATCCCTTGAAACATTACTCTCTTCCAGCAAGTTTTCACTTCGGTGCTATAGCCATTTTCAGTTAGGGGCAAAACCTCTCCCAAGCTCATAGCACAAGTAGCTGGACTGTGTGCTGGGGAGAAAGGTGGGGAAAGAAGGTTACAACCGGGACTAGAGAAGAAAAAACCCACAAGGTCATTTAGTAATAGCAGAGCAACTTGTAGCCACTGTTGGCTACAGTAGTTCCTATTCCCATGCAGACATTGACTGATGAAGAGTCTGCCAGTTAGGTCAGAAAATGGGTTTATTTTCTCCCACAGAAAAGAATTAAACAAAACGGAACTGTTTCAAGTTGGAAAAGCTGCTGCAAGCCTCATGGGAGTTGTAGTTTGGGTGTTTATGCTCCCATTCTCTATGGCTGGGCTCCCTGGACAGACTACATTCTCTTGTGTTGCATCAGTTTCCCCTCCTGGAGAGGAAAGAGAGTGCAACATGGGAGTCCATGGCCATGGTACAGAATGGGAGATGTAGTCCAGCCAGGGAACCTACCCCACAGAAGATAAATGGGGACAAGAAACCACTGGAGTACAACTCCCATACATCAATGTGGCAGCACAAGGAAATCAAAATTTTGGGGGTTGGGGCAAAATAATTTGAAAATTTCCAAAGAAAAGTAGACACTTTTCATGAAAAAATATTGATTTAGTCAAAACCCAAGTTTTATGTAAATTAGATGGAAATTTTTTGACCAGCCCGACCACCAACATCAGATTTAGTAACTTGATCCCATGCGATTAAATAAAAACCTCACAGTGAAACTTACAGGGTGTTATCAACATTCCCTGTGAGAGTGGCATTATTTCTAGGAATGTGACAGTAGGTATCTTTTTATTAACCTTATTTTGATAGCATCCACAGCTGCCCTCACTGCCTTTTGGGGGAACTGCCTGCCATCACTAGAGAAATGCGCCATTCAGAAGACAACAGACCGGTTCTCCTGCATTAGAAGCTGCTCTTGGGACTCTGGCATTGCACACCAGGAGGATTTCTGCTTTGTTTAACACAGCAAAAAAACCATAGGTTGACACTGTGATGTTCAGAGTGGTGGATGCAAGTACAACCGATAAACAAACACGTCTTTGTTTTAATACTGGGGAGTGACTTATTGTAGTTAATTATAGGAATTTACAGCTATTTATGTGAACTCAAGAAAGCAGAAAACATTCATTTGTTGGTAGTGTAACTGCTGGGTGGAGGCAGCCTAGATGTATGGAGAAGAATGCTAGACTGTATCTTGTTTGTCTTGTTATGCACAACTTTACTATGTAAATTTGAACTTCAGTGAGTAGCTTCTTGGCAAGTTCGAATATATAATTATATGCACACACAAAAAGCCATGGAAAGTGACATTTAAACATCGTTTCTTTGTCACATATCAGTTAAAAATAGAAAAAAAACATATTTACTTGCACCTGCTGCTCACACGCAAAATATGTCATTATACTCAGTGTCCATTTCTGTACATGGAGTTTTTATGAAGAAAACAAAGTCAGTTTGGTTCAGCCCTATTTGTCTCATTTCAAGCTGCAGAGGAGCTGCCCTTATTGGGAAACGGTAAACAGAAAACAAAATCGACATCAACTACAGTTCATTTGCAGGAAAAAATGCATATGATGCTTTTGTGTGCATTCAATAATTATCCCAGCAACACTGTGAACTGATGGGGGTGAGTTCGAGGAACAGGTTTTTCCTCCTTTCAGAGGCTGCCTGTGCAACAGCTACCAATGTAAACACTCATCATCAGCAGGCACACTACTATTACATGAAATATTTGGACAAATTGTAATGAGCCAGCAGGAACCAAGGCAACATGGTAGTCCAACCAAGACAGCCTGCTATTATACGAGTGCTGGTTAAAGGCTTGCATGGTTCACAAGTTTTTATTCTGGAGGGGAATTATTGATAAAACTCATTTAAATAATATTTATATAATTCATGATATTTGCAACTGATGTAGTCATCAGAGGGCCAAAGCTAATGCTAAAGACGCCCTGAATTAAATTCCTGGCTCTGTAGAATGATTAGTTTAAATTTAAAATTAACAAGCTTCTTAGGAATGATCTAATTCGATATCTAGAAATCGTAGGTGCTTATTTGGAACAATAAGCAGTGTACCTGAGCACATCAAAATCTTTAAAGCTTTTATCCTTACAACACCTGAGTGAAACAGGGAGGTGCTATAATCTCTTTTTTACAGAACGAGAACTGAGCCACAGTTCACACTGTGACCAAAAACCCGCAGTACCAAGTCTCAGAGCCCAGGTCAGTTGGCTTGGGCTCCGTGGATAAAAATAGCCGTGTAGACGTTTGGGCTCAGGTTGGTGCCTGGGCTCTGAGACCCTCCCCCTTTGTGTGTTGCAGAGCCTGGGGTCCAGCCCAAGCCCCAACATCTACACTGCAGTTTTATAGCCCCACAGGCCACCCCCGTGAGTCCAGTTTTAGAGCCCTGAGCTGTGCTGCAGATCTTATTGCAGTGCAGATGTACCCTAAGTGATTTGCCCAGGGTCTGTGACAGAAGTCTGTGGCAGAGCAGGAAATTGAACCCAGGTCTCCAGCTAGCATCCTAACCATATGGGAGCATCCTTCTCATAGTGCTTATACAGTAATAGGCCAGCGGCTTCCTCCCTTTGCTCAGCCTGTAAGCAGTCCTGTTGATTTCAGCCTGAGCAGAGAATGGGTGCAGTGAATAATGAGGCCCAATCTAAGTGTGTCAATCTGCCCTTTAGATCTATTACTTTGAGTTCAATACTCTCTCTCAAGCTCTAGTTGCCCTTGACAAATATTTAAAATGTAATCCAGAGAAAGAAACACAAAGAATAATCTTACAGATAGTCCACTGCATGCTCCATATGCCTAGGTACTCCACAAATCATATATACAGGGATCAGGTCAACCGACACGGAAATGCAGCCACCTCTGGGGTGAACGTGGCAACAGTTGTACAGCTACACTTAAAGGCAGAAAGGGAAGAATTCCGTGCCCAGCTGAAACCACAGGGGGAATTTACTGGATGGAGGTTAGTGAAATATAAATATTCAAACCCATGGATTCCTTCTACTCTTCTGAATGATATTTCTCTCTCTCTCTTCTGAGAAATGATGACATGACTAGACCTTTACCAAATGGTCCCTGCCTAAAGGCATCCTGTGTAGTTTCTGAGTTTAATACTTTTCAGTAGTTTACATACTGTACCTCAAACATACTGGTCAGGCATTTCAGAAGGAAAAGTGAACAGGCTCCTTTGGGGTTACATTCTCTCTTTTTGAGCTACTCCCCCCTGCAGCTTTTAATGATTATTTCTCTCTAAAGAGATCAATGGAAATTCTAAATACATTCTTCTGATATCTGGACTTGTAATCAGTCACAAACAACAATTACCCTTTGTGTGGGTGTCTGGGTTGGTAACAAATACACCAAGCATAACAGACCTGGGAAGATACCACAAAGAATACCAATTGATACTTAAAATTACATATGGGATCATAATAGCACATTTACAAAAATATTTAAAAAAGAGAATGGCAAGTCTGTAAAGCTGCCTGTAAACAAGACAACTGGGTGGGTATTTTGTTGATGAAACCTCCTGAAATGGCAAGTGAAGCAAACTGCACAATCTGCAATTGATGCTTCTAAAACAGGGCAAAAAAGAAACAAAAGCACTCAAACACAATCACAAGGGGGGAAATTAAAAAGGAGACCCAAGCAGTATTTTTTAGCTAGGATACAACACTGTTGTTTTATTCTACATCTTCTCCAGAAAGTACATATGTGAAACCTGCTTTGTTCTGCAACATCATTATTATTGAATTATGCTTAAGCGTTTGTTCTGATTTTTCTTTTGTTTTTCATTTCTCTGTCCTTCAATTTTTGTCCATTTGCCCCTCTTAAACCTTCCCCACTCCCGCCCTAATTTTAAGTATCTTTCAAAGAATATAGCTGCACTGCAGGCCTGTTATACTTCAATTAATAAGGAAAAAAATCTGACCCTTTTCATAAACACTTACTATTCAAAAAGGCTTTCCTCAAGTCTATTTAGGTCTTTATTTTCTCTCTCCCAGGGCAAAAAAATTATAATTCATCCTGGTACTACTGAGAACTTTCTCTAGCAAGTGCTAAACAACCAAAAATTCAGTGGCTACTGGCTAATCTTCAAAAGACTGAACATAGTCCCAGCATGGTGGCTGAACATACAAGTTAGCAAGAGTTGGATGCATTTTCATTACTGAAGAAACCACTTTGATTGGGTCTAATTCCTTTGTGAGTTCTAACTGTTCCTGGCCCACATTTATCATCCTTTTCATTTTATTCCTGTCTTACTCTGGCTATAAAACCTCCTTCTCCACTCCTTCCCTGCTCTTCAGGAAGCAGGCGATTGCCCCGGTTATTTTGAAAGGAAGGCTGCATTAGCCAAGTTACTTCTATGAAAGAGACAGGAGCTCTTTCATACCAGATTCACATTTGCATAGTGGCAAGCTATGAGCAACCACTAAGTATTTTCCAGGTGTGTATTTTTAAGTTTACCTTCCCCACAGTCCAAGGGCCAGCTGGTGTCATCAGTAGAGCAGGCCCCGTGAAAATTTTCACAATTTCAAAATTTTTCTCTTTCTGCATCAGGGTGAAAGAGAAACCTGAAATTTTTTCATGAAAAACAAGGCACATCCCCCCATCCCAGAACAGTCAATAGCCCGGTGATTAGGGGACTCATCTGGGATGTGGGAGACCCAGATACAAGGCCCTACCCTGAATCAGGCACAGCAGGGACTTGGACATCTCAGAGCAGTGAGCCCTAAACACCAGACCACCAAGCTATTGGCTATCTTCCCCCCTGCCCCGTTCCTCCTGTCTAACCCATCCCGGGCCAGAGACACCTTTCTAGATGAAAGCTTTGTCAAAACGGACGCAGTCTCATGAAAAGTTCCAGTTTCGATGAATCAGCATTTTCTAATGGAAAAACATTTTGTCAAAAATTTCCCAACCAGCTCTAATTTTTAGGCGCATTCCTGAGCATGGGCTGGGGCATGCAGCACCCCACCCAAGGAGCAGCCCCAGGAGGCAGTGTGACAGGATCACAATTCCTTCCCTGCTTTCTCCTAGCTCTGGGCCAAGTGGTTTCAATTTGCTACTGCACCATACCAGCAACCCAGCATCCCTGCACTGGCTCAGACACGAGGCGTGGCAAACGTGTGCTACAGGGGGAGGCTCAAGCTCTGCCCACCCCTCCCTGTCCATCTGCCTGGGAGCACAGAGCAGCTGCACTCTTATTCCTGTATGCCAGGGTCCAGGTAATCCCCCTTTACTCTCCTGCTCAGGCATGCAGTTCAAGTCCACTCTAGCCCCAGTTGTCCGCAAGGTAAAAAGCTTAACAAGGTAACCTTAAAATGCAATTGAAAGCCACCTAATATACACACATAGTTCCTTCAACTCCAATTTGAAAAATACTCCCCCCCACCTCCCGCTGTTCATATAACTTCTTGCTAGCTTTTGTCTTCCCCTCTCCTAGGCATGCACAATGGCTTGCTTTTGTAGGGTGGCTCTGTATTGCTGCCTGAAAATGAAGAATTTGTAGAATGGGTTTGAGGAGGGGAAAAAAGAACATCAAAACATTTGCTTTGCAGTTGTCTCTCCCCAAAAGGTTGATTTTGCAAATAGAGTCCAATGTGTAACTCTGGATTCACATTGGTGCCATGGAGATCACAATATGGTTGCTCTGTCTTTTCAAGTGGTAGTGTGCGGGCGCCGATTCTGTTCTTACCCTTGTTATACAGCAAGTTAACCCTATCGATTTCAGTAATGCTACTTCTCATTTACATTGTGTAACAGACGGAGAGTCAGACCTGGGAGCTAAAGTAAATAGAACAGAAGGGATTGGTGCTATCAAATGAAGATATAGCATTGGTTCAGTTGTCAGGATGCTGGACCGGGAGCCCAGAGACCTGGGTTCTAATCTCAATAGCCCTTGACTTGGGTGATCCGGTTAAGTCATTTTAGCTCTCCACGCCTCAGTTTCTCCATCTGTAAATGGGACAATGATTCTTATCCTCATTTGTAGAAAGCTTTGAAATCTATGGTTAAAATCATGATCTGGGCTTGATCCAAAGTCCATTGAAATCAATGGCAGTCTATTGACTTCAGTGAGATTTGGATCAGGCCCTATCAGATCCAAGTGTTATGAAATGGGATTTGTAAACAGAACTGAAAAATTTACCTTACGGAATGTGGTCATTGTGCAGTTGAAAATGTTGATTTTAATGAAATTTCCCCATTTTTGGATGGAAAAATTCAAACCACCACATTTTGTTTCAATGAAAAGTTAATGTTTATCTCCACATTTCCAAATTACAACTTTTTCAGAATTTCTACTTCTGCAAAACTTCCATCTTTTACATCGTTTCATCCCATTTCAGGACAGAACCAAACAACAGAATTTCTCAAGGGACAAAAATTCCATTTTCTGAACAGCTCTGCTTGTCCATTTTACTGGCAATATGAGCGGGAGTTGCAGAACTACACAGCAGAGGCTGCCACATTTTGCTGTGTAGAATAACTGTCAGGAAGATAGGCCACATATTTCACTTTACTGATATGTATGCCACATGGCACAAAAATCTGAAGCCTCCTGTCCGTGTTTTGGATAAGTAATTCCAGTTCTTCATAGTGTTCTCCTACATGTGTCAGCATAAAACCTTTAAATGGAAACAATACCCATTCAGCTTCCCCCTCCAAGGCATGAAGTTTCTTAACATAGCTTTCAAGAAAGCATTGTGTTAATTATCACATACAGACACATGGTGAGTATCAGTTCATTCATGATGAAGGAGTGCTTCAGAACTTTTGACATTTCATTGGGGTTGTCTGAAACAAATGTACTAAGTTCACCTTTAAGGAACACATTTGGGAATCAATTATGACTGTCAAAATAACTCAATTTACCAAGACAAAATAATCCAGGTGGTCTAAATCCTTATAGTATTTTGACATTTGCAAACACATTTTGCTAGCCATTAACCTAGCAATTCTAGTTCCTAGAATGCAGCAGAGAGGATTATTCCACTGGGTGTCTGGAACAAAGTATACTCTGAAAACAGACATCACTGAAGTAACTTTTCCAGCAGGTAGATGCTAAGTGGTGAGTGTGAGCTCTTTGGGGCAGAGACCATGTTTTGTCAGCTGTGCCTACAGTGCCTAGCGCTATGGGACTGAGGCCTCTAGCTGCTTCCACAATACATATTATTAATAATAAAGAAATGTGCAGTACATGGATTATATGGACAATAATTAACCAGAGAGCAAGAAACTCATAATTGCAAAAGTTTCAGACTAAGTGAAAAAATATTCCACTGAACTCAAGTGAAGCCAATAAGCCTTAGAAATTGTTTAACATGGCTTGTTCTTCATTCTTTCATTAACTGAAATAGCAGTTAATGCTAATAGGAATGACATACGCACACAGACAGGCAAGTAAAGTGCTTGGAGTGCTTATGTGGTGACTGTAAATATCATGGCTGGAAATGTATTGTGCCAAGGAGAGACACAAGATGTTAGTTCAAACTCTGACTCCGTAGAAAACTCACAATGCATTTTCAATTGTTGAAGTGCCATGTTCAAGAACGAGAGACAAGATGCACCTTCTGAACCAGTGTTTATGACCAAAGCAAATTCAATGACTGCTTAATGATGGTGTAAAGAAACTTGTGTGGTGCTGCTCAAGCTTTGCTGTGTGCAGCATGCTATCACATGACCAAACCTCTACTGCATAAAATGGCAAGCTGGGGAAAATAGATAAGGAAAACATTGGTACTGAAATATACAAAGAACTGCAGATACTCTTTATTGTGTAATGCATTCAATTATAGTGGTGTGGTGTAAGCAATTTGTAAGCATCGCTCAAGTATATATATAAAAAAACACAAAGCAGAAAATTTGCAGCATTCATGGAACCTTTTTCCCCCCACTCGGGTTCTGAATCCCACTTTTGAGATTTCCTCAAGGTATAAACAGGAATATGTAGATTTTTAATTTGAAGTGACTGAGTTGCATAGGTCCAAGAGAGTACACACTGTGCTGCAAATCCGGACTACGGAATGGCAGGAACCAAAGGTTGAATTTGAACTAACAAGGACATTCAGATGTTTTCTCCTGTCCACCAAACGAGAATTCTCACTTTGCTTCACAGGGGCAGGGACTACATCTTGTCTTGTTATCAATCAAGTGCCAGATTTTGTCCCTCCTTTCTCACATTGGGTGCAATTTACCCTGTGCAGTGGACAAGTCCTAGGCAGCTATGTTTACAGTAACTATATACAGTGGACTTATGTGGAAATTAAAGGTGGCATAGACTTTATGCTGGCCCTCTGGCCAAGGGTCAGTTGTGCCATCTGTGACTAAAGGTGGCAGAATCCAGCCCTAACCAGCTTAATTTGGACTCAGATCTTTATACAAAGTTTCTCAGATATCAACCTACATAGATTTCATTCAACAACTTGAGGGTGTACTAAGTTGCCCCAGAGAAAACGAAGTCCATTGCAAAAAAAGACAGAATCCCAGTTCTCATTTCTACTGAATTATACACCTCAAGGTGTCCAGAGCACTGCAAATCCAGTACCCAAGCAGCATCATTCCCTTGTTCACCTTTGCGAGTTATGGTGAAAAAAATTCCAGAATGTTTTTTCGGTCCCCAACAGGAGCCCTATCCCTTCAATAAGGGGGAACAGCAGATGAGACTTCAGTCAGCGTAACAGTAATTAATTCAAGTCTCTATTAGTCCCAAATATTTTATACTCTGTGTAAGAAATACTGCCAGACAGTTTGGTTTGAATAGCCAAGTTACACTGAATTGACTCATTGAATATGTTGCGGTTGTATGTTTGCCTCACTTGCTTGTGCAATGCAATTCATGTTAACAATGGCTCCTCAGGGTCCTCTCTTAAATAAGCTACTGAAGCCCAAGAGCCTACTCTGTATAAGGATCTTAAATAAACAAACAGGAGTGGAACCTCTTCATCACCACACGTGTGATTTTTTTGCACAATAGGGTTCTTTAACAGAAGATTTCAAGCTGCAATCCATGTACCAGTAGCGCATTGGCAAGCAGCTGCTGGTGGTCCAAGGTCTGATCATATGGGGCCAGATTTTCAGTTCACCTCCCATGAAAGTATCGAAACAAGAGCTAGATTTTCAGAAGTGCTTCACACCCAGCAGCTCCCATTAACACTTAGCCCTGGTCTACACTAGGACTTTAGGTCGAATTTAGCAGCGTTAAATCGATTTAAACCTGCACCCGTCCACACAGTGAAGCCCTTTAATTCGACTTAAAGGGCTCTTAAAATCGATTTCCTTACTCCACCCCTGACAAGTGGATTAGCGCTTAAATCGACGTTCCCAGCTCGAATTTGGGGTACTGTGGACACAATTTGATGGTATTGGCCTCCGGAAGCTATCCCAGAGTGCTCCATTCTGACCGCTCTGGACAGCACTCTCAACTCAGATGCACTGGCCAGGTAGACAGGAAAAGAACCGCGAACTTTTGAATCTCATTTCCTGTTTGGCCAGCGTGGCAAGCTGCAGGTGACCATGCAGAGCTCATCAGCACAGGTGACCATGATGGAGTCCCAGAATCGCAAAAGAGCTCCAGCATGGACCGAACGGGAGGTACGGGATCTGATCGCTGTTTGGGGAGAGGAATCCGTGCTATCAGAACTCCGTTCCAGTTTTCGAAATGCCAAAACCTTTGTGAAAATCTCCCAGGGCATGAAGGACAGAGGCCATAACAGGGACCCGAAGCAGTGCCGCGTGAAACTGAAGGAGCTGAGGCAAGCCTACCAGAAAACCAGAGAGGCGAACAGCCGCTCTGGGTCAGAGCCCCAAACATGCCGCTTCTATGATGAGCTGCATGCCATTTTAGGGGGTTCAGCCACCACTACCCCAGCCGTGTTGTTTGACTCCTTCAATGGAGATGGAGGCAATACGGAAGCAGGTTTTGGGGACGAAGAAGATGAGGAGGAGGAGGAGGAGGTTGTAGATGGCTCACAGCAAGCAAGCGGAGAAACCGGTTTTCCCGACAGCCAGGAACTGTTTCTCACCCTAGACCTGGAGCCAGTACCCCCCGAACCCACCCAAGGCTGCCTCCTGGACCCAGCAGGCGGAGAAGGGACCTCTGGTGAGTGTACCTTTTAAAATGCTATACATGGTTTAAAAGCAAGCATGTGAAAGGATTACTTTGCCCTGGCATTTGCGGTTCTCCTAGATGTAGTCCTAAAGCCTTTGCAAAAGGTTTCTGGGGAGGGCAGCCTTATTTCGTCCTTCATGGTAGGACACTTTTATCACTCCAGGCCAGTAACACATACTCGGGAATCACTGTAGAACAAAGCATTGCAGTGTATGTTTGCTGGCATTCAACCAAAATCCGTTCTTTCTCTCTCTGTGTTATCCTCAGGAGAGTGAGATATAATTCATGGTCACCTGGTTGAAATAGGGTGCTTTTCTTCAGGGACACATTCCTGCTGGGCTGTTTGCCTGTGGCTGAACAGAAATGTTCCCCGCTGTTAGCCACGGGGAGGGGGGAGGGTTGAGGGGGTAGTCACGCGGTGGGAGGAGGCAAAATGCGACCTTGTAACGAAAGCACATGTGCTATGTATGTAATGTTAACAGCAAGGTTTACCCTGAAAGAGTGTAGCCACTGTTTTATAAAATGTGTGTTTTTAAATACCGCTGTCCCTTTTTTTTTCTCCACCAGCTGGATGTGTTTCAATGATCACAGGATCTTCTCCTTCCCAGAGGCTAGTGAAGCTTAGAAAGAAAAAAAAACGCACTCGAGATGAAATGTTCTCCGAGCTAATGCTGTCCTCCCACACTGACAGAGCACAGACGAATGCGTGGAGGCAAATAATGTCAGAGTGCAGGAAAGCACAAAATGACCGGGAGGAGAGGTGGAGGGCTGAAGAGAGTAAGTGGCGGGCTGAAGAGAGTAAGTGGCGGGCAGAAGACAGGGCTGAAGCTCAAATGTCGCGGCAGCGTGATGAGAGAAGGCAGGATTCAATGCTGAGGCTGCTGCAGGACCAAACCAGAATGCTCCAGTGTATGGTTGAGCTGCAGCAAAGGCAGCTGGAGCACAGACTGCCACTGCTGCCCCTCTGTAACCAACCGCCCTCCTCCCCAAGTTCCATAGCCTCCACACCCAGACGCCCAAGAACGCGGTTGGGGGGCCTCCGGCCAACCAGCGACTCCACAACAGAGGATTGCCCAAAAAAAAGAAGGCTGTCATTCAATAAATTTTAAAGTTGTAAACTTTTAAAGTGCTGTGCTTAATGTGCTGTGTGGCATTTTCCTTCCCTCCTCCACCACCCCTCCTGGGATACCTTGGTAGTCATCCCCCTATTTGTGTGATGAATGAATAACGAATGCATGACTGTGAAGCAGCAATGACTTTATTGCCTCTGCAAGCGGTGATTAAAGGGAGGAGGGGAGGGTGGTTAGCTTACAGGGAAGTAGAGTGAACCAAGGGGCGGGGGGTTTCATCAGGGAGAAACAAACAGAACTTTCACACTGTAGCCTGGCCAGTCATGAAACTGGTTTTCAAAGCTTCTCTGATGCGTGCCGCGCCCTCCTGAGCTCTTCTAACCGCCCTGGTGTCTGGCTGCGCGTAACCAGCAGCCAGGCGATTTGCCTCAATCTCCCACCCCGCCATAAACGTCTCCCCCTTACTCTCACAGATATTGTGGAGCACACAGCAAGCAGTAATAACAGTGGGAATATTGGTTTCGCTGAGGTCTAAGCGAGTCAGTAAACTGCGCCAGCGCGCCTTTAAACGTCCAAATGCACATTCTACCACCATTCTGCACTTGCTCAGCCTGTAGTTGAACAGCTCCTGACCACTGTCCAGGCTGCCTGTGTACGGCTTCATGAGCCATGGCATTAAGGGGTAGGCTGGGTCCCCAAGGATACATATAGGCATTTCAACATCCCCAACAGTTATTTTCTGGTCTGGGAAGAAAGTCCCTTCCTGCAGCTTTTGAAACAGACCAGAGTTCCTGAAGATGCGAGCGTCATGCACCTTTCCCGGCCATCCCACGTTGATGTTGGTGAAACGTCCCTTGTGATCCACCAGAGCTTGCAGCACTATCGAAAAGTACCCCTTGCGGTTTATGTACTCGCCGGCTTGGTGCTCTGGTGCCAAGATAGGGATATGGGTTCCGTCTATAGCCCCACCACAGTTAGGGAATCCCATTGCAGCAAAGCCATCCACTATGACCTGCACATTTCCCAGGGTCACTACCCTTGATATCAGCAGATCTTTGATTGCGTGAGCTACTTGCATCACAGCAGCCCCCACAGTAGATTTGCCCACTCCAAATTGATTCCCAACTGACCGGTAGCTGTCTGGCGTTGCAAGCTTCCACAGGGCTATCGCCACTCGCTTCTCAACTGTGAGGGCTGCTCTCATCCTGGTATTCATGCGCTTCAGGGCAGGGGAAAGCAAGTCACAAAGTTCCATGAAAGTGCCCTTACGCATGCGAAAGTTTCGCAGCCACTGGGAATCGTCACAGACCTGCAACACTATGCGGTCCCACCAGTCTGTGCTTGTTTCCCGAGCCCAGAATCGGCGTTCCACAGCATGAACCTGCCCCATTAGCACCATGATGCATGCATTGGCAGGGCCCATGCTTTCAGAGAAATCTGTGTCCATGTCCTGATCACTCACGGGACCGCGCTGACGTCGCCTCCTCGCCCGGTATCGCGTTGCCATGTTCTGGTGCTGCATATATTGCTGGATAATGCGTGTGGTGTTTAATGTGCTCCTAATTGCCAAAATGAGCTCAGCGGCCTCCATGCTTGCCTTGGTATGGCGTCTCCGCACAGAAAGAAGGCGCGGAACGATTGTCTGCCATTGCTCTGACGGAGGGAGGGGCGACTGACGACACGGCTTACAGGGTTGGCTTCAGGGAGCTAAAATCAACAAAGGGTGTGCCTGTACATCAAGGAGTATTTCAGGCAGGACTGCACGGAGGGTTCCAATAAGAAATGGTGCACCTAAGTTATCGTTCTTATTGGAACAAGGAGGTTAGCCTGGCCTCTGATTGATACATGGCTAGATTAACCTCGCTGCGCCTTCTCTGTGACTGACTGCAGTGTGATCTAGATAGGGGAGGAGGAAAATGAGTCCAAAACAAATCTGGTCTATGTCTTGTTCTGACCCACTCCATCGATCCTTTACATCTTTGGCTGGCAGCAGACAAAAAAGGCGCGAAATGATTGTCTGCCCTTGCTTTCACGGGGGGAGGGAGGGTGGGAACGGGGTCCTGACGACATGTACCCAGAACCACCTGCGACAATGTTTTTTGCCGCATCAGGCATTGGGATATCAACCCAGAATTCCAATGGGCAGCGGAGACTGCGGGAACTGTGGGATAGCTACCCACAGTGCAACGCTCCAGAAGTCGACGCTTGCCTCGGTACTGTGGAAGCGCTCTGCCGAGTTAATGCACTTAATGCACTTTAGAGCATATTCTGTGGGGACACACACACTCGAATATATAAAACCGATTTCAAAAAAACCGACTTCTATAAATTCGACCTAATTTCGTAGTGTAGACATACCCTCAGGCTAGATTCTTGTGCTCAGCAGCCCATGGACTGAGATCTGTGGAAAACTTGGCCATTTGTTTTGGTGCCAAAATGAGAGCGGAATGTCTCTGAAATGTGGCCCATGGTGCTGGTTTTACCTGATTTCCAGCTGCCAAACCCCATTAAAAATATGCCTAAAAATATATTAGCTGCTTTCCTACTTCCACTTTTCAGAGATCCATTGTGCCTAACTGGATTGTGCTCTTAGCAGTGTAAACCAGAAGTACCTCCGCTGAAGTCAGCAGAACGACAGTGAGGGAAGAATCAAGCCCATTGTATAGATAGGAAGGTATCATGTGGCTCTTTGTATCTAGGAAGAAGAATCTAACGGAAGGGAGGATGAAGAACTCACAGCTGTGTTCTGGTCAGGAATTATTATTATTTTTTAAGACTGAGCTAATGACATGTAGGATACCTCAGTTTCTAAAGGTCCTATTTGGGCAGAATTTCTAACCTACAAGGGCAGAATTTCTAACCACATAGAAAGATAGCAGGAATGGGGCCAAATAAGCAAGCAAGTTTCTTATTTTTTCTCTATATACTTTAAGGAAATCTTGAACTCATCAGGTATGTAAGTTAAAGGAACCCCCCAGGCACTTTTTGCTTGCTTGGCCAGCATCATACTCTAGTGTTCATTGACCTTGACAGCATTACACAGAAACTATTTTCACATGAATGAATTATTCTTGAATAATTTCACCAATATGTTAAGAGCAAAGACACTTTTCTGGAAATATTAGCTTTTCCCTTTCCCCCTTTTCTCTTCAATAAACAGGTATTATGAACCTTGCCAAGACAATCACCTGATTGGCTCATGACGGGTTGCTCTATGGACTTACAGCATTTCAAAGCACCACGGGCCTGTCTTTCCTCTCACTTACACAGGTTTTATGCCAATATGCTTGACAAGCTACCTGTGGCTCTTAGACTTGGGTTTTGAGAGGACTTGTCAATAAAAGCTGGGTAAATAAAACAAAATCCTGGAAATCTAGGGCCTTATTTACCCCTAAGGTGACAGAGATTATAATCAGGCCATTATTATTTACAATCTTGTTTTATGTTGTAATCTAATTTCTTTTGGGGTTGTCTCCTCCCCAAAAGTTAAGTCTAAGAGTCATAGTTAATGACTATTGCATTTTTTCTACATGTAATTCTTCCCGCAGTAATTGCACCTGGTGGCTCCTTAACTTCTCTGGGCAGAGCTGATTTCCACATCTTGTTTTGCTGTGAATCCTCTTTGGATCAGAGTTCTCTGATTGCCTAACAATTTACCCAATGCAGAGGAAAAAATCCCACAATCATACTGAAAGAACCAGTTAACTCCTCATACCCTCATCAGCTGCTGCATTTAACTTCCTCTCATATTTCCAAATATCATGCAATTGGTCTGTCGGACAAGAGTTACAACAAACAGCTTCCCCTCATGGTCCTATTTGAAACAACAACTTTCCCCTTGAGCAAAATACTCCACGCAACACTGTTTAAATATTCTTCTAGGTTATGGATGCTATGGTAACCTTACCGTTAGTACTTTGAGGTCAATAGAACTATTCACAAAATATCACCAGGCCACAGCTGCAAATCAGATACTTTGCTTACCACAGACACGATAGGATAGAGGGGGACAGAAAAGGAACTGTTATAAAATACAGGAGGAGTTTTACCACAGCAAGCACAAAGCTACCTATAATCAAACCCCCAGAAGGTACTCAGTTCAGTAATTTAAGAAGAAAACTAGGACCTATACTTCAAAGATTCCAGAGACTTCTTGAGGTCCCATCCCTTCCCTTCTATGATTCCAATATAGGAAGCCCATATCTGTAGAGCACCACCAGGTGATATCTAGAATCCCTGCAAAAGCATCCCCTGCTCTGAAACTGTTTTCTCCAGTACTGGCTGAGAGGGCGAAGAGCTTGTATTATATAGGGCCCCAGGCTCCTCCTACTCCCAACGTGCTTTGCTAAATGGAAAGTAATAGGAAGTCTTAAGTTTATTTATTTTTTCTTGCTCCTCGCTGTGCTCTAAATTTATCACTGAAGCTAGTTAATGTCTTAGGGTTTATTTCCTACTCTATCCTGAAAGCAAAGCTGGCTAAAATGGAGGAAAATGAGGAGTCCTGCTCACATTTTCTCTCCAGACCCCAGCTTTGTGGCCCTAGCAGCAACTGGTGTCCAGCTTCCTAAAGAGCAAAAAGACTTCTTTTCCCTCAGGCTGCTTCTTTTACCCTGTGACAGCTTACTCTGTCACAGTAGGGTTCTAATTAAGGTAAGGATGAGCAAAAACAGTGCCCAAGTAAATTATTTGCTGTTAATTATTCACTTGTCTCTACCGCCCACCTTACAATGGATTCTGACTAAACATTCTTAACTCCTGCCACTAACAGGCCAGAATGTAGGTACACTCTTGTACCTCCATTGTTGCAGTGCTTTATTTCATGCATGTGCTTTTGGTGAGCATAAGCAAGAAATTACATCTAGTTTTTAGAAGACAACAGGTTATCGTCAAATATATTTTGGACCACTGTCTAGGAAATACACTTGGCTATGCACTTTGAGTGCAAAATATTATTCTTTTTGTCTGTAGAACCTAATGTATAGTTCTCATGAAAAATCAGAAGGCTATAGACAACCTGCAAAGGTTTTTGCACTTTCAGTGATCCCCAAGGACGTGCTTTTTTGTTCAGGTCGAGCAGTTTTCACAGCTCTACGGACAAGCATGGCAATTAAGCATGTCCTCGTTCTACAAAGGATGACTTTTAAAGAGATACCATTCTTCTGTTAATGGCTTTATAAGACCACAACCCCATCAATCATTGGCATACGGTATAGGCAGCATATTAGGCAACTTGTACTGAAAGAGGTGCTGTGGCTCAAGCAATTTTTTTTTAGTTTTATACCTGACGCGGCAAGCCCAGAGGTGCTGGGGCTATGAACTACCAAGCCTAGAGGTGCCAGGGCTCAGCCTTGCAAAGCCCTGGCACGAATTATGCACTGATATTAGGTAGAATTCCACCAGCACTCTGGGTGGCTAGTTTGTTAATCATGACCAATGTGTCTCAAGGATACGGATGGGCTCAAGTCACAAAATTTGAATCCAGATTTCAAACACTCCACAGTTCAGGGCTCTCTCAATCAAGAGTTCTCACTCTTTCCATTGGAAAGATGAGGGCCATTTACAAACAGCCAGCACTTTCTTGCATAAGTAGTACTCTGAAGACAAGGGACTACTCATATGAATTAGTCCTTACTAATATGAAGGGCTCCAGAATGTGGTCCAAAGTTTGTATCTGGATCTAGCTTTGGGTTTCAAACATCCTCAAAAGTTCCAGTTTGGATCTAGGCTTTTGTTTGAGATCACTTGTACTCATTTGATAAGAATTGCTACAATCCAATATGTGAAAGTATTTGTATTGCAATCCCTAGTAAATCATAAAGTTGAACATGTCAAGCTTTCAAAGGGTAGAATATGAGAAAAACTAGAGATTAAATTATGTGGGACATTGGTAAATCCCCTTTCACATAGTGACGGCAAAGGACTACCCCCACCCCACCTTCTCCTATAAAGCAGCTGTATGCAAATAATACAACAGTTTATGATTGTAACTAGAAAAACCTCACCTGACAAAAAGTATTGCTTTACTGCGTGTTGTCATTCCTTTGTGGGACCATGAGCCAGCTATGGGCTAGCGATCTCTCTTTTTGATTTTTTTGTCCCTCCACTGTTCTTCATCCAGGCCAATATATGGATTCACAGAAAGGTCAAAGTCCTAGTTACCTGTCCTTAAAACTCACCACAAATTTCCTGCTCTACCATAACTTTTCCAAACTTTTTAAGAACAAACTTCTGTTTACTGATTTTTTCTTTTTGTCTGCATATATTTTATTGAAGAAATTTCAACACTAAATAAAGTTAGTACAACAGTGTTTAAAAATGAAATAAAGGGAGTGTAGGAAAGAGGGATTGTACCTAAGACCATGATCCTGCAATGGACTGTGTATGTGCAGACCTCCACTGAAGTCAGTGAGGTTCCACATAAGCACAGTGGTCCCTTATTTTGACTAACTATAACAGAAAATATTAGGGCTGGTTAATAATTTCGCCACAAGCTTGCATCAAATTTATCAGTAAATTTACTTTAGCTGTGTCTGAATTTGTGTGAATTTAACTTCAGCGGTGTCTACTTTTTTGAACACTTTAGTGCAATCAACATTTATTCACCTAGTTTGAGCCATTTTGAGTGGTTTTGGATCTGGCCCAAAAATACTTGTAAAAGGCTAATTATACATTTCCTCAATTAATTATGTCTAGGAAGAGTGATAGGCTATGCTGAATAAACTGTCCTCTGGTGTTGTTTTAGGAATGACTCTTTATCTGTGGCCTAAATGTACCTATCTGCAAAACAAAATTCTCTGTATTCTAGGATTAGTTCTCTTCTTTGTGTGTCAATGACCATCAATAAAAGGTAGGTAATATGTTTTTTATATGGGGCACTGCAGATAACACGGTTCCCCCTATCCCTGGTCAAGGTCCTGGCACACAAGCAATTAAATGAACAAAAATACAATCTCAACATACCCTTGCTAGATCTAGCAAATAGAACTATAACTGCTAGTAAGATTATAGGAACACTTGAAAATCTGAATCAAAATGGAATTTGAGTCTCAATTCTAATTTAAAAGAAGGTTACAGTAAGTGCTAAGAGTGCTGGTGGGTTTTTTAAGCTCATGCACTTACAGTATCCTGTAGTTTAAAGAAAATGCTTTTGGAAATTGCTGACTAGCATTAGTAAGGTATGGGGAACCATTGCCTGTCCCTTCCCAACCGCACCTCCTCAATAAGTATAAGTGGGCAAAAAATTAGAGCTGGTCAAGAATTTTTCAATAATTTTTTTTGTCAGAAAATGCTCATTCATTAAAACCAAAATGGCTTGTGGGAAAGGACCCAGTTTGGGCGAATTTCTTGGTTTAAAAACATTTTTGGAAAAAAAGTTCTGAAATGGTCAAAACTGGTTTTTGAAATGAAAAATTCTGGTTGGGGGGGGGTCAGAACAATTGTTTTAAAAATTAAGCTAATTATAGTGAAAACAATTTTAAATAAAGGATTTTGTCCCAATTTTGATTTTGAAATTATCAAAATGAAATGGTTTGACTGGCCCGAGACTTTTTCATTTCAGATTGTCAATTCCTGAACGTTTTTGAGATTTGGACTTTTCATCCTGATTCATGAATGGGAAATTTTTTTCACAATCTCACATTTTCCCAGGGTAGGAAAACTATTTCGTATTCAGCTCTAAAAATAACCCATCTCCGCATGCTCCCATTTATAGATGGGAAGTAACTCTTCCCCCTTCCCAAGATCTGTAGAGGGGAAATAATTAAAGTATTTTGGATGCTATTGTGTTGCAACTGCTAGTAAATGTTAACTTTTGAATGCAGATGACTAGGACATGCACTAAGTAGCAGACATGGTGAAGTGTTATGCTCTGCCATACAGCATGCACTTAGAAAGCCTAACTCGAGACGTGGGAAGCCCTGCAATCTATTTAGGGTTTTGCCAGAAGTGAAAGTGGTGGAGCGACAGGTCTAGTGTGAACTGGTCAGCCAGTGACATTGGTAGCATTAGCGTTGGCCTGGGAAAAACCCTGCATGGGCTCTTCAGTCTAGCAGTCCTGTCTCTAACACATGGGGTACCTCAAATACTTTATTATGCTCTTCGGGGTCGTGTGGTTCGAATCACATATATAGAGCTATACACACCCAGAACAAAGCAGCTCTTAGTCAGTCAGTCTGAGGGTCCTTTTCATTCTGAACAGAGATGTGAGGGCAGTCTAGATGAGAAGGGACAAGATATATAGACACTCCGGATTTAAGAGCAGGTGCAGCAGGGAATGGGAATGGTGTCTCAAAAGGGCTACTGTAATAGATGCTGCATTAGATTTTTAAAAGTGCTTAGCATTAGCCTAGTGCTGTTCTCAATGAAGTCAATAGCAAGCTCCCTTTGACTACAATGGCCAGCACTGAATGCTTCTGAAAATCCCCTTCTCCAAGTACAGCTGTGCATATTAATCAATTTCAGCTTCCTGGCTATTTTAATGTGTGGGGAGGGAGGAATCTAGAATTTGAGAGTATTATGAATGCTATATAGAGAGAAATCTCACCCTTTCCACTGTGAAATTTTGCCATAGGCAAAATATAACTGTTCCCAGGAAGAAATTTCACTATTTTCAGCAAAACAGCCAACAGATCCATGTGCAGCTCTTGATGATATTGGGTAAATTTTTCAAAGCGCCTAAGTGACTTAGGAACCAAATTTCCTTTGAAAGACAAATTTTACTGATAAGACGTGTTTTAAAGAGAAGGGAAATAACTTTTGTTCTTTGTAATTTTTGACTTTCAAAGGTGGTTTATGCCTGATGTGCTCTAATAAGGATGTGTGTGAAGTTCGGAGTTTGCAGCAACTGTGGTTATGTAGCTACAATGAGCTGCCAATAAGGGAGACACACATGGCTAAATTTCATAATGGCATGATTTAATTGTTTTCTCTAACAAAGCTTGGCAAGTATTTTATCCAGAAAATGTCCTAGACAGTTTAATTGCATCACAACGACTGTTCAGGGGAAATTTGGAGACTCAGTTCCACCATGAAAGTGTGAAACGGAAGGATTTGAATCCTGCTTTAAGTGAAAAGCTCATTGCAACTTTAACTATGAAGTTGCTACAAATGCCTCCGTAATATAATCATGCATATAGGGCTGGCTGACAGCAACCTCAATTGCTAGTTGCCAGACATATTACATATCATGTTGGAAAGGGATAAAGCTTACACTTAATCTGCAGAATAACACATCACAACATCTGTAAGGGAGCCCCATAGCTGGCAGACTTTCTACACTCACTGCCAGTTTAACAAAACAAATATTGACACAGCTTGTTTCATCTTGGTGGCTACTATTTTGATCTACTTGGCCTATATCATAGAGGAGGGCTGGGGAATTCCAGTGCCTGATGGACTCACCTCCTCACTATTATGCACAATCATTACAGTGGAAGGTTAAGAAACCTCATTTCGTGGGGGGCTGCTTGGCAGCTGCCAGCAACTGCTGATGGGCAACTGAAGCTTTACACTTTCTATGTATTCTGTGCCCTTGCTGAGGAAAGATACGGTGACAGAACAAAAATTGACTGTCTTTCAGAGGTGCCAGATTAGACTCTTCCAATGCTGGCCAAAGAGGCAAAATTTGTCAGGCCCCCCTGAAAGGTCACAGCTGGTACTTCTATGAATTTCCTTATTACACAGGAATGAAGCACAGATTCATAGAGAGAGACAGATGGTAAGTGGCAATGTTACTTGTACTAATGTGCATGTGAGACAAAGAGCTTTCTGGCATACCCCTAGACAGGAATCTTTTCTGCCTTGTGTCGGGCAGGGGATTCAAGCCAAGTGGTTTCCCACCCCACTGGGAAAAACCAAATATTACTCCTTCTTGCTTTCAATGTGTCTGAGTCACAAGTAGGTTAGTATAGAGATCTTTGCCAGAGGTCCAGACTCTGATGGACAAGCCCAGAAAATACTCTGGCCAGTTTTAGTCATGTGTGTCTCCCTCTCACTCCTCCATTCACATAAGTGAATGTGGTGAATAAGTGAATAGGTGTGACAAAGAAACTGCTGAAAGCCTGGTTTCAGAGTAGCAGCCGTGTTAGTCTGTATCCGCAACAAGAAAAGGTGCCGCAAGTACTCCTTTTCTTTTTGCTGAAAGACTGGAAGCGACCATGCTGATGAGGGTGAGAATCGGCAGCCTGGAGCAGGAGGGCCTGAGGGAAGAAAGGATTTGGATTTTAAACATGTGTATTAATCATGGCTCAAAATATATATGTGGCTGGGAAGGGTAAAGGATTTTTTTTTTTAAATGTGCAGGGTGTATTCATTATGGCTCAAAATGGAATTTTGGGGGTAGGGATCAGAGGCTATCTGGGAGAGGATAAAAAGACATTTTGCACATGGCCTGAAGGAAGTAATTTCCAAAAAGGAGGAGGGCCAGGTTTTGATCTTGCTGACAACAGGACTAAATCTGGGATAACCTCATTGATTCCAGTGGAATGACTCGGTTTACGGCAGCGCTTTAGAGATCAGGATCTGCCCTGTAGCGTTCAGAGGATAGTGAATGAGGAGACTATTTCACACCCCTCCCCATCTGTTTACTTGTGAATTTCAGAACGCACATGGCATATTCACTCTCATCTTGGATGGAGTTATAGCTCAAGATAATGCTGAGGCCATGACAGCAGAATCTTCTTGGAAAGACCTCAGAGCATCACAGGCAGCTCTTCCGGGGATGATAAAATGTGGCAAGCATTTGGCAAATGCTTGTTCAGAGCCCTTGCTGGTAAAGCAAGCTCTGTAGTCAAGTGGATAACTTTATATCCTGGGAGTCTGTGGGGAAACCCAGCTAAAAGGGAAGAAGGAGGATCCTGGGAACTACAGGCCAGTCAGCCTCACCTCAGTCCCCGGAAAAATCATGGAGCAGGTCCTCAAAGAATCAATCCTGAAGCACTTACATGAGAGGAAAGTGATCAGGAACAGTCAGCATGGATTCACCATGGGAAGGTCATGCCTGATTAATCTAATCGCCTTCTCTGATGAGATTACTGGTTCTGTGGATGAAGGGAAAGCAGTGGATGTATTGTTTCTTGACTTTAGCAAAGCTTTTGACACGGTCTCCCACAGTATTCTTGTCAGCAAGTTAAAGAAGTATGGGCTGGATGAATGCACTATAAGGTGGGTAGAAAGTTGGCTAGATTGTCGGGCTCAATGGGTAGTGATCAATGGCTCCATGTCTAGTTGGCAGCCGGTGTCAAGTGGAGTGCCCCAGGGGTCGGTCCTGGGGCCGGTTTTGTTCAATATCTTCATAAATGATCTGGAGGATGGTGTGGATTGCACTCTCAGCAAATTTGCGGATGATACTAAACTGGGAGGAGTGGTAGATACGCTGGAGGGCAGAGATAGGATACAGAGGGACCTAGACAAATTGGAGGATTGGGCCAAAAGAAATCTGATGAGGTTCAACAAGGATAAGTGCAGGGTCCTGCACTTAGGACGGAAGAACCCAATGCACCACTACAGACTAGGGACCGAATGGTTAGGCAGCAGTTCTGCAGAAAAGGACCTAGGGGTGACAGTGGACGAGAAGCTGGATATGAGTCAGCAGTGTGCCCTTGTTGCCAAGAAGGCCAATGGCATTTTGGGATGTATAAGTAGGGGCATTGCGAGCAGATCGAGGGACGTGATCGTCCCCCTCTATTCGACATTGGTGAGGCCTCATCTGGAGTACTGTGTCCAGTTTTGGGCCCCACACTACAAGAAGGATGTGGATAAATTGGAGAGAGTCCAGCGAAGGGCAACAAAAATGATTAGCGGTCTGGAACACAAGACTTATGAGGAGAGGCTGAGGGAACTGGGATTGTTTAGTCTGCAGAAGAGAAGAATGAGGGGGGATTTGATAGCTGCTTTCAACTACCTGAGAGGTGGTTCCAGAGAGGATGGTTCTAGACTATTCTCAGTGGTAGAAGAGGACAGGACAAGGAGTAATGGTCTCAAGTTGCAGTGGGGGAGATTTAGGTTGGATATTAGGAAAAACTTTTTCACTAGGAGGAATGAATTTCACTGGAATTCATTACCTAGGGAGGTGGTAGAATCTCCTTTCTTAGAAGTTTTTAAGGTCAGGCTTGACAAAGCCCTGGCTGGGATGATTTAATTGGGGATTGGTCCTGCTTTGAGCAGGGGGTTGGACTAGATGACCTCCTGAGGTCCCTTCCAACCCTGATATTCTATGATTCTATGATTCTATGAACCTCCAGGACATCTGATAGTTTAAAAAGTAAAGACAGTTCCTGAAACTGAGGATCAAAAGGAGGAGGAGTTAGAGTAGGAACTGGCAAGTCAAAAGGGAGAAGAGGGTTTTTCTTTAAAATGTCGTTTGAAACGTGTGGTTCTGTCGACAGCAGGGCACATGAAAAGGCAGGTCAGTATTTGCAGCGTACGTATGAGTTTTGCCCAAGTCGTAACAGGGACTGGGACTCCACAGCCAGCTAGGGGAAGGATGAAAACAGCTTTTTTTAGACCTCTCACTTTAAAACAGTCCCGCTCTGATGCAGCACTAGACCAGAAGACAACATATTTCACATTAAAGGCAACTGACTTTAATTAGGCCTTTCTTGGGCACACGAGATTTGATGGCTTGCTTCCAAACAAAATGAAGAGGACTTAATGTTTAGGAAAGGCACCAGACTGACAGCACAGGAGACTAAGGCCTTATATATGTCTGCTGAACAGATAGCACATGGGCAACAGCGGGCAAGCTCTCCCAGTGTGCCTCTGTTCTGTTCTGGAGGCCGCGTTCTCTCAGGCTGAGAACACCAGGGCCGATCCTCAGCTGGGATAAACGGTCACAGCTCCACTGAAGTAAAGGAACTGACAAAAATTCTGCACCAGCTGAGGATCTACCCCACAGCCTTTACGCTCCTTCATCCAACAGCCTCTGCTGACAATGGCATAACAGATGGCCATCACTTCCCAGTCCAGCTACAGTCTGGGTGATGAGGCCATAGGCTCTCAGATACTATGGTGATGTTCATGGTGTAAGAACCTGAAGAGAACAGTCGTGAATTCTGATTAATAATATTTGGGTTTAGACCAGTGAACTAGAGGCGAAGCACCTCAGCCATCAATTTCCCTGTGAACTTGAATAAAAGCGAACAACTCACATGCAAATCATTAAAAACAAAACATTTCCAAGCTTTGAAAAGCATCTGGGGATAATTTTTTATTCTCTATTTTTGTAACAACAGCCAAGAAGGTGAAAAACAAGAGACATTTCTGCATCAGTTTGGTTTTCTTCATGTGTGCGAATGACTTCCACACTCTCCCCAGAGAAGGCAAGGAGGGTCTTTGAGGATGTAGACAAAACAGAACAGTAGGTGTCTTCCAGCTCCCATTGCAGCCAATGGGAGTTTTGCAATTGACTGCAGTGGGAATAGTGGATGATCAGCATCTTTGAAAACCAGTTAACTTTTACTGGGCACCTAATTTTGGCCTATATTGGCTTGTCCCACATCAGGCAAAGTAGTCTATCAGAACTGACATTAGAACTCAAAGAGTATGTCTACACTGCAATTAGAAGTGTGACTACAGCATATGTAGACATACCCTTGGCAAGGCTTTGATCTAGCTCACCTGAAACAACCATAGCAATAAAACAGTGGCAGCCTGGCTGCCATGTCTTCACTGTTATGGTTATTCCAGCTAGCTATGTCAAAGCTATCTTTGGTATGTCTACACATGCCATAGTCACAATTCTGAGTGCAGTGTAGACATACTCAAAGTCATGTGCTCAGATATCTTGATATGCCATGGATTAAGGCCCTGGTTCAGAGAGGTACTTAAGCATGTCCCTTAGTTTAATCATGTACAGAGCTCTGAAGTCAAGGGGAATACTGAGGTGGTTAAAGCTAGGCACATGCTTAAGCATCTTGCTGAAATGGGGCCTAAATACTATTGCTGTAAACCAGGGCACTGGGTCTCTTGTGGTGCAAGTTCTCTGAAAACTAATCTACAGGGGAGGCCTCAAGTAGCCAGCACAACCCAAAATATAGGGTCTTGTTGGTCAAGGAAGACATGTGGCCAGGACAGCTGGAAATGCATTGATTCAGTTCACCCCTGCTGCTGCCTCTGTGGCAGACCCTTTATGGAGCTCTTGGTAGAGCTTACACCTGCCTTGCCATGAGGAAGAATACTACCTGATCCACCTGGGGCTGAATGATGGCTTGCAAGAGGCCATGCTGACATAGAGATGTCCAATTTGCACCTCACTGCACCAGTGGGAGGAATCTATCCTTATATATATATATATTTATTACCTAGAAAGCATTCCCACCAGATTGTAATTTTAATGCTGGTAGAGTTGGGGCCTGAAGTTCTTAGCTGTGTCCCTGTGTGGTTTCAACAGGAAAGATACCCACACTTCCTCTAGGCATGAATTTCCTTAAATACTCTGAACACAAATACTATACTTCTGCTAGTATAGTAAACTTTGCACCTTAAGTCTAAAATTGTGTCACAACTTTGGCCATTTTTACAGATGGTTGTGGCAACCATGACACACTTTTCTGGTGTCTTGTATAATGACAGGCTCCAAACTAAGTTGCTTTGGGGAAGGGGGAAAAAAGACTAAATTGAATCAGCCCTCATTACTTGTAGTTGTTTCATATCTTTAAATGATTCTGGTAAATCGATAAAGCCCTGCAAAGTGGTTGTTGTCTGCTGATTTCTAACTCTAGTCAGTGGCATCCGCTCTTTAGTGCCCCACACACTTGCTGTGTAGCCATTAGATGAAAGCACGATCACCTGTCAAACAAACTGCTAGAACTGTGATAAATTAATGATCAAATAGCACAGTCTGATGTACAGTAGCAGTGCTGAGGCTAGTTACAACCAGGCCCCATGCTTGAAAAATGTAGCTGACATTAAAAAAAAATCAGCCATTAAAGAAAAATGTCACAGAGCTTTTCAAAAACAAAAAAAACAACAACAACAACAAAAAACCCTCTATTTAAAAATGGCCACATGCTGATATTCCAGAAAAGAAAAAGGGGCAGTTGTTGCTGCAACCCATTTTGTGCACCGTGCATTTGCAAGGCAAGGAACTCTGCACAGCTAAGCAAAGAGGAGGCTTTTGTATTTTGGGTATGTAATGCTGTGTACAAATCTGTACCTTAGAGGAATCCTCTGGCAAATTGTGGATATGGTTCTATGTTTGGAAGGGAGTGCTCAGAGCTTTCTCTCTCTCTCTCACACCCCCCAACCCCCATTTTTCGTAATGCTTTTGATTTTTGACATCATGAGTAAAATATTTCAAGGGAGCTCCGCATTCCTTCTAAATATAAACAATACAAAATAAGCCTTTGCTTTTGAAGCACTTGACATCCTTTGAGCTTTGAATTTCAACTCCTAATAACTCTTGATGCGCGCTGCATTAATGTATAAAGTCCTTTTTGTGAGCTAGAAATGGTTCCTCGTGTCCCTCCTGCCATTGGCTTCAGGAGCTTAATTTATTCTTTTTAATATAAAATCTCATTACCTGAACATGACACTACCACTTCCATTTTATCTTTGATATAAGAACAGAGAGAAACCAAAATCAAACCCTTAAATAAAGTCTGTAATCATCCCTCACTTTTTCTTGCTTTTCAAATTTCTAAACAAAATTAAGTAGATATACCTTCCAGGGCACATGAAGAAATGTGAAAGGTAGTGGGGGGAAAGGTGGGGAGAGAAGCACGTTACTTTACAGTGAACTAACAAGGGACATAATTACTTACATAAGCAGAATATCTTTTTCTTGATGATATTCCTTCACCCTTCTTTTGCTACAGCACTAAAAGTTGGGAGCGGGTGGGGAAAAACTGAGATTATGTAGAACCTGACCTATGAAATAAATCCTGATCAAATACAATTTCTTAATCTTGATGTATTTAAAGATAATTTTTCCAAAGTTTAACTTCCATACAAGTACCTTTGACAAGTACCGTTTTTGTTATCGTAATGGATTTTTAGCAACAAGAAATTAAAAACAAAAAACCTGTCTCCAGAACAACTAACGCAGATTTACGCTTAAGTTAGGACTTCTTGAAAACTGATTTTAATAGAAAATTGGAGTGATGACTGTATTTGCACATGAAAGCATCAGTTTCATGCACTAACGGCAGTTTCTTCATGTTGTTGTTATAGCTGTGACTTAAGCATTGACTTAAATTATGAATCTGGCAGGGATCAAACTCCGTGATCTAATTATGTCTTGTGGTTTTCACTGAGTCTTTTGAGGTGGCTGGTTGCAAAGATAAGGACTCTTTTAATAAGGAATATGTTTTTCATCAGAATCCACATCCTAGATCCTGCAGGATCTTCAATCTCTGCCTACTTCTGTGGAAACCTTAAGCCAACAAACGATGGTTTACGCCCCTCAGGGAAAACTATATTTTAGCTGGGAAATGTCAAGTACTTCCTCAGAAATCATAAGACTCTTGTAAAGATTTCAACTCTCGTACAGTGCTTTTCCCTCTGAAAACAATAATAATCAGGGTAGCGCTTGTTTGAGGCTACCATCCTGTATCCATTGTTGAGAATGTCAATTAGAATGAATGAGGAAATTGCAACACTGAATCTGAGTTTCTGAAGCTTAGTTTCCATGTATCCCCCAACATGCTTCTGTTATAAGCTCAGACATAGCTCATGCTTTGACAAAACTCATGCTTTGACACAAAAGTAGGTTTCAGAATAAAAAATCACTTCAAACCCTTCATGTATTATCAATGAAGAGAACAGGCCTGATTCTCCTCTAACCCCTATGGACATTCAGAATAACTGGCCTGAAAGTCAGTGGAGTTACATTAGTGTAAAATCCAAGTTAGTGAGAATGTACAAAAGTATTAGAAAAAAATCTTATTAAGGAGAGCGAGACCATATGCTGTTGGAGTAACAGGTAGATTTGTAACACTGATTTTGATGTAGGAAGCACATGGTACAATATTTACATAAAAGGCTATGAAAATAAGACAAGGTAATTAAAATGATTGGTTTTGGCAATTGAGTCTATTGTGTTACTTGTACACTGTTTACTTTTCCAATATTACTAGGTATTATGTTACATTTCATTATTCATCACATTTTCTTCCTTAGATAAATAGTGTGACCATTACCTCCACCTATGAGGGAAGTTGTAGAAAGAAAGAGAACATTTATTCTTGTTCAGGATATTTCTCACTCATACACTTAATATTCATTTTGCAATTTCTCAAACCCATGTAGCTGCAAGGGTAATACTTCCAGTTTATGAAAATGCTAAAGGAAACTACTACCTAATTTTCTCTTTAGGTGACAGTAATTTGTTGGTGCTAAAATTTTGTAGCAGAACAGGTATGGGTAAATGGAAAATAATATGAAAAAGAATCAGTTATAAATAGATACTAGGGCAAAGAAATTATTAGAGCTAAATACACCAGATAAACAGCAAGTTTAAGCTATTGATTTGACAATCACAGACAGAAGGGTTTTCAAAAAACAAACAAGAAGCAATTAGTCTGAAATAATCCATTTATCTCTTCTGCAAGTGACTAAAATAAAGCAAAATTAGATAAAACAACATGTGGGGAAACAACTAAGTGATAAAAAGAATGCAATCAGATGATATTGAACAAGAATTAAGAAGACAGGGCAATAATGCATAGTTCATTTGCTTATTGGAGGCTTTGATTCCTTCCCTGTGGTAACTGTAAAATTTAATAATATCTGCATACTTACACAGTTCTGAAAAAGTGTTACCATTACACATTGTTATATCGCTGTAGGTTGAATGACAAATGCCCGGGGCAATATTACCATCAAAGCATGTGACATACCCAACATGGATCTTCTAATCTTCATACGAATGACAACTGTCACTTTTAAAGTGCATGGCAAATGAGGAGGGCATAAGAAAGAACACCTATTGTTTGCATAGCTGGTAGTTTTGAGGATTATTTAAGCCTATACTATGTTTTAGACCTCTTATAAAACCAAGATAATTCATTTGAACAGATGTATAGATTTCTTAATGCTTAAAAAATGCTGTCCAGTTCTGGGAATAACCATGTGTTCCTTTGAGACTCACACTCTCTTAGCTAATATATACAGCTAATACACTATCTACCTTATGTTTGAAAAATAGATCAATGTCTGAACCAAAGGTAGTTAACATACTGTATCAACAAACAGCCTTGCTTCAAACTTCGTTTTTTCTAATGGTAGCAAACATCTCTCCCTATTTATTTATTTATTTTGTAGCTTTGCAAAGTAAATAAAAATCCAGCAGGCTGTTGATTTCCATTAACATTTTTTTGCTCATGTAATTTTAAGTTCTATGCCATGTCTGGTTCTTTTAGTTTCTGTGTGCTACTGTATATGGAACAGATGGTGTGGATCAACCAGACCAGTACTTTGAATAGGATTGTCACTTTAATGTTCACATGGAGTTTTCTTTTTAAAATTTTTTCTCATTATAGCAAGGCTCAGTGCTGCAAGACACCTTTTGTTATGTATATATGAATAAAAGCAGTCAGAACAAATTTCACAAACTGGGCAAAGGAACCAGGAACTGACAACAATTAATAGACAAAAAAGACAAGACACTGTATACTAGATTTAATCTTTTCTTAAAATTTGCCTTCCTGAAACTGCATAATACCTTGGTCATGTGCTTTCAGCAGAATCTAGGTTTAAAAAAAATATGATTTCAAGAAATGTTTGATTCCCAGAGGTCTTAGAATAACAGATGAACAAATTTTCTTTTGCTGCTATGATTGTATAATTATTAGATTTCAAACATTTCAGAAAGGAATATTCTGCAAGACTTTCTTCTGTTTATACACAGCCTATTAACAATGGGGTCCTGGTCCGTGACTGAGGCTGCTAGACACCAAGGCAAGGCAATACAATAAATAATACATAGTAATACCTGAAAACCTAAAATACCTTACTTGCAGTCACTGTCAGATTTAGACAGATTATTAGGTATGAAATCACCAGTCAAATGTATACATCTAAGAAACGCTTTCTATATGTGCTATATGAAAAATAGCAGGCCCTTTCTAGCCAGTTGGATTCTTTCCTTTGAGTTCAGTGGAAGAAGATTGGGCTCAGTATAGCAGAGCAGAGGAAGCAAAAAAGCAGTAAATATTATTTTTAAGTTCCCCAAAACTGAAGCTGAAGAGAAGCTTTTTCCATCTGAGCTTGTTTCTGTTTTCTAGAGTGCAAGCTCAATATCTTTTGCTCAATAAATGATTTACCGATGAGAGAGATGATTATGAGCCACTCCCGTGGGGAACTGGATCTGAATTTTCCTAAAGTCTGAAGGTGTTTGGAGGCACTGTTTTTGGTTTGGTCCATTATATAGAAAAGGGACAATTGCAAAGTTGGGATCTAGATCCATTGTTTGGAGTGTCATGTGTGTAAAACGACAATAAAACTATTGTAGCTCTTGGGGGCAGGGACTATTTTTATTGGGTGTATTGCCCAATGAGGCCCTGTTCCTAACTGGGGACCCATGGGTTCTACTGTAAGAAAAACATTAAATAGCAACAAGATACAAATGTGCTCATATTGACTCTTCTTCACACGCGCATGGAATGCAAAGCATTCGTTTTCTCCAGATTGGATCCTCTTGAAATAATTTAGTAAATATGGCTATATTTTTTGTTAACAAATGCTTGAAAACAGAAACAGTATTTCTTAAAAATAACCCACTATATAAAATGCATGGCTTTACATTAAAATTCATTCATTTTTTAAATCTTGTCTTATACTAAGATGCCAGTTGCATCTGATACTGAAGATGGAGCCGCTCTATTATAGTTAGGTAGAGCAGCAAAATACCTAATCAAGGCACTTTGAACAAGGCCAGACTTTGCTGTCAGCCCTTCACTACTTAGCACTTACCAACCATGGAAGAGTCCATTCAAACCCATAACAGAGAAGAGGTGAACAGGCTTTTCCAGTCAGCTGAGAACAGCTGACATGGAACTGCACCAGCTATATCAAGGTAAAAGCTAAGGTACAGTGCTTTTTGATGCTGTGTCAATGACCCATAGCCAACATTCAACTGCTGTAGGGTCAGAATTTTCCCACTGGACACAGCTCTGAGTAGGAGATCACCAGGCCTGTAATAAGCAACTGGCCATGGCCAAGAAAGCATGAAACTGGAGAGAAGATTTTTGTGCCTATGCTGCCTAACTCACCAGTGCAAGAATGAGCTACAAATTGGCCCATAAGTTATGTTTTCACAGAAAGGATGACTGTTGTTTTTTTAAACTCACTTGACCTAATCCAGTAGTCCCTGCTCCCAGTCCATATCCCCATCAATCATAATCCCTGTAAAGCAGATGTGCCTAAATTAGCGGTTCTCAAACTGGGCTGGGATTCCAAAATGGGTCGTGACCCCATTTTAATGGGGTTGCCAGGGTTGGTGTTAGACTTGCTGGGGCCGAAGCCTGAGCCACACCAGCTGGAGCAGAAGCCAAAGCTCCGGTTACAGGCCCCCCACCCTGGGCTGAAACCCTTGGGCATTGGCCCCCCAAATCGGGGTGGTAGGGCTTGGGCTTTGGCTCCCTTCTCCTGGGGTCGTGCAGTAATTTTTGTTGTCAGTGCAGTTCGAGAACCGCTGGCCCAAATGCACGAGTTAAGCATGGTTTGCATGCTTTTGACCCACACTGACACAGCACCGTTCTGGTTTTCTAACGACTGAACTAGGTACCGTTAAAGCATCACAAGCCAGGAACCTCAGGTTACACATCCAACATTGCCAATTCGCATCATTTTATCACGTCTCACCATACTGGGTGTTTTTTTTTAAACCCCAGCTTCTTTTGATCACACTAGACTCTTAGCTTTCCTTTAGGTTTCTAGCCCTTTTGGTTATGGAGAAAATACTGAAAATTGACTCCATCTACCCTAACATCTCTAAGAAAACAGAAGGCAAATAAATTCCCAACGAAAAAAAATCGTGATTAACAATATGACGATGGGACAGGCATATAGAGAGGCTCACTGACAATCAATGGACTGCAGCTGTCATCTTGTGGTACCCACGGGAACTGAAACGACCACTCGTCCGACCTCCAAAAGAGATGGGACGATTTTATTGTGAAAAGACATGGCCGCACAGGGAGAAGGAAGGCCAAGATATGAGAAGAATGGAGGATGTATTGTGATCAGCGCAATCTATACAAGGGCTGAAGGACCAATTGATCAAGGCAATTTCATGAAAAATTATGGAGAACAAAAATAAAACTTTTCAAAAGTTTTTGCAAAAGAGAGTTTACTTGAAATATTAGTTTTCAGATCAGAATGGTCAGGTTTCCAATTTTTTTTCTCTCTCTCTCTCTCACACACACACACCCCTTGAACCTGAAAAACTTATCTATCAAATTGCATCCATCTATATATTTTCCCAAAATGTTATGGTTGTGACAAAATGTTGTCCAAAATTTTCCAACCAGCTCCAGTCTTACGGGGGTTTTTTGGGTCCTGGCTCATGATTTTGGAATGCTTGGAGTTGGCCATACTCAGGGTTCTTAATATGGATATATTCAAATTTAGAAAGCTATCCCATCAACAAAAATCTCCCCCCAAATACAATTGGGATTACTACTCTGTGTCCATGATCCCTTTCAGAGGTCTAATTTTTTAAATGGTTTTTCCCCCTACCTCTAATTTTGTGCTTACTATCAATTGTGGCGGCATAATTTTAGACTCAGTAAATAGCAGGAACAAATGAGTTATTGTCCTGTTTCAGCAAAGAACTGAAGCATATGCCTAACTTTAAGCACACGAGTAGTTGCAGTGAAATGAATGTCTAATTACCTGAGCTGAGGTAATCAGGTAAAGATCTAAATTTTGTCATTTGGCACAAAGTGAGAGATCATTTCAAATTTGGACTTCATTGCCTTATTAAAGGCTTCAGGTGAAGCTTTGGGTTATGGACCCTCAGTCCATTGCTTTAAAGTTTACTTTGATTACTAAAAATTATCTTGAAATACAATCCCTTAAATATTTGTTGATATCATGGTTTGCTAGTGTGTTTGTACTTTTAAATCAGTTATTGGACTATCTGAGGACAGATGGGTTTACAGTTTTAGTCCTAAATTTTGACCAGAGGCAAATAAATATCATCAGCAATTCTGACAAAGTACTGGATTCAGTGTATTTTAGAATTCACATGTGAAAGGTATTTATACAACTGATCTTTGACACTGAATACATGCTGCAAAAGGTCCATAGTTTTGTGATTTACACTTGAATTCTTGTGTCTACTGAATGGCACTCTCTCAGCCAAGAACTTCCTACATATGGCTTTTTCAGTTTCAGTGCCCCATTTTGCCAGTTACCAAGAAACTACTGAATAGAGACAATGGGAATGCATTGTTCATTTCCTAAATCTCCACTGCAGTGTTCTGTCCAGATGCAAAAAGGTAACTTGATCCCAATTAATGAAAGTGACTAGGTCAGCCTGTCACGTCCCATGCTCTTTATGTGCTGTTCAGACATCTATGTGCTTATTAAAACCTCAGGCACTCTACATAAGCTCTGCCTTGAAACCAGTTGCCAGAGGCATCACTGCTCAGAACCTGTCTACAGGTTTCTTGGTATCAGATCTGACATGATATAAATCTCTCTCATCCAACTTGGCAGCACAGATCAGATGAAAAGCAGCCCCATCCTCACAGAATAACACTCATAAAAAGGATGGAAGGGGCACAATAATAAACATTTCACTGGAGTTGTTCTTCACAAATGTACCTTATTGCTAACATGTTCCAAGGTTATAAAATGCCTGCACATCATACGCCTCTATTATTACTTCTATAAGAATCAGAATTGGGTACTTTCTGATGGGAATGCTTTCTGTCCTACTCTAATAATTGTCCCTGCTGTTTTTAAACTATAGTTAGAACACACAAAATTCATAGTGATTAAGTTATTTGATAAATTTTAGCCTCTGAATAATTCTTGGTCTGTAGATTATTCATGAGCAAGTCATTGAATGATTTTAAGTTTGAGCTGTCTTGGGTTTTGATTGCATGTAGGGAATAGAAACAATGTCATGTGATCTAATTGGATGGGTAATTGTTAGAATCAGGCTTTTGGTGTGAATACAACTGACTAAACCTGAAACCAGGCAAGAACTGGTAGGAAGCGGAAAATGTTCTGAAGTACCAGCCACTATAACTTCTCCCACTAATTGTGAGCATCTGCTCAGAGACTGTTGTTGGCTGACAGCCTTGGGGCCCATTTCAACTTGGCGTTATGAGGTGTCCAAATAGGCTTGGCAGCAAAATGAAAGTGGCAGCAAAAAAGCATCCACTTCCATCTGCAACTGGCCAGGAGACTGTGCCTCCATTACTGGACACATACCTAGACATGCTGATTACGCCTTCCTGACCTCTTGGCTAGTCACTCCAACGCATCGTATCTGATGAGCATAACAATGCCCCATGCTCTCAAAACGCTCCAATTGCTAGAAGCTCGCTTTGAAAATCTGTCCATTATAGCCTGTTGTTTAAGAGCAGGTTCAGCAAATATAAACCCAATGGACCAGAAGTTCAGAATGACAGTCATTCCATCCTCACACGCTAGTTCTTCTCTTATTTATATGGCCTATGATGAAATATTCAGGTTAAACATGTAAGAGCCACAAATGGCCTCCTAAAAAGAGCTTTGAACTTTATTTCTTCTTCAAAGAGGTTTGGCTGTTGGAGGAAGTGGTTTAATAACTAAACCTACTAGCAGAGGCAGGAAACAGAGTTTCCTAAGTACAGTCTGGCACCATAACCAGATTGCAATAAGAAGAGCTTCTGATTTACTTGTAAAGAAACAGTAGGCCAGGGTCAGCCACACACTACCTCAGACGGGAGTTCACGGCTTCGGCTATTCAGAGAGAGAGGCACTAGACTTATTTTGGTGGTAAAAATCAGAAGTATAACAAGAGTCTGTAAACAATAAAGCCTACAGATAAACTAAGGGGACAGCCAGAGTGCTCTAGTGATTTTTAACAAGAATTTAAGCTTAATATCAGAATATCCTCTCCTTTGGCAGGCTTAATCTCAACCTGGCTAATAGGTTTCCATCAATGGTAAGTCCTACCTGAAGGCTTGGTTGTGCTGCACAACACGAAGCAACAACAATCGAGAACAGCTGCTCCCGAATAGCTGAAATAGTTAATTATACTGTATACCTACAGTACATCTCCAGGCCCTGCATTAAGAAAGCTGTTGCCTGCGTGCCATACATATAACAAAGGAAGATATTCATGAGGAACTGCAAAGCAAATGGAAAGCAGACTCAGATGCTAGCTCTTCACTTCTTGCATGAAACAAAAAACAAAACAAACTAACTATTATCAAAGCGCTAACATTATCATAATCATGTAGTTATGTTGCATGTATTTTTCATGTGTGTATATATCTGTAAAATAATCATTAAAGGGTCAAACATCTGGTTTGCAAAGATGGTTCCTGCAATGTTTATGTCAGGTATTATTTCACAGATGTATAATACTTTTATTTTTACAATCTGGAATAATCACAGCCTGGCATAGGAAGAAATAGCTTTTATAATCATGCTCCTCACCCAAATATGCCCCAATCTCCAAGATATGCACATGAAACATTTACATTAAGAAATAACTCCAGGATGATAAAACCTATACTTATGAGTGGTTTATATTAAAATTTATAACAGGCACATTTGCTCAGATCTTGGTTTTCTTTAATAACTTTTCAATTCTTAAGCACAGCTGGAAGTCTAAAAATAGGCAACAGAAAATTGGCATGTTTTACTTACGGTAATTTACAGGATATCCTGTTAATCCTACCAGGGTCAGGTTGGAGCATTTTTGCAAGCCCTAACAGAAAGAATGTACAGTATTTACAGTATACACTGACAACTAATGCAATCATTTTATTTGGCATTTGCAATGGTAAATTCATCTCAAGCCAAGTCCTCCTATTCCACGCCTGATCTAGATTAACTATGCTCTTTCCAGCCTCATTCTATTTAGCCCTATTCTCTGGTTCAGTCCCTTCACCATTAATGTCTTATCACTACAGCTCATTCCACAAAACTTCTGCTTTATTCATCTTAAACAATAATAGCCAGTATGCTTTATAATGAGGCAGTTTGTCCCCAGGGGCAGCAAACTGGATGGGTGACTCGCAACATGTTGGTTCTGTTCCAAGCTTTTTCACTGGCATGTTGCGCACCCTTGGGCAAGGCACTTCACCTCCCCGTGCCTCAGTTTCTTCATCTGAGAAATGGGGATAGTCATTCTGACCTGCTGTGTGAAGCGCCTTTTGATCCATGGATGAAAAATGCTGTACAAGAGCTAGCTGCTAGTCTTATCGAACCAAACAATAGTATCAAATGTAAAATAATGAAGGCTTCAAAACATTGAATGTTTTAACATGAAACTAAATTAATGATCTGATGGTTCTCTAGGTATCTAAACATCAGATCTCTGCAGACTGTGAATCAATCACTTGGTTGGTCTTAAAGGTGGAGAAACTCAACGTTGTTGGCCGCTCTCAGTACAGTCCCAATAAGAGGAAAAACACAGCTCCCTTTGGGGCTTCACCTTATGTGGCGCTGAGCACCCTAAACTCCCTTTGCAGTCACTGGGGACTCTGAGAGTTCTATACCTTTAAGGAGGCACTCAGGTCCAGATTTTTAAAAGTATTTAGGTGCCAAAAGATGCAGTAGGAACCTAATGGGATTTTCAAAAGCACCCAGGCACCTACCTCCTACTGATTTCTGAGGCGCTTCTGAAAACCCCACAAGGTGCTTATATGCATCTTTAGGTGCCTACATACCCTTAAACATCTGGCCTTCAGTACCTTGTAGGATTGGGCCTTGTCATGACCTGGTTGCATAATGCAATCAAGTCCAATTAGATGCTGCACAGGAAGGAACTGTTTCTATAAGAAGAACCCATTATTTTAAACACTTTAAATGACAAAGTGTTAATTTGAATAAAATGTTACCTCTTAGCAAGTGTCAGGTGTTCTGAGCCCTATAGATTACAATTGAGAACCTGTGTGAAAGATCCAGTCATTAAGGTTTAAATGAAGGGTTCTCTCTGAACCATATATGACTTTTTGAAGAAGAAAAAGGTGGAACCATTCTGTTTGAGTTTGCAGAACTAGCTAGAGTTCATGAACCTTTCCTTTCACCCCCGCCTCTCTTCTAAATCTAAGACCATATGGCTTTTCATGGGTTTAAAAGAAATATAGGGCCAGAATCTCAGTCATGCCAAGATTACACTTATTACAGCTGATGGGAGCAAGGGGGGGAGGTGGCTTTAAGCCACTTCCTTGTTCCCTTGATTTGGAGATGGCTAGGGGCCAAAATGCCGAACCCCACTCCACATAATTTAAAGCATCTTCATCCCAATTACGCCAACTGCAGAAATACTGCAGGCACAAAGTGCCATGCACGACATCCGCCCTTCCCACCTTGACATGCCCTGTGGGGAGGAGGGTGAAACGAGAGGCATAAAATCTGTTATGGTGGCTTTATATATTCAGATTCCCTGCTGTTTGGGAACTCCTCGGTTGCCTCTTTTGGGCAGCCTTCCACTTGATTCATTCTGGATGCATACTACCAGGGACCATAACCTGTCCTCAGTATTTGTGCAGAAGGCCTATTGATTCTAACTAGTAGATGCTCACATATGGGGCCATGTAAGTGCTGGGACAGAAGTAGAGAGAAACCTAATGGTAAAGCACGCGTGTGCAAAAACTGGAATCTGTTCTGAATTGCAGGGGTCTGTGTTACACATGGAACAAGAATCCCTGTCTTGGTTTAGCTAGAACAGCTGCATGCCACAAGCTGCACCGCCCAATCCACATTGGAATTTCTCATGAAACAATAACTGAAACTAAAATAAAAATACAGTTCCCCCCACCCCCCCCCCCACTGAAGTTGACAGCCAAATAGAGCATAAAGAAGTAGTAATATCCATATTCCAAGTCCTGTACAAAACAAGGTTTGTTTTTCCTGGCTCTCTGGGGTAAGCTGAGATACTGAATCCTTTGCCTACATGCTCTGAGACAAACGGGATGTGAAACAGTGAACTTAGAAAGAAATGTGGCGGGGCAAAACCATGGCTGTTCCCTTTAATGTTCTTCCAGCAACATCATTAGGCAGCCCACACAGTCCTCTTTACTATGTATTACTTTCATTATGACTGCAGCACTGGAGTGGCATATGCCTGGTATGGCACTTGTCTCTTATTTGCTAATGCTTTACAATGTCTTAGAGCAGTGTATCAGTCCTGGTGTCAGCATTCGAATGAATCTTTGTCTGGAGTTAATACACTTTGAGTACGGAAACTCATAATGCCTGGAGATATTTTATAGGACAAGTTCTATACATTCCTGCTGAAAATTAGTGCTGGCAATAGTTTTGAAATGTAGTCCAATTATTTACGTTCCTTGAGTCATGCAAAAATCAACACTACCATTGGGACAAATCTCATGAGCCGCTCCACATTTTCATGCAAACTGGCACAGATTTCTCTCCCACTCATCTCATCCCCCATAGCTTGCCTTATAATGCAGCCTGAAGTGTTTAATGGATGCTCAAGATAACACTCCAATTGTTCCAAACACCCTCGCTTCTCGGGAATTTGAAAAAAAATTAAAAATCGGAGGCTGCATTTCAAATACTCTTCTTTGCCTTGGCTCATGGCAGATCTTCCAGTAACGGACGCGCTTTTTGTAACCTTTCTCCCAGGGATACACTAAGCCCCCATTTAAACTTTGAACACCCATAGCACCGTGCTAAGGAATGGGAACCAGAAAGTGAAAGTGACTGTACAATGAAAGTGACTGGACAATGAACTGAAGTGACTGTGGCCAGGCATCAACGGTAAAGAACTGCAGAAAGAATTGCTTTTGAACATAAAACAAGATACTTTATTAGAATAAGGAAAATATTGTCCACAAAACTACTGTCTCTCTGCTTCTGCTTAAATCCTCTCTCCTGCCTAGTTTCCTGCTACAGACTGAAAGAAACAGTGCACAAGAATGGAGAGGGCCCACATTTTTCAACTGCAGCTCGTGATTTTTGTACGTCTCTATTTCTGAGTGTTCAAATTGAGACCCTTAAGGGGTCTTGATTTTCAGAAAATGCTGAGCACCCTCTGTCCCAGGTTGGTCACTTTAAATTGTCTCAGGTTGATCACTCAAAGATTGAGGCATACAAAATCATTAGACACATTTGAAAAGCCGGGCCCCCAAGGTCTATTTTTGTGTTATTTTAGGAGCATTAGAGTTAAAATACTTCCTACCCTAGTTACACAAAAATGATTTGTTGAATAAAGCTAAACCTTTAATGGGTTATTTTCCAGGGGTATGTTCATCCTGTTAACATGATAGTTTCTCTACCTGGTACTATATGCATTTGGAAGTGTTTCACTGTGTGTACATGTTGTTTTGGTGCATGGAAAATGTGTTTTTGAAGTATGGCTAGTGGGAACATTTTCAGAAGATAAACAACACTTCAAACAGGATTCTACAACAGCACAACATTTTCATTAAAACTAGACAACAAACAAAGCATCTCAATGGTTTTGCCTCAGTTCAGGAAAAACAGCAACACTGCCCAGGTGTTTAAATAAATAACATAAAAATAAAATCCAGTTCTCATCAAATACAGATTCCATAATTTAAAGAGACATATATCCACTCCTAATACAGTCAGAGGGCAGGAACCTAGATTTTCAGTTTGGGCCATAAGTAACACCAGATTTGAAGGCCTCTAGCCCTGGAAAAAAATTAGCTCTGATGCTGACTTCAGAGCTTATGTCCATCTGGACTTATGGCAAAGACCTGTTTGCAGTGTTCAGTTCCCATCTATGTCCCGTCATCTTGACTGCTTCGTATTTAATTTAGTTTCTGTCCAACTTTAGGTCCATGAAGCTGTAGTATAGGATTATGTTCCTGACCAGCTACATCAGGGAGTAAAAGCAGACATGTTCTTTTCAATACATCGCTTGTGGGGCTCAGTGTCGATCTTTCCCTTGGTTGGTACAGAACAACCCCAAATCTAAACCCCTCTGTGTTTAACATTTCATGTCTACGGGGACCAACCCATCAGTTTACCAAGTACAAATATAGACTCTCTCCCAGGCACGACAGAGCAGAGTAAACTCAAATAAAATCTCTGGGGGAGAGGAGGAAAATATTTTAATGTTCAGATCCAGTCTCTAATTCTATACCTAATCAGCATGACTGGCCATCCTCTGCTTTGCACTTGCCTAATGCATGCAGATGCCTTTCTGTGCAAGTCCATTAGAGCACGAATGCACTCCTGCAGCCACACCCAAGCTAGCTTTCATCTACCTAGCTCAGATATCGAAACAGAGAAGCCATGGCAGCTTAATTTGTAATGAAAGAGGTCCTGGGGCTACTAACTGCCAAGCCTGGAAGTGCCGTGGCTCAGCCCTGGCAAGCTCTGGCACAAATTAAACACTGTGTGGCATCATGGGCATCATTGTGGACTAGCTGGCCATGTAATTACCCAGGATTCTGGGCAGGTTTGCACAGTCCATGCTGATGCCCAGGCTGCTGCTGCTGAAACTTCAATGCTTGGACACCCAAGACACACCCTAAAAGAAAACATGCCCTACCCCTCTCCTCCCAGCACACACAGAGCACACACTATATTAGCCAGATGTCATAAAAGCTGGTGAATTCCTTCCTAGACCAATACACCGTCATTTTTAATCATAAAATGGCTGTGACTGGAGAAAGTGTGTTCATAGGTGGTACAAGTACTAATGGATCTAGTTAATGTTGCCAAGCACTTCCCATTAATAAGACCTTATTTTCAGTTGCTTGTGTCAAGCTGTTGGGTCTGAAATTTCATATGCTGAGCGTTTGCCTCAGGTTGAATTTTGGGGGGAAGTTTCATTGTTAATAAGATGATATGGTAACTAGTAGTTTGATTAGGAATATAATGTGCTTGGCAAAATCTATAAATATCTAAGTATTCAAAACAGTGATCATTAGAATCAGAAGTTAGTTTTAACTGTATAGACTTTAAAAGTGTGTGAGAATAAGCATGTCAAAGTGTCAGTGTGGGGGGGGACTGGAGGAGGGGAAATTCACAGCAAGATTCTTTTTGCTGTTAGGGAAGCGAGTTATGTTTTAGCCTTTACAAATCACTCAGGATGAAAGTGATACTAGAATCAAGGCCTTGCTTTTTGAAAGCACTTCATTAGTAGTTCTCAAAAGTACTTTTACAAAGAAGGTCAGTCTCAGTATGCCCAATTTACAGATGGAGAAACTGAGGCACGTGGCAGCAAAGTGGTCACCCAAAAAGGCCAGGGGAGCCAGGAATACAATCCTCATCTCCTGAGTCCTAGCCTCAAAGTGTCTAAAAGTGGGCATGCAAAAATTGGGGCATGCAGAATTCTCAGTTACTTTGGAAAACGTAGGCAAGTTTATTTTGCCATCGCAGTCACAACAACAAACTGTACGCATGGCAGAATGTACATTATGGCAACATATAAATATATTGTCTGGAGTTTGTTCTTTCACAAAAAGTGAACAAACTCACTAAAATATATGAATCAAGTCAGATGCCTGGGACCTTTATTATACTAAGCAATAATTTTCTGAGGGAAGCGATGGAAGCCTATTTATTGAGAAACGGAATGAACAGGGCAATTGAGAAGTGTATTCTCAAATAGGGCAGAATCTGATCCTGGCAGTGAGTGGGTTAAATGAGCTCATAGGTGTTTTCTTTCTCTAACACCTACGGGCCAGTTTACTGGGTGCCTGTGTTGTATGGTTGGACGGGGGGAGGGAGAGAATGAATGACTTCAAAGCATACAGCTTGAAAATTTGCTTTCCCCTATAATAATTAATGCAGTCGCCAGTGTTCTAATGTGCAGCTGAGAAGAATCTAGCTGTAAATTAATTTAGAAGTGTAAACAGATACAAGAGCAAGGCTACTGTTAGGTTGACACACACTGCTATTTCTGAGCAGACGGTCACTTCCTTTCTCTGCCTGAAATGAATCTCATCCCACGCGCAGCTCCCAAGCCTTTCATTAGTGGCTGTGTTAGTACATAATAGCTATAACGAGAAGGCCATAAAAAATCCCAAGTTAGCTGAGGGGCTTTAGCCATTTTAAATACAGCTCTCTTTCCAGATTTTATTTAAACTTTAATGACTAACACATAGGATCAAGCAGCAAGAAACAACATTTGTATTACAGTGTATTATTTAATTTCCAATTAGTTAAAAATGCCAGGCTACTGGCCAGTAGCTGAGGAAAATAAGTGGTGACAGGTGAAAGAAAAATACCCTTATCATAGCATCTCAAGCCACTTCAAAGCCCGAGGCATTGCAATGTAATTTACACCTAATGAAATCCAGTGTCATGCAAAATTATTTAGCCAAATGTTATCCATTCACTAGCATGGACTCTGCTTCTTTTAAAGACACAGTGCACTTCCTGGTCATAATTTCCACTCTCTAATTAAACTACAGTAGCCATGCATGAATGCCTTATCTGTCTAGCTCTGGTATTCACTGATTTACTTCTGCTTTTAAAGTCATATGATCAATTCCAACTTACACATTGGCAGATCTATGCATTTTAAAGCCCTAATTTGCTCTCTAGTTTAATTAGAGGAACAGTCTTATTGGACAGCTTAAAATGTTTAGAGTAAGTCACACTCCAAATCTGATTATCCTTTTTAATTCTGAATTAAATGCAAAGGCGGCAGGGGCATGGGGTGAGAAGCACAGGTCTCTTCATTTCAAATTTTACTAAGCTTTTTAAAGACTTCTCTTATCCCCAATGGCTAAATTTTGGAAAATATAAAGCAATAACCGAAAAGAGATGCGTGAACAGTATATAGTTTACTACAGTTTTCAAGAGAAATATAGCAAATAAACTCGATCAAAAATAAATATAATAGACTGTAAATTTGTATTGATCTGCCTGGCTCTTGAACAATACATTTTCCTTCAATGTCAATTAAATTTTGCCTTAATGTTAAAGTTAGATTTCAATGGAGTTACTTGCTTGAGTAAAAGGTCACAGGAGTGGATTAGGAAATGAATTGTGTATAAACAGAACCACCATTCTTTTATAGAAACACACTAAGCTTTTAAGGAATAAAGAAAAAATATGGGTTAAAAGAGGGATTTAGCAGCCCAACACATCTCACCCAGTCCCTTAACCACAGGTATCTTCTTCCTTGTTTATTAAATGTGTGTGCTAAATGCTATACAAAACTATGCAACAGTAAGGTCCTCAGGAGCTTACAATTTAAATGTCTAATAGATGCCAGATTCTCATTCCACAGTTAGTCTCATTGATTACATGCGATTACTTGTAGGGTAAGTTACTTCTCAGTGTGACTAAGAACAGCAGAACCTTGCCCTAAGTAAAAAAGTAAGTGTGGAAAAGTAGTTAATGAATTATCTGATCATGCCTTAGTCTTTGTACATGAGTATAGAGTTTGTTACTTATTTTCTAAATAAAAATAAATAAATAAATAGGATTGCCGTTTAAATAGTTATTTATTGAAAATGCTTCTACCACTGGTATTGACATCTTTTTAGACACATTTTTACCACTAATCTGCAATAGAGATTTTATTTCTATCCCAAACCTGAGTTCCACTCTTGTAATATAATTTGTTCATAAGAGTCAACAGCAATTTTAAGCAACATTAATATGAATATGAATGTTACCTTGAATGTTCCTTACTAAATACTGTAAGTGATGGAAAGTGCATTGTTATTTGACAGATCCTGCTCCCACTGACTTCAGTGGAAACAGACTTGGCTCTCCTTCTGGGCTCGGCACAGACTGATTTTTCAGACAATTTAGGTGTGCAATTGTGTGAGCCTAATGTGCATGCTCAGCTAACAGATTTGTGCATGCAGATCAGGTAATTTCAAACACAAACAGAGATACATTGCCTCATCTGTAAATGGGGTTAGTAATATTTACCTAGGGCCGACTAGATTTGCTAATTGATTCTCTTTCACCAGATGTTTCCAATGTACCTATCACCATAGTATCTAAGATCCATAACTGTTTGTAAAAGGTACCAAGCTCTTTGGATGCGTGGTGCATGGAAGTTCAAAGTAGTGTGTGTACAGAAATACATTTATTTCCTTAAATAGAGGTCAGCAGTAGAGTGAAAAGATGATCTCATGGCTAAGGTCTGGGATTCAGGAGACCTGGATTCAAATCCTGGATCTGCCACAGATTTACTCTGAGACCCTGGGGCAAATTACGTAGTCTTTTGGTGCCTCAGTTCTCATCTGTAAATTGGGGATAATTATATTTCCCTTCTTCTACCCTTTGTTTTGTCTCTTTAGAATGATTTAGATGGTAAGCAATTCATGGAAAGAAAGAAAGAATGGTCTTTCACTATAAGCTTGTACAGTGCCTAGCACAATGGAACCCCTTATTATTTACAACTTGGAGGTGTTACCCTAATATCAATAATCATCAACTGACTAAAGATGAATTAAATTGGCTAATCCATTGGCAAAGAGTTGCTTTGGCATACTGGTGTTCAGATAGTTATTGGAGGGCTGCAGGCCACACAGTTTGCAGACTCGGCTCAGAACCTGCTTCAGAGGCAGATTATTAGCAAATCAAATGACAAAAGCAGCATTACTTTAACATAAATTTGCTTTTCGTTTTCTCCCTCTCCCTACAGATGCATGGCTGCCAATAATCTTTCAGAGAAATAAGCAGAATTATAAAGGCCCCAGTCCCAACTGTGGCATTTGCTTTGTCAAATCCAGTGAGTCCCTCTGGATTATGGCGGTGCTGCTATTGAATATGTGCTGCAAAAAATCCCAAAACCAAAACTGCTTTTCTCTCCCAGCCTGGAATGTCTTGGGATTAACATTCCGAATTGAGATTCAAAACGTTCCATGTTTCTCAACATAACAGCATATTAAAACATAAGCATTTGTAAAACATAGCCAGTGATCCAGTTAGGGAAGGAATTCATAGCCTATACTAATACTGGAGGCCACATTCTGACTAGAGACAAACACACACAATTCTTGCTGAAGTCAGTTGAGTTGGTATACAGGCATCCAAAGGTAGATTACGAGTATTTTGTTTCAATATTTAATCCCTGAAATTATCAACTTTGGTTTTCTTTTAAAAAAGAATCATATTTAGTGGGTCTGGCGGAAACAGGCTTATATGTCAATCAACAACCCAAATGGTCAGACGATGGGTTTTAGGAGTCACAAATAGGAATTAGAGTTGGTTAGAAATTTGACAAAAACAAATGTTGGGACAAAAATACTGATTCATCAAAACAAAACTTCCATGGGAAAGGGCCAGTTTTGACAAATTTCTCGACTCAGAAAATTTTTAAAAGAGTTTTCAAATTTTCTAAATGTTTAGTTTTGACAATGTCAAAATGAAAAATTCCAGTGTCCTGGGTCAGAAATGACTCTTCATTTCAAAATTTAAACTACGATAAAAAAATGAAAATTAAAAAATGGTTGAAAATCAAAAAGTTTAAAAAGGATGGATATGAAATGTTTGGACCTGAGCCAAACTGAAATATTTTCAGATTTTTGGTTTGAGAAATTTGTTTAGATTTTGATTTTTTGAAATGATTTGGGATGGGGGAATATTTTGAAACCTCAAAAGTCCTAGTGGAATGGGAAAAACATTTCAACTTGGCTTTACTGGTAATAGTGATATTAGGGCAGATGCTGTACAATCTTCATAGTCCACAGGAGTTTTGCCTGAATAAGTTCAAAAGACTGTCAAACTTGACCCTTGAAAATTTACATGAATAAAGTGATTTATGTTAATATAATTGAAAGTAACTTTTTAATGTTGCTTATTATTTATTTGTATTATGATGGCATCTAGGGACCCCAACCAAAATGGGACCCACGTTCTAGGACGTTCACTGTCTACTCAGGATGTTACCGCGTGGCAAGCTGATGCACTGTAGATTCACAGCCCCGATTGCCACCCAGTAAGATTCCAAGAAGACAAGCCCAAAGTGAATGGGGCTAATCATATGACTAAAATTGAGCACATTTTACAAGATCAGGCCCTTAGATTATAAGTGTCAGGAAGCAGGGTCTATATTTAGTTGTGTGTATTGTACAGTTCTAGGCACATAGCAGGTACTTACACAACAAACAATGATGTTGAAAAAAGAAATAACACCAATAGCTTGATCCTATATTCTTTGCAAGAGTGAGGGCTGCAGGATCAAGCTCCAAATTTATATTTCTAAAATGCAGAAAATCACAGACAAAGTTAGAAGAATTCAGGAATAATTGGCCACAAATCCTTGAATGTTTCAGGTTCACGGTGCACATTTCTCAGAGCAAAAGCTCAATTGTTTCCTATTGCTCTCTGAACAAGCAATGCCTGGTATTTGCTTCACTGTTCACTGACTTTGAGAATGACAGAAAGGATGTTGACATTTTGTGCCATACTTAAGGGAAGAAACAGATTGTCTCTCTGTGAAAGGTGTTCTATTTTATTTGCAAAAAGACAAAACTCTGAACCACACATCAAATAAAATCATACAATAAAAACGTTTTTTAAAGGGAGTGAGTATTTTGCATATGAATATTAGATGACATCCATGCAGCAAATATAGAAATTATAATATTCAGTATCTCACACAGCAGAGACATATATGGTACAAGGAGTTATGGTAACCAAGCTGTCTTAAATCTACAACCTCAAATAAAGAAGGCTTCATTAAATTTTAATATTCACGCAATAGGGACTCTTTCATTGTGATGAAAGCTGATTAGGACCAATCATAGCATCTGGGTTGTATGATTTACTCCCTTCCCCCAACCAGAAAGGAGGGTGGTGAGGGAACCAAACCCAAGGGGGAAAACAAAACTGGCAAACATTCTTCTGGTAACATTCCAGAGGAGCTACTATTTTGCATTTGGTACCCATGCAATCCTTACAATGTGGTACACATGCTCTTAGAAAGGGGCCTGAATGGACATTAGTAATGCAAATAAGGGGCAAAGGGGACAGAATAAAATTAAAATGTGTACAATTATTTTCTAGCACAAAAGCAACTGCATTTGTCTAGTGTGAGGGGTGGGGAAGGGGAGAGCAGTTGATAATTTTCTTGTAAAGACGTGGACAAAGCTTTTTAAAGAAGTCACACAGCTAAAATAACCATATTGTTAGACAATGACTCATGGGAACAAAGACAACAATGCTATCTAGGATCATTATGCTGGTGCCTTTTAATCATAATGTTGGTACAGTTTCCCTCACACTGACCTAGTTTAACCGGTTTAGAAAGCTTAATAAGCATTGCTTCTTGCAGTACATTTAGCTAGACCTAAATATATACAAGTGTTTCTTTTGTGAATGACAATTACTGATTTGGGGCCAAATTCTGCTCCCAGTGTAAATCCAGAGTAATTCCACTGAAGTCAGCTCACTAAAGATTTACACCAGTGTGTTTGAGAGCAGAATTTGACCCACTGCCTTTGAAAACATCCAATTTGGCTATCTGAGACTGTATTTCCAGTACACAATGTCCCACAGTAGCTACATGTATCAAATTTATCTTTCTGTAGCAAAAGTACATCTGATCAGAAACAAAATACAGGTTAAAAAGTGCTTTTATTAAAGTGCTTACTGGAACTGGTCTTGGAATGTGTTTGTTTCTGTGAAAAATATTGATATAAAAGAAAGGTTTTGTAGATGTTTTTCTTCAAATGTTTTTGGGTTTTCACTGAGAAACTGGAAACCAAAATAATAATAAAATAATAATAAAAAATTAGCTTTTGGGTTTTCAAAGACAATCAGAAAAATAGTCCAAAACTGGTATTTCCAGCGGAAAATTTTATTTTGAGAAAAAACTCTACTTTTGATCCAAAAATTTTTTGATTGACACATTTTGACTAGCTATGTTAGTGCTCAAAAATGTGCCCATATTAAATTGACATCAGATGCATGATACATGTATTTTAAAAGTAACAGTGGTATTTTGTGTCAACTGGATTAATTCCTTTTATTTTTAGTATGTTTATGTTTTCTAGATTAATATAAACTCATTTTATGAACATCACATTTTGATATGCACACGACTGATATATACTCGGTGAACTCAGAGATGGTGGAATAAAGTTGAGAGTTATCTCAATGCATTACAGTGTGCAACCTCCAATACTGGTTACAGTGACTGTCTATTTAACAGGGAGAAATTCACTGCTCTGGAAGACTCGATGTCTAGCTGCATCAGTTAAGCTCTGTGATGGGATTGTTTGCATGAAGCCATAGTAGTCCCAGAAGGGAGACCATGCACCTTCTGTATTTTATGAACCTGTAGTCTGTCCCCACAGACTGGCATAAAGCACAACGATGAAAATGGACTGAACAAGGGGCCCATGGGATCAAGTTACACAGATTCAGTGGCCCTAACCCAGATTCTGGTGCTGTGGATGGTTGCAGATGCCATTCCAGTGGGTGGGTTGGGGGAGACTGTACTTCACCCTTTACCTGACTAGAGCTAGAAACATATTTTTGCAAAAGTTTTCATGAAAAATGAAAAAAAAATCCTTTCTTAAAATGGAGTGGGGGGAGAAATTAATATTTGAAAATTTTTAGCTCTCTAGCCCTGAACCTCAGTTGGCAGGGTGAAATCTTTGAATTTCACCTGCATACTGTCCTATTCCTTGGCCTTTGCATGGGTGAAGAGAATTTCACATTCTGTATGTGTATGTGACTGTGTCTTTGTGTATGTACAAGGTGGGGTTTTCAAAAGCATTCAACACTGGCCTAATTCTACTCTCTGAAGTCAATGGTAACATGTCCATTTATCTTCAGTGGAGAAGACAGACCGATACTAAATGTTTAAAAAAACCCACTACCTATTCAATATTATACATACACACACACACATGAACGCACGGTACATACATGCAAGTTTAATTTTTCATAGGGAGGCTGAGTGGAGGACCACTGCCCATATTATTTTGGGCCAAATTCTGAAAGGAAGGCAATTCAAGCAAGGCAGAGTATATTCTAATTGGAAAATCCATCTACCGAATGCTAGATAGGTCCTGTAGTTCCCAAACCAGGAATGGCTTTTCCTGACAGAAGGGAAATTAAAGCAGAGCAGATTTTCTTTCTATAGAAGGCTTTTAAAAAACAAAAATAAAGGAGAGAATTTTTAGGTAGGATGTTTTAAAAAAAAACAACGAAACACTAGACCACCAGGCAACTTGGAAGGGTGCAGCTTTACTTTATAAAACCAAACTTTGTTTCTTTCAGTTTGTTAACATAAAAGTATCCTCTAATTTTATCTCCAGCTACCACATTCTCTGAGTTACAATTGCCAAAAAAGGTCAAAATATCCTAATTTTACATTCCTTCAAGTCACTAAATGGAACAGAAGTAGTATGACTATAATTCATAATTCAGAACTCAAATTTCATAAGACAACATCAGAAACGTCACTTTAACCACACTAATTCCTTCACAGTTAACATGAGTGGGTGTTGGTCCAATCCAAGCTGAAAAAAGCCATCTAATTTCAGCAAGTGTACCACAAGCCAACTTGGCAACCCTCCACCTGGATCAGACAAATGTCTGCTCTGTGGAAGCTGAAGGCACAGTGATAATTATCACAGCTGATACTGCATCAGTGGTAATGACAGTGTGGTTTATAAATATGAACCAAAGTCGGATTCTCTCTTTCCCAAGCAGGGGTTTGGTATTGCTGTGGGAACCCAACATAAATGCTATGGAGCTGAATGCGGCCATTGATCCAAACCAGACCATATCTCTGTGAAACCTGAAAGTCATTCAGTTATTGCACATGTTGACTTTTTGTCACCTTCTCTCTTGTTACTCTTAGGGTAATCCCATTATAAGGGGAACAGTATTGGCCCTTTCTGAATAATACACCAACTCAGTTAGGGAATTTTGAGGGGAGAGGAAAAAAAATTCCATGGGACATTGCTGCTAAGCCAGTACCAAAATCTGGTGTTTATTGTATCCTCAAGTAGCTTCCCGTAAAGGACAGAAGAGATACTCTGTTAAGTCTAAAGAACTATCAGCACAAAGGTTAGGATCATCTTGGCGTACACACCTGCCATTGCTGGGTCTCAGGCATTGGTGGCATCTTGATGATAACACTTTACTTCTTTAAGGGATGAAGCTTTATTAATTAATATTATTATATAATGCTTGCAGATTCTTAAGAGAAAGGCACAATACCATTCCAGAGAACTATTATTATTATTACATGTCCCATATGACTACTGAATAATGGATGTGATTTCACTGTTATTAGAAAAGGTTCATAATGGACAGCGCTGGCTGGAACATGTCCTTCCCTCCTCCCTCAGTGAAAAACTTCTTTTCAGTAAAAAAATAAAAATCAAACACAAAACGGACACATTTGTATTTGGGAATACCATCACAGTGCCTCTTGGCAACTGGAGTTGAGGTACCTCATGTCCACTTTCTCCTCTATGGGCCGGAATCCAGGACCAGATTACGACTCCCATAGTGCAACATAGTTCCCCCTCCTGCTCAGATTCTGCGGTGTGTCATGGGAGATTTAGTCCAAGTGTGGAGCCCAGTCCAACTTGGAAAACAGGGGCTCCCAAGAGGCACAGCAATGGAGATTTTCCTTCGAAAGCCAACACTTGTCATTGAAAAAAGACGGCATCAACAGAAAATTTTCCAACAGTCTTAATAATGAAATATGGAAACTCAATAGCTGTGTCCCATGCTTGATTTCTTGTTCTGAGCATCACATTTCGTATCACCCTCCTAAAAGGTGAACAGGCAATTCAGAATAGAAACAGGCTCACTGCTAGAGTTAAAGCCACATATTTTTCCTTCCCCTTTCTCAGTCTAGGTCACTATCACACTCCATATTGTCTCCATTACTGGGTGTTGGCCACTTTTGCCCACTAAAAGATAAAGTCTGTGTAGGAGCAGTAAAAGATCAAAAGAAAACTCCACAAAAGTTAAAATTTGAGTTTCCTCCATATTTTTTTTTATCCAGGGTCTGGTTTTGCCTCTTCTTATGGAAGAACTGTGATCTCCAAGCCTTGCAGCTCCCCCATATTCACTCTAGACACAGGGTCATTTACACAAAGGCCCTGTTCCTGTCAGATTCCCTGTGGCTCTTCTTAGTTCCCTGAACCTCCTTTCATTAGAGAATATTCAGGGGAAGTGAATTTTGATCTCTTAGTCATGTGTATTGTATTTGTCCTCATCACTGAAGTGTCTAACAACAGAAACAGTAACAGACTCTTCCTTTTGTTTCCTTCTCAGTCTGTAGGGGAAATAGTTTGATTTGGGGCCATTTTAGTATGTGTTCGTGTACGTGGTTGTGCTGCGTGTCTGCGTGTACACGTGTGAAAAACTCACTGAGGTGGAGCTAAGTGATTAGTGGAGATAAACTGCATTCAGATCTCAGTCTGATGAAGCTAGGAACTCATTATTTTCTCTTCTGGTAATCTAGGTTCAGCTCCCATTAGTTCCAGCCCTCACAAGTCTCCCCTTATTGGTCAACAGTTTCATCATTCAAGTGGAATTTTGCTGTCACAGAAGGTGATCTCTCAAAAGATCAACTGAATATGAGAAGAATTTGCTTGGACAGAAACCTCAAAACTGGACCAGATGGCACTAACCATTCTGTCACACCTAATGGAGTTTAGCCCTCTCTCTCTAACCCCCACCCCCCAATGTTCTGAGAAACATTAAAGCCAACACTTATAAACCTGGTATATGTCCCTGCTGGCTGATGAGAGCCAGGGAAGAACTACCATGCCCTTTGTTAACAGATCACCAACACCATCTTCAGAGAAGTAACCTGCCAACCTCACCGAAAAGCTCATTTGTCTTCAGTAGCAAATCACAACACACATCATTTAACTGCTCAGTTGTGCTGCTGGCTCATTGACAAACCTCTGTCTACTCAACTCATCCCACATAGCAGCTGGCTGTAGTCCTTGCATACGTGATTTAGGGGGGCACAGTCTTCCTCCCTTGTGGCCCCAGGCCGATTCACAAGCTAACCCTAACTCTTTCTGGGGGAATAGACAGGTTCCCAATGAAATCGGTGTATCTGTTGTAACCAGCTTCCCTTGGCAGTGCCTCCTTGTAACCTGCCACGACACAACTCACCTTCCGGCTATGCCACCCTGGAGCCCCAACCCTTCCAGGTGTCTTCGAGTCCAAAACAAAAAGGAAAATAACAGGTTTCAGAGTAACAGCCGTGTTAGTCTGTATTCGCAAAAGAAAAGGAGTACTTGTGGCACCTTAGAGACTAACCAATTTATTTGAGCATGAGCTTTCATGAGCTACAGCTCACTTCATCGGATGCATACCGTGGAAACTGCAGAAGACATTATATACACACAGAGACCATGAAACAATACCTCCTCCCACCCCACTGTCCTGCTGGTAATAGCTTATCTAAAGTGATCAAGTTGGGCCATTTCCAGCACAAATCCAGGTTTTCTCACCCCCCCCCCAAAAACTCACTCTCCTGCTGGTAATAGCTTATCTAAAGTGATCATCAAGTTGGGCCATTTCCAGCATAGCCCAACTTGATGATCACTTTAGATAAGCTATGACCAGCAGGAGAGTGAGTTTGTGTGTGTATGGGGGTGGGGGGGTGAGAAAACCTGGATTTGTGCTGGAAATGGCCCACCTTGATTATCATGCACATTGTGAAGAGAGTGGTCACTTTGGATGGACTATTACCAGCAGGAGAGTGAGTTTGTGTGTGGGGGGGCGGAGGTGAGAAAACCTGGATCTGTGCTGGAAATGGCCCAACTTGATCACTTTAGATAAGCTATTACCAGCAGGACAGTGGGGTGGAAGGAGGTATTGTTTCATATTCTCTGTGTATATATAAAGTCTGCTGCAGTTTCCACGGTATGCATCCGATGAAGTGAGCTGTAGCTCATGAAAGCTCATGCTCAAATAAATTGGTTAGTCTCTAAGGTGCCACAAGTACTCCTTTTCTTTTTGAAAATAGTGAACTCAAAATCAGAGTCATCAGAGGATTTGCCAGCAAGACCCTACCCTTCTGCTCCAGGAAGGGCGCCATGCAGCTAGTTCCTTCTTGGCCATCTTCTTGGGCCTAGTTGTTCCATCCACAAAATGGCTAGTCCAGCTAACAAACTGACTCAGGCTGTTGGCTGGAACCAGGCTTCCTTTGCCGAGGAAGTAGCACAGCTCTGCTCTCCTTCCTGATCAGGCCTCAACTGGGCTAAGTCTCCCCTTTTTGACACCGCCGACCCCATGACTGACATTAAAGGAAGGTAGTGGGCAAAGCCCACAGGTTCTCCTTAACCCTCTCACTGCCTGCATGGAACCTACGGCCCCCATTGCACTGATGGTTAAGTATTATAGAGGAGCCCCACACTCTGGATTCTGCTTTTTCATTTTTCTCCTTCACCAGATGTTAAAAAAAAAAAAAAAGTTGTTGTTTGTGTACGGCATGCACATTAGCACAGATAAACTGTTCACTGAGTGTCTTGATTAATGATTGAATAGTGCAGTTGTTGCAAAAATAAGTCATGCAGTGATGAGAGATCTGAAGATTATATCTAACACCAGGGGATGGCTTATTAATCTTACTTCTTGAAGAATTCCTGAGTAAATCATTCTCCTTTATTAATGATATTTCACTTTCCTCTGTGAGACATCTTTTATACATCCAGAAGGGCAATTATCTGTTTAGGCCAAGAAACAATATTAGTTACAGTCAGTGCTTGAATGTTTGATGTAAATCGCTTAAATAAAAGAGGGGGGTGGGGGAGAATGAAGCACACTCCAAAGACCTACTACAAACATGATTGCATTAAGGGATGCCTTATTTGGTTGGAATGACATTGTGTATGTTTTCAAGTATCAATTATTGTGGCGCTTGCATACTCAAACTGTGATAACAACTCAAGAAAAATTACATTACTTTTATCTCTTCAAGGTCTGGAGGAATTCTATAATATGTGAGGTAGCTAACCATATTCTGGAATGGTTTATTAATACAACAGTCTTTCAAAGGCAGGTCTTGAATTCCTGATAGGAAGAAGTAGTGAAAGACAGAAAGGGGGGAGTCTATAATTAAAAAAAAATATTTTCTAGGTTCAAGGCATCCATTTTTCTAGTTGTCTATCATCTGCTACTCAGCACAGATTAGAGGATTTAGAGAGGGAAATGGGATACCAATTTAATGGATTGCTTTAAGAACTATAGCAAAAATTTAAATGATCCAAATGGAAATCTATAAATCAGCCCCAAAAGGAGTTTCATTAACTCACTTAAAGGACCTTTCATATGAAAATTATTCACTTTTAAATTATAATAGCAATTGCATTAGATAACAGAACTTAGCTGTGGTGGATATATCTAAGACTCACTAAACTTTGACAAATAAGTTTCAAAATATCACTGAGTTATGATCATCTTTGGGATTCACATATGAATGACTGTATAGACACAAAGTGCTGTCTTTATTTGACTAGCAGTTTATTGAGAGGCAGCATGGTCTACGCTAGCAGTTCTCAGACTGTGGGTCGGGACCCCAAAGTGGGTTGGGACCCTGTTTTAATGGGGTCACCAGGGCTGGCTTAGACTTGCTGGGGCCTGGGGCTGAAGCCCAAACCCCACTGCCCGGGGCCAAAGCCGATGCCTGAGGGCTTCAGCCCTGGGCAACAGGGCTCAGGTTACAGGCCCCTTGCCTGGGGCTGAAGTCCTTGGGCTTCGGCTTTGTCCCCCCTCCCCCAGCCTCGGGCTTTGGCCCCCCACCCAGGTGACAGGGCTCAGACAGGTTTCAGTTCCCCACCCTCCTCCTGGGGTCATGTAGTAATTGTTGTTGTCAGAAGGGGGTTATGGTGCAATGAAGTTTGAGAACCCCTGGTCTAGTGGATAGGGCACTGGACTCAGAGGGGAGACCTGAAATGGGGGGAGGAAGGTGAGTGGGTCCATTTTAGGGTTAGGAATAAACTTGTCCTATATGGAGATGTGTTTGTGGCTTTCTATAATATGCATGTCATGTAGACATTTTAACCTCTGTAAGGCTGGCATTTTATACATATTAGCCAGTTTCTGGTGAACACTTGTATGTAGCTCTGCCTTCTCACTAAAATCACACATTGCTTATTAGATATTGTACCAATTGGGTGCACTTGTATATGTAACTACCGCTACTGGATGGAGTTAGAACTGCTTAACTGTGCATCACTGGTGGGAAAAATGGTCACTGTGAAATAATTTATTCACCAAAAAAAATGCAGTTTCAGGGTAACCAAAACTATTTGCAAATTAAGATCTAATTCAGCTAATAGTTTCAGCCAAATAAATAACATTTTTTTTAAAAAAAGGTCAGTGTTTCATTTTGAAGTTTAGCTAGATTTGGGTTTGTTTGTTGTTTTTTTTTAAAGGCTAAAAACATCCCAAAACATAATAATCAAAGTAAAAAAAAAAAACACCTGACCCAAGGTTTTATTTAGGTATTTTTTCGTTTCAGTAAGCAAAAACTGAAAAAAATCAGTTTGAATTGTAATGATTTTTTTTTTGGTTTCTGTTTGGTCACAGAGCCAAAAAAATAAAATAAAAATAATAATCACAGGCACTTCAATCTAGTCATAGACACTCCGCTGTTGCTGAGAATCTCCTTTAGGTCAAATAGCTGCAAAGGCACATTTGTACCAAGGGATCGGAGCTTTGTCATGTGAAGAAGCAACTGGCCATGGCATGCAGCATAGTGACAACTATGACGTTTCTAAGTGGCCAAGGAGTCATTAGAGTCTGTACACAGTGTGTGTATATATATATATATCTATGTTGACATATAGGTGGCGTTGGAGGAATATTCTGGTAGTGATGGCCTGTACTGTAAACACCATTCTAATTCAGATTTCAAAGCTCAAAACCACAACTCAAAACTTGAATGAACTTGGAATCAGCCTTTGTTTGAGTTCAGCCAGCTTTCAGGAACCAGCTGTGACTCGCACATACTTTATTCATTTCTATAAACATTTCCTCAAAGCACAATATGAACATTTTTGGGGATAACAATGTATATTCTGAGACTGCTGTTCACTGGTGCATTTCAAGTTTGAATCTTGTTCCCTAGGAAGAACAACATGGAGTATCAGCGTGGCCACTAGTCTCATCTTCTGGCTCCAGTGACCATGTGTAAACGTAAACTTTGCCTATCCATTCATAGTTACATTCAACCAGGCGGTGAGGGGTGGGGGTGAGAAACAAGTTTCATTCAAAACTGACTTTTCACATTTCTGGGCATATGCATATAGGAAACCAGTTGAGACTGCTAGGACAAAATACTGGTCCCACTGAGGTCATTTGCATTCAGTGGGATCCAGATTTGACCCATAATGCAGATGTTCATAAAAAATGGATTGAGTTCAAAAGTCTGGATTCGAACTTCCTGAAAGCACAGTGTGGTCACATTTTGGATTCGCTCATTATAGACAAAGGAGTGAGCTGAAAAGCTCAGATCCAGACCCATGTTTTCTCAAAACATAAATTTTGCTTTGGAATCATCAGTGATTTTAAAGAATAAAATTAAGTATTGGTACAGTGTGTATGCAAATTGTATCTTGCTTTCACTGGAGCTCTGCTCAGTCTGATGTAGGTCTCAGTGACTTGAAAGGAGAGTCTCAAAGTGGTTTGAAAGAAAGAATAAGTGTTATTAATATTGATTTTTCTCTTCTCTGAGAATTCCATGTCGTCCTTTGCAGGGAAGCAATGTAGCAAGAGGAAGCAAATACCCAACACTCCTGGGAGGTGCGTGGGTAATTTGGGAGTAAATATGCAATCTCCTTAGGGCAAAGTGGGCACCCCATCCCCATGTTTTCAAATTCTCCTGGAACAGCTCCAGCTCTGTTCAGATTTCCATGCCAGATCTACTTACAGGAAGTACATTATTCATACGGACTATACCGAAATAATCAGCAGTTAGAAATGAACCTCAGTTGATAGTGACTCTATCAGCATTTTCCCCCTTGCTTTTATTAAACGTAATTAAAAAACGAGTCTTTGGCAGAGGAGTATGTACAGTATGTCATAAAGTCTCTCTGAACTACCTATATATTTACCCCTGAAAGTGAATTCTTTATAAGACCTAGGATATCAAAGAAACGATGGATCAAAGTAGTTTTAATAAGCAACCCAGTGTTTGTAGAACCTGCACTTTCATGTATCATGTTTTGTTCAAGTTTTTAATTTTGGTTCCTCACCACAGAAGGCACTTAAGATAACTATCTATAACCATATTGTCATGTTGAATCCTTTGATTATTTAACATGTACACCTTAGTGAAACAAAAATACCTTTCCCCCCCAAATATTTGGACTTCATTGTATTTTTATGTGAAACAGATTTGATTTGCCAGATAGTTTCAACACTAAGTAGTCTTGTGTATACTATATTTTCATATATGTTAGTAGTAAATAATTCTGCCTGTTTATATAGCATATTTGTAATCACAAGAATCAATGTAATCCGTACCGTCCTTCATCCTGCCTCATTCTTTTCCTTAGTATCAAATATATATATGTAAATATATGGCAAAAGATCCTGAAGAGTATAAAAAAGAAAATTAACATGCCCTTGACAGAGAATCCAGTCAGAATTTTGCTCAGTGCACATGGGACTGGTTTGGGGTTTTTTTAACATAGTAAAATCAATTTCCTCATCCTCTCTTTCAAACTAGAGCTCTGCTATGCTTACAAATTGTTTTGCAGTGAAAACAAACTTTTTTTTAAAACGGAAAAAAGTCCTTATATATTTGATCTATAGTCATAACGACATTGTCAACAAAGAATGAGAATTATTGCACTGCTTAAACTCCAGGTTAAAAGTAAAGTCTGAAAGAGTGAGGAACGCAAGTACAGAGTGTATGCAAGAAGCAGGCATGACAAATGGGATCTGGTAGCTATTTCAACTATACATCTGGGCATAACACCTTACCTTTTAGCTCTGAAAATTACTGTTCAGTCAGTTAGGAATTTGTATGAACTCTGAGTTTAAAACCCTAACGGAAACATACTGTAGCTTAAGTAAAGTAGACAAGTGCTTTAAAAAAATACATGGTCAAAATTTATGATTACTATGCTAGCTCACCATACCTTGAGATTTGGTAACTAGAAATATCTGAATTGCACATGGTACTATTTTTGTGGTTGCCTTTGAAAATTCAAAAACCCAAGTCCTACCACAGGAAAATCAGTTTTGGTATATTGGAGGACAGCCATAGGAAATCACATTCAAAAGGAATTAGAACACACAACCCCTAAGCCTATTTATTCCTAATTTAATTGTGACTATGACTGTTTATATTAAATGCACCTCTAAATATCCCACTTTATGACATGTACAAAAGACATTCTAGGATGATGGTGTATTCTAGCTGGACAAAGGGAATTCCAGATCAGTATCCTTTTAAATAAAGCATCGGAACTTTTTCACGTTATGCTTCATTTCATCATCTTTTGGTGCACAGCTGCTGGGTCCATTTGCTGTCAAATGCTGTTAAATGCCAATCTGTTCTCCATGGACTGCTACCAAGCACTTTGTAGACCAGCAGTGACCCATGGACCAGAGTTTGGGACCCTTTTTCTAGAATATATTACATACATATATATGCAAAACCAACAAAGGAACACCAAGCCCTAATACAATGAAAAAGTATACCTCAGAATTTCAGGTGATCCCTTCCAATGTGCATTGCCTTGCATTTGTCAAAATTGCATCTAATCCCCACAGAATAATAGGGACTATGTTAGAACTAACTTTCTGCAGAGAATATTGGAATGGCATTATATGATAGTCCCTAAATATTTTAGGAACCAACCTACAATCCCTTGCACAGTTTACATGTACTGAGTCAAAGTGAAAATATTGAGTCTTCTAATTACACAAAATAGTTCTTGATAGTAATAGTGGTGGCCAAGTTGGATTCCTGAGGAAATGGAAATCCCCAATTCCACCAATATAGCTCATGGAAATAATTGTTGGAGATGATAACTATTTGGGGCCATAAAAAAATCGTCTCACTCAGTGTTTTATGTTGGCTGTATCTTTGTGTTTATGTTGGTTGTATCTTAGTTTGGTATCAGCTAGCATTCATCTGCATCTCTCAGATCCCAAAATATGGGTCTTTGCATACAGTATGAGATGATCTCTAGCAATTTTTTATATGCCCATGAATTGATAGCTCTTATCAATGCTATAGAGATACTAGTTATTGATCTGCATTACAACCTGTGCCTTGCATCAGTAATTACCCTATCTTGCCATAAAACAAATGATGTACATATAATGGGTCTGGTTCTCACACCACATAAACCCAGAGTTAGGGGGTGATCTCCACAGAGTTCCACGGCATCACACTTGAGTAAAGCTGGTGTGTTGGGAGCATCAGCTGAGTAACTCAATTGGCTCTGAGCATTTAAAACTTAAGGGGAAAGTTTTGAAAAGGGATTTTGCTTCTCTGACAACCGTGGCAAGAGATTTCCCCCTGTTTCTTATCTGCTAGACCAGACCTAAATCAGGCTGTCACGTAATCAATGGACTATGATAGGCTGATTATCATGTAGGATAAGTGATATCTATTAGAAAAAATTGATCCTGACATAACTCAGAAAAGGCAGCAGGTTAAAGCTAGAGGCCATGGGCCCTGGACTGGCCTTTGTACATATGTAATGGCTGTCATTTTCCTGGAGGTGCCTGAAAACTGCAAAACTCTCAGGGTAAATCTATATTGATTGAATAATTCTTGTCATCTGTTAGGACTAACAAAGCTGTCACAGCACAGCCACAAGCAAACAGATTTTATTTGATAACTTTCTTTCCATTTCACCATGGAAGCACACAAGTACTAGAGTTTCAAGGGAGCTCCTTCATGTTTGGTCTGTTTTTACTCAGGTAATTCCCCAGTGGAGGTCCTTATTTCCAGTGACTGATTGACTCCTACATACTTAATTAAACCTGCATCATCAGAATTACAGTTTATGAAGGAATCAGAAGGTAACTGTCAGCAAACCCCTGATTTTACATAGCATGTGTTGTATTAAGAGTGGAGCCTGAATGATTATGGCTAGAAGCTTGATCAAAATTGTAGGGGAGGGTGCGCTTGAGGCTGTCCCTTGTGACAGCATCTCCTTTTATGAATACAGAAAAATTCATCAAACAGAAATCATTAAATGGAGCAGATGGGGCTTGCTGTGTGGCTGATGCACAAAGTGCCTGGAGATGATAGCATCGCACAAGGCACACCATCAGATCAAAACGACAACCCTGAGAAGGTGGGACAATGCACGATTGTTTGCTATTGTTGTCCTGGCCATATACATTGTTTTTGTTCTGATCAGCAATGGCGCGTCATACAATCTGTCAAATATCCTCCATTGCAATCTCCCTTGAGTGTCACATGTTTAATGCACTGTGTCTGCTTCATGAAATCCCAGCAAAATGACTGGAAAGATCAATTTGGCAAAGAAACAAACAAACAAACAAAAAAAAGAGCTTAATTCCCAGCCCCATTATCTAACTATTTTCAATGTACTATGGTAATTCTTTGCGATTTTTTTTTTTACTGAACACATTTTGTAATATTTCACTTAGAGAGACTTTGGAGACGATCAGACATGATCTCTCAGAAAAGCAGAAGAAAATTCTGAAAGCTGGGTCCAGAGATAGCACTCTAATGTATCTGCCCATTTGTTCATCCTAAGGTGTATTTGCATATTGGTGATAAAATTCTGCCATGTTTACCTATTACTTTCAGGGGTGCATCTTCCCCTCCTCAGATTCCATGGGGGAACATAATTTGACAGGGATCACAAAGTGCAGAAATGGCAAATGGTGTGAGTAATTTTTTCGTGTCAGTGGGAGGCTAGAATGTCATCTACTACCCTTACTGGCAAGCAGGAGATGTTTTAATTTTGTCTCATCTTCACATACAGGAGCTCTTAAATTCAAAATGATTTTTTAAAATTTAGTCTTTATTTAGTCCCCAAGCCTAACACTCTTAATGATCCTTTTGTTTCTAGCCTCATTCTCACTCACTTCTTTTTAGAACTATTCAATTCAACTTACAAATGTTGTTTTATATATAGATAGATAGATATGACCCATCATATGACCACTGCTACCTTGGGTCTGGAATAAACCCTTCTCCCCTAGTGACAATTCACAAAATTTTAGGAAAAGAAATGAAAGATATTGACAAATGAAAATGCAAACTGGAAGTTAAGCAGCCAGAATGTAACTGTCCCCACTGGAATTTCCCCAGAAAATTGGGGCTTATTCTCTTACTCTTATAAAAGGTATTAGACCTTTAAAAAGATTGAAACGTTCAGGAGGACCTCAGTGTTATATCTCAACTTTAAAAGAAACCAACTGAAAGCAAAGCATCCCCTGCTGTTCAAGGTTGGGGAAGCACTGTAACAGTGGCTGGTCCCCTCTTGCAGTACCAGCTGACAAGATGTAGCTTCAAGAGAGTATGGGAAATATTCACAACGCCACTGGCTTACTTGGCAGGCTATCTATGCTTAGCGAAAAATGTAATTGATCTCACATCAATGTAAGTCAGGAGTAACTCCTCTGACATCTGTGGAATTATTGGTGTAAATGAGAGGAGAGTCTTGTGCAGAGTCTCCAATATACCACATTCTGGGCAATTTTCTGCTACCATCTGCTCTAACATAAAACTTCACCTACACTAACTACTTTGTGGCCTTAGTTTGCAGTTGATTTGACACTTGGCGACACATTTTTTATAAATGTATGTACTGTCTTGCTCTCTCTGACCTGGTACCTTGGTCACTTCACACATACCACGAGCTGAAGGGTAGCTCCTGTAAAAGCAAAACACAACATATATATCGGAGGAGCCACGAATGGCAGAATTTTCACAGGACCAAACTAGCATAGCATGGTTCTTTCCTAAGGAAAAAAAATAGTTCTACTTGCTTGGGCATTAACTCTGTGTGGATCTTATTTGAACCACCTTTAGATCAAAGCACAAGGTTTTCCTGGTTATGCTTAAAAAAACCCTGACTTTCTGGTTTCAAAAGGAAAAGATCTGCTGAGTTAGACATCAATAGCTTGCTTAAAACACAGTGAATAGTACTATTAACTTTTTTTTTTTTAAACAGGGCTACTTGTTCCACTTGCATGTCCAAATGCTTTACTCTTTATAAGCAGCCAGCTTCCACGGCAGAGGAAATGAGGCA